>NC_083847.1:5368573-5423481 GCF_015708825.2 Lethenteron reissneri
CTCCCCCCCACTCTCCCCCCACTCACCTCTCCCCCCCCACTCACCCCCACTCACCCCCACTCACCTCCCCACCACCATCACAAGGGGTCAAACAAAAACAAACAGAGGAATGTTTTGGGTGCCCGTATTGTTGAAACGGCTGGACGCCGTATGGACCTGAAAGACTCAATTTTCCCTGCACAAGAATGCGGGCTAAACCGTACGTGTTGACACGGTATGCGACCACCAGGTATCTTATCTTCACGTAATCTACATAGCGTCCTAACCGAGGCGCTTTACAGAGGATCAAGGACGGTACGACACCGTGCTTGAATGTAGCGAGGTGGATGAATTAGACGAGGGAAAGCAATGTGGGGGGGGGCGAATCTGTGATTAGGTGAAAGCGAATTTGATGACTGGAAATGATGATGAACGCCAGGTATTCGCATTTGATTCCCTCCCAAATGTGGTAAAGCATTTTAAGAGTTTGCTTTAGTTTAGATTAGGTGGTCACAGCAAAGCCCCGTGGTGGCTAGGAGATGTTAACTACCTCGCCTATAATACAGGTTTTGTGGGTTCGATCCCGACCCTGACGATGCCTGTTGTATATTTGGAGTTTGCATGTTTGGAGTTTGCATATTAACTAGCTCGCTTGGTATGCTGGAGTTCGTGCGTTCGATCCCGACCCTGATCCCTGCTGTCAATTTGCAGTTTGCGTGCGTCTCTCTCTCCCCGTGGTCGTGTGGAATTTTCTCCGGGTCCTCCGTTTTTTCCCCTCACATTTAGAATCGGCATGCTATTTAGAGTATTTGGCTGCTAACACAAAGACCAGATGATGCTATGCCACTTCGTTGGCCAACCGTGCTAATCTGTGGGTCTCTGTGGGTCTCTATAGGTCTGTGTGTCTGTGAGTCTGTGTATGTACGATGAACTTCTTTTGCACCGTACGTAGCAAACCGTTCTAATCTGTGGGTCTCCTCTGTGAGTCTCTATGGGTGTCTCTGTGGGTCTCTATGGGTCTGGGTGTCTGTGCGTCTCTGTGTACGTGCGTACCTTGAATTTCTTTCGCACCGTACCTAGCCAACCGTACTAATCTGTGGCTCTCCTCTGTGAGTTTCTAATGGTGTCTCTGTGGGTCTCTTGGTGTCTATGGGTCTGGGTCTCTGTGGGTCTCTGTGGGTGTCTCTTGGACCGGACTCGGCTTTCCACGGGCTGTCGTCCACGGACTTGAAATCCATGGATTTGAAATCCACGGATTCAGACTCGTAGACTTTTACGGGCCGTCGTAGACTCGAGTCGACGACCGCTGGACAAAATTCGAAACGACAAAAAAATAACGATAAATAAAAACAAAAAATTCGCCCGGCTTTTAACTCGCAAACCGCAACCGCTTGCTGCTGCTGCTACTGCGCGCGATATTTGCCAGGAAGCGGCCGAGGAGACAAAGTCGAGGCTGGGCGCCAGCTACGGCGAACTCCTGCGCCTCGTCGCCGAGGACCGCGAGTCGGCGCTGAGGGTCGTGGACGCGGAGCGAGACGCCAAACTCTCGGCGATCCGGCGCGAGCTCGGCAGGTGCGCCGAGGTGCTGGGCGGCGCGCAGGATGCGCTGAGAGCCGTCGACGATCTCGAGGTGACGGAGGACCACGTGGAGTTCATCCAGGTTTGTCGTGGGACATCTCCTGGAACGTAAATGCGTTGGGGGGGCAGGGGGGTGGGGGAGCGACGCGGCATGTCGGTCGCCTCCGCTTAGCTTTGCGTGGAGGTTCGCGTTACGGATTCTTGTGGGATGCTGGTTTCTTGCAGCGGAGGATAATAACCGAATCGTGGGTTATTCGCTCGCTCCTCCAAGAGGGAGTTTGGTCATCGTCTTGAAGGCGGTCCACCTCGGCCCCTACTGTCCACCCCGACACCTACAACTATCCATACTGTCCCCGTCTACAACTACCCCGACATTCTGGCGAATTGCCCGATGATGCTGGATGCAATTACCAGCGAAACGTCGTACAACTCAAATTGTAAATGTTGTGGTTTGACGCTTCAGCACACCGGTGGGCTAAAGCAGTGAACTATTTGTCTTTTGTCAACGTGACACTTTTTTACTGATTGGCCGTGTCGGGTGGTGGAGGGTTACGACACATTTATAAATAACGCGATCTCAACCCAAAAACGTTGATTATGAACTACACAACTACCCCAACTGTCGCCATCCCTACTGTCCCCACCCATACCCTTGGAGTTTCATTTGACAAAATCGTGTTCCGTATTATTCAACAACGTGAGTCTAAGTGTGTGCACCTGTGTGTGCCTGCGTGTGTTCCAGAAATGCATGACAAACTGGGACAGGTAAGTGCTCGATTTGAAGCTTTCGTGACTGCAAGGATTCATATTCTTAGGTTTTTTCGGTAAAGTCACGTAGGTAAAACATCAAAATTAATAAAAATAAAATAAAGATCACGACGTTTCGGAGGCAACACAAGGTGGGACCGTCACAGCCAGATTAGCTGCAGCTAATCTGGCTGTGACGGTCCCACCTGATGACGGAGACTTGTGTTGCCTCCGAAACGTCGTGATCTTTATTTTATTTTATTTTTATTAATTTTGATGTTTTACCTACGTGACTTTACCGATAAAACCTAAGAACAGGTAAGTCCTCTGCATCTTTATTATTTTCTTTGCTTCTGGATGACATGTATACACCGGCAAAGTTAACAGCGTGTTATATATATATATGTGTGTGTGTGCGTGCATATGGAAGTCATGAAGCCATTCGGTCGCCTCTATGGAGGCTTGGTGGTGCAGTGTTGGATCTGATCTAGATTTATCTAGCAGCGCCTTATTCAAAGGCGCTCTGCAGAAACTACACAATTCCGCATACGATGATAGTGATCGAGTATAAGAGTGGGGTTGTTATTCAAAACAAAAAACTAAACAATTTATTTTACCAGGTAAGGCCCACTGAGCTATAGAGCTTTGTTTCAAGAAGCCACCTGGCTACCACAAATAATAGCTCAACGTAAGTTGGCTTACGACGTTTCGGGCGCAACACTAACTACTTAAGCAGTTGTTATTTCGCTGTGTCTGTCCCCACCTGAAGACGGACGCTTGTGTTGCGCCCGAAACGTCGTCATTTTATTGAGTTGTTTTCATTTTAATTTATTTAGTTTTTTTTACCTACGTGACTTTACCGAAAAAAACTAAACGTATATGGATCCTTGCAGTCACGAAAACTTCAAATCTAGAAGTTGGCTTATCGTCATCACATGGAAATGTATAGCAGCAGCCAATATACTCTCTAAACCGCACGTCGATTCTAAAATGTGGATGGATAAACCGGAGGACCGGGAGTAAAAATCCACGCGACCACGGGGAGAACATTCTTCTTCTTTCATATGTAAGCAACAGTTTGTATAGATGTTATAGTTGAGTGTTAAAATCCTTCAACAAATCCGAGGTGGCAGTAGATGCTGTATGGATTCTAAATGTGAAGCTTTCGTGACTGCAAGGATTCATACTCCTAGGTTTTTTCGGTAAAGTCACGTAGGTAAAAAAATAATAATACTAAAATATAATAAAATAATAATACATGCAAATAACTAAATTTACTTGATACAGTAAATTTGGCTGTGACGGTCCCATCTGAAGATGGAGACTTGTGTTGCCTCCGAAACGTCGTGATTTAATTTAGTTATTTTCATTTATTAATATTTTATTATTTTTTTGCCTACGTGACTTTACCGAAAAAACCTAGGAGTATGCTATATGGATTTCGGCAATAACGCAGGGGATAATATTAAAATTGGCGGTTGTTAGCTACGGTGACAGCACAGCTGGGTTTGTGTGATCCGTGGTCTGGCGCATTTCATCCTCACGACCACCATCCTGATCATTACCATCATCACGATCGTCATCACCACCATTTTCATCACCACCATCGTAATCATCATCATCATCATCAAACTCATTTCTTTAGAGCTGTTTTGTTTTTATTTTGTCCTTCCCCCGCCACCTTCGATATTAGCATGGTTGGCTACAGACGGTGCAAAATAAGTTCAACATACATATTGACATACAGACATACATACATACACCTTGCCATGGCCCCTTGTCCCCCACTCACGGTCATCTCAGCCCATCGCTTGTGCGGCGCTACCCTCGCGGTCGCCAGCTTTGTGAGCCTGGGAAGCGTGCAGATGGAGCCGGCGCACGACCCGCCCTTGGAGTTCGTTGACGCGGCCGCGCTGAAGGAACGCATCGATGAATTCCTGGCATCCTTCAGAGCCTCCCAGCGCGAGGCGTCACCGGGAGATCCGGCACGTCACTTTGGGGAGCTTGGATATCGCGAGTTTATCAGGAGATGTACGTAGCACTCGACGCGGGAGATTGTTTTGCTGTAATTAACTCAACTGTTTATTACTCGTAGGAACCGCCAGGATACACCAGCCCACAGGGGATTATTGTGTCCGTCATGCAGGGAGGGGCTGGGTGGAGAGGGAGGGGCTGGGTGGAGAGGGAGGGGCTGGGTGGAGAGGGAGGGGCTGGGAGGGGTGGGGCTTGGTGTTGAGGGGCTGGTCACCCCGTGGTGCCCTTATAAAACTCAACGTTTAACCTACTCACGCCGGCTTGTGCCCACCCTCACAGTCGGCCATATTTGCGGAATACACCACACCGCCGTTGACCCTGGCCATTGACCGAGCAACCCAACGTTCCTACCAGCTCCCTCCGCAGGAATGTGTTTTATTATACCAGGCAAGGCCACACGGAGCTGCTGTGTAGCGCTTTTTCAGAAGTCACCTGGCTATCACAAACGATGGCTCAACGAAGTGGCTTTTCATAATCATCATCATCATCGGCTGGAAATTAATAGTAGCTGCCAAATACTCTGAACGCGTGACGTTGATTCTAAATGTGGAGGGGGAAACCGAAGGACCCGGAGAAAATGCCACGTGACCAAAATGGGGAGGGAGTCGCAAACTACAAATATACAGCAGGGGGTCGAGATCAAACCCACGACCTCCTGCATGCCAGACGAGGTAGTTAACACGCAGACTCCAAATATACGGCAGGGATCATCAGGGTCGGGATCGAACCCACGACCTCCTGCATGCCAGGCAAGGTGGTTAACGTGAAAACTCCAAATACACAGCAGGCATCGTCGGGGTAGGGATTGATCCCACGACCTCGTGCATACCAGGCGAGGTAGTTAACATCTCTTAGCCATCATTGAAACCTCATTTGCCAGTAAAAAATATGATAATTGGTTTTTTACCCTTATATCTGTCAACAAAATTGACACCTTTTTTACAAGGAGTCATGTTTGCATAGACCACAATACCTGCAGCCATAATGCAAACCAAAAACATAATTCTGATAATATATACATTGTCCTTGAAGTTTATTGGTCCACACCCGAGACAGCTTTCCTAAGAGCCTAGTTAGAGCCATTAGAGCCTAGTTGTGTGGACCAATCAACTTCAAAGACAGTGCATATATTATCAGAGTTATGTTTTTTGTTTGCATTATGGCTGCAGGTATTGTGGTCTATGCAAACATGACTCATTGTAAAAAAGGTGTCAGTTTTGTTGCCAGATATAAGGGTAAAAAAACAATTATCATCTCTTAGCCATCTTAACGCCTGGGGGGGTGGTGGTGCTATCTTGTGGCCGCGCACGCAGATGGCTACTCGCCGACTTTGAACGCGGGCTCGGCCCACCCGGAGCTGCGCTTCTCCCCCGACCTCCGGAGGGTGACGCTGGCGCGGTGCTCGCAGACCCTGCCCGACGCCCCCGAGCGATTCGACGTGGCCAAGCAGGCCCTCTGCTCCGAGCCCCTGTCCTCGGGCCGCCGCTACTGGGAGGTGGACGTCGCCGGCTGCGGCTGGTACCGCGTGGGCGCCGCGTACGCGACCATCGCGCGCAGGGGAGCGGGCGCCGAATGCCGCCTCGGGGAGAACGACGAGTCTTGGTGCCTCGTGCGGGACAGCAAGAGCCTCGTGGCGTGGCACGGCGGGTCGAAGGTGCCGCTCAAGCTGCCTGGGGGCACTCATCTTCAGAGGGTCGGCATCTATCTGGACTGGGACGCGGGGCTGCTGGCGTTCTGCGGCGTCTCGGCGGGCGGCGGTGGTGGTGGCAACGGTGGTGGCGGTGGTGGTGGCGGCAGTGGCAGCGGTGGCGGCGGTGGTGGCAGTGGTGGTGGCAACGTTGGTGGTGGTGGCGGCGGTGGTGGCAGCGGTGGTAGCAGCGGTGGTGGCAGCAGTGGCAGCGCTGTCACGCTGCACTCGTTTCACCACGAGTTCACGCAACCGCTACTGCCCGCTCTGGCCGTGGGTTGCGTCACCCAGAGCCTGAGGATCGTGGAGCTCGGGGGAAAGGAAGACGACGATGAGGAGGAGGAGGGGGAAGAGGAGGAGCTTCCGCCATGCTCGTGAACAACCTTGGGACTTAATTTGGAGCTTTCGTGACTGCAGGAATTACTCTTTGGTTCTTTCGGTAAAGTGACGTGTAGAGATAAACTAATAAATTAAATAATAGCATACTACGACGTTTCGATTGCGACACAAGCAATCGTCATCAGGTATAAAAGAAAACGTCGTAGTAGTATGATATTATTTAATTTATTATTTTATCTTTATACGTCACTTTACCGAAAGAACCAAAGAGTCACCGTTGGGACTGCGGTTGGGCGGAGCCCCTAACCGAGACCACGCCCCCTAACCGAGGCCACGCCCCTAACCGAGGCCACGTCCCTAACAGAGGCCACGCCCCTAATCGAGGCCACGCCCCTAATCGAGGCCACGCCCCTAACCGAGGCCACGCCCCTAACCGAGGCCACGCCCCTAACCGAGGCCACGCCCCTGACCGAGGCCACGCCCCTGACCGAGACCACGCCCCTAATCGAGGCCACGCCCCTAACCGAGGCCACGCCCCTAACCGAGGCCACGCCCCTAACTGAGGCCACGCCCCTAACCGAGGCCACGCCCCTAATCGAGACCACGCCCCTAACCGAGGCCACGCCCCTAACCGAGGCCACGCCCCTAACCGAGGCCACGCCCCTAACCGAGGCCACGCCCCTAACCGAGACCACGCCCCTAACAGACCACAACCCCCACACACCTTCTTGGTTCTTTCGGTAAATATTCTTAGGTTTTTTTTTTTTCGGTAAAGTCACGTAGGTAAAACATCAAAATTAATGAAAATAAAATAAAACAAAAATCACAAAAATAAAATAAAACAAAAATCACAAAAATCACGACGTTTCTCCGTCATCAGGTGGGACCGATGACGGAGACTTGTGTTGCCTCCGAAACGTCGTGATTTTTGTTTTATTTTATTTTCATTAATTTTGATGTTTTACCTACGTGACTTTACCGAAAAAAAAAAACCTAAGAATATGAATCCTTGCAGTCACGAAAGCTTCAAATCTAGAATCTTTCGGTAAAGTCACCACGTAGAAGGGAAGTAATAAAATAATAAAAATAAAACATAATAAAATAATTCTCACGACGATTCGGCCACAACGCAAGCAGCCGTCTTCAGGTGGAGACGGCTGCTTGCGTTGTAGCCGAAACGTCGTGAGAATTATTTTATTATGTTTTATTTTTATTATTTTATTACTTCCCTTCTACGTGGACTTTACCGAAAGAACCAAGAAGATGAATCCCTGCAGTCACGAAAGCTTTAAGTCGAAACCCCCACACCGTGTCGTGCGTTGGTGGAGCTCGACACGAAATTTGGCACAGCTCCCCGGGCCTCTTGGTCCATTGCCAAATTCTCTTCCCCTTCTCTCCCCTCCACTTCTTCACCCTCCCCGACACCCCCTACGCGCACCCCTCGATTGTGACCAGCTCCCCCCCCCCCTATCCCGTTTGCACCCCTCCGAGTCACCCATTCCACATGCGCTTGTCATCTTAATACAATTCTTCGTCCGTACCGTTGTTTAAATGATGTTAAGCGCCTCGGTCGAAGGCGTTCTACGACACACAAATTAAGTCGTGAACACCTCGTGAGAGTACCAACACGCAGATGGGTGTAAAGTTAAGAGATTATTTAAGGCACGCTCTACAAAAGGCATCTTTGGACGAAACGAGAATCTATTGGCCTAACCGTGTACGCCACCAAGCGGGAGCTTTGAAGAATAAAACGCAAAACGGGAAACAAAAAAAAATACATTTCATAAGTTAACCCAATTAACGAATCGTAATATTGACATGTCAATAAAGATCGCAGCTGTTCAAACGGTTTACATTTGTACTTGATTCGAGAGTGTGGCAACGCATTAGGGGAGGAGGCCTTCATCCAGCAGTGGATTGAGCCTGGCTGATGATGATTGTGATGATGATGGTGGTGATGGTGGTGATGATGGTGGTGGTGATGGTGATGATAATGATGGTGATGATGGTGGTGGTGATGATAATGATGGTGATGATGGTGGTGATGATGGTGATGATAATGATGGTGATGATGATAGTGATGATGTTGAAGGTGATGATGAGTGGGTCAACAGCAAGCTACGCAACAGCAACAGTGGTATAGTGGTGAGCATAGCTGCCTTCCAAGCAGTTGACCCGGGATCGATTCCCGGCTGTCGCAAGCAAAAGTTGTATATATTTTTTTGCATTTAAATAGAGGCGCCTCATCCATAACGAGTGAACAAACACCGACCGCGTGCAACACAAAGCGATGATTCATTAAAATTAGACAAATTATTGTGGCGATGCTGCTGTATTCTTAGTTTTTTTCGGTAAAGTCACGTATGTAAAAAAGTTAAAATTAAAAGTTAATAAAAGTAAAATTACAATAAAAATCACGACGTTTCTGAGGCCTCCGAAACGTCGTGATTTTTATTTTCTTTAAATTTTTTATTTTACTTTTATTAATTTAAAATTTTTACATACGTGAATTTTAATTAAACGTCGCTTTGTGTTGCACGCGGTCGGTGTTTGTTCACTCGCTATGGATGAGGCGCCTCTATTTAAATGCAAAAAAATATATAAAACTTTAGCTTGCGACAGCCGGGAATCGAACCCGGGTCAACTGCTTGGAAGGCAGCTATGCTCACCACTATACCACTGTCGCTGTTGCTGTTGAGCAGCTTGCTGTTGACAAAGTCATCATCATCATCACTATCGTCAGCCAGACTCAATCCACTGCTGGATTTTCTCCACGAGTGGGTGATGCACAAAGCCCTTTCGAGACTCGCCGAGCGACTCGAGGTTGCGGCTGCTGATGATGGTGATGATGATGATGGTGGTGGTGGTGATGTTGGTGATGATCGTGATGATGATAGTTGTGATGATGGTGGTGGTGGTGGTGATGATGATAATGATGGTGGTGGTGATGATGATCCTGGCTGATGGTGGTGGTGGTGGTGATGCTGGTGGTGATGGTGATCGTGATGATGATGATGGTGGTGGTAGTGGTGGTGATGCTGGTGGTGATGATCGTGATGGTGGTGGTGATGATGATCCTGGCTGATGATGATGGTGGTGGTGGTGATGATGGCGGTGATGATCGTGATGATGATGATGATCGTGATGGTGATCGTGATGGTGATGATGATGGTGGTGGTGATGATGGTGGTGATGGTGATAATGATAATGATGGTGGTGGTGATGATGATCCTGGCTGATGATGATGGTGGTGATGCTGGTGGTGATGATCAAGATGATGATGATAGTGATGATGATCGTGATGACGATCGTGATGGTGATGATGATGGTGGTGGTGATGATGATCCTGGCTGATGATGATTGTGGTGATGGTGATGCTGGTGGTGATGATCGTGATGGTGATAGTTGTGATGGTGGTGGTGGTGGTGATGATAATGATGGTGGTGGTGATGATGATCCTGGCTGATGATGATGGTGGTGGTGGTGATGATGGCGGTGATGATCGTGATGATGATGATGATCGTGATGGTGATCGTGATGGTGATGATGATGGTGGTGGTGATGATGGTGGTGATGGTGATAATGATAATGATGGTGGTGGTGATGATGATCCTGGCTGATGATGATGGTGGTGATGCTGGTGGTGATGATCAAGATGATGATGATAGTGATGATGATCGTGATGACGATCGTGATGGTGATGATGATGGTGGTGGTGATGATGATCCTGGCTGATGATGATTGTGGTGATGGTGATGCTGGTGGTGATGATCGTGATGATGATGATGGTGATGATGATCGTGATGGTGATGATGATGGTGGTGGTGATGATTTTCCGCGGTTGTCTGGCGAGGCTCCGTCTCGTGTCCGCTCCTCCACAGCCCCTGTCGTGCGGGAGGGGACCTCGTGGGGCTGAACTCTCGCCTGGCAGAGGGATGGCAGAGGCCTTCATCCAGCAGTGGATTGAGCATGGATGATGGTGATGATTATGATGTGGCTGATGATGATGTTAATGTTACTCTTAGTTCTTTCGGTAAAGTCACGTAGGTAAAAAATGAAATAAAAATTAATAAAAAAATAACGTGACTTTACCGAAAAAACTAAGAGTATGAATCCTTGCAGTCACGAACGCTTCAAATCTAGATGTTAATGATGTTGATGATGTTAATGATGTTGATGATGATGACTGTGTCAACAGAAACCTGATCAACAGCGACAGTGGTATAGTGGTGAGCATAGCTGCCTTCCAAGCAGTTGACCCGGGTTCGATTCCCGGCTGTCGCAGTGGTTATTGATTATTTTGATTTGTCCGAGTTGAACTCGGAGGAGGAGAGAGAGGGAGAGGTCACAGGAGCTGCTGTGGGTAGCCTCGTGCAAGGCGGCACAGCAAGTAGGACTCCCCTATCCTGCATCGTCATCAGCAGCCGCGATCAATCCACTGCTGAATGAAGGCCTGGTGAGGTCACTTCACGAGTTGAGTTTGTGTCGGTTGTGCACGTGGACCAATGCAGCAGCAGCATCACTTCTAGATTTGAAGCTTTCGTGACTGCAAGGATTCATATTCTTAGGTTTTTTCGGTAAAGTCACGTAGGTAAAAAATTAAAATTAATAAAAGTAAAATAGAAATGAAATAAAAATAAAATTCACGTTTCGGAGGCCTCCGAAACGTCGTGATTTTTATTTTACTTTTATTTTAATTTTTTACCTACGTGACTTTACCGAAAAAACCTAAGAATACAGCAGCATCGCCACAATAATTTGTCTAATTTTAATGAATCATCGCTTTGTGTTGCACGCGGTCGGTGTTTGTTCACTCGTTGTGGATGAGGCGCCTCTATTTAAATACAAAAATATATTAAACTTTAGCTTGCAACAGCAGCTCTTGTGACTCCCACTGTGACCTCTCCCTCTCAGTTCAACTCGGACAAATCAAAATAATCAATGACCACTGCGACAGCCGGGAATCGAACCCGGGTCAACTGCTTGGAAGGCAGCTATGCTCACCACTATACCACTGTCGCTGTTGCTGTTAAGCAGCTTGCTGTTGACAAAGTCATCATCATCAGCCACTGCTGGATGAAGGCCACCCTCTCGATCCTGGAGGAGGCTCGTGAAAGCCACTACTGAGCAGTTGGAGGCAGTCGCCCACCAAAAACTGAGGGCAGAGGAGCGACGCTCACAACAAGCGTAGCGCCAGACGGCTAAAATGCAGGAAGTTTGCACAATACGGAGTACAGCTGGTGCATCTACCAGTCATATCAGTCAGCCAACCCATCGCAACTGGGTCTGGCCCGTGACCTCCTGTCAGCGAGCCTTCGACACTTCACCGCACAAGGCACTCATTTGAGGCTGAGTCAACCTAGGCGAAGGCCCAGGACTGGTTCAGATGAATCGCCACCGGTGTTGGCCGTGAGCAGAAATCGAACTCGGGTTGGTGGGCTCATAACGCAGTGCGCGAACCACTTTGCTACTGCTCCCGCTCCGCGGGACGACACACACGTGTGGATGTGTGGTGAAGAACTTTTATTTGTCGGGTGGAGGAGGGGCGTACGACACAGCACGTTTCACTTCGCGCGGCAGAAAACATCAAATCCGAATTTGTATCACCGACCGTGACCCCTACCCCTCCTTACCCCATACCCACCCCTCGACCTCCAATAGAGCACAACGTGTAGTGTATAGTAGTGTAGTGTATAGTAGTGTAGTGTATAGTAGTGTAGTGTATAGTAGTATAGTGTGTAACAGTGTAGTGTATTGTGTATAGTCGTGTAGTGTATAGTCGTGTATAGTGTAGTGTATAGTAGTGTAGTGTATAGTAGTGTAGTGTATAGTAGTGTAGTGTATGGTAGTGGTTTATAGTTGAGTGTATAGTAGTGCAGTGTATAGTAGTATAGTGTGTAATAGTGTAGTGTATTGTGTATAGTCGTGTAGTGTATAGTCGTGTATAGTGTAGTGTATAGTAGTGTAGTGTATAGTAGTGTAGTGTATAGTAGTGTGTAGTGTATAGGAGTGTAGTGCCTCCATAAAGCTCAATGTGTTCGCTTATCGACCATTCCCCTGTTAACGACGGGCTGTTGTAGGTACAGTAAATATGAATTCATGCATATTCTTTGGATCTTTCGGTAAAGTTACGTAGATTGAAAATAATAAAGTGAATAAAAATTAATAAAATAAAAACCACGACGTTTCGATCGCAACACAAGCGGTCGTCATCCTGATATTTTATTTGTATTATTTTATTCACTTTATTATTATTTTCATGAATTCCTGCAGGCACGTAGGTTTAAGGTCAGAATGAATTAACGCATTTGTAGTGTAGCAGCGCCGACTGGCGGCCAGAAGTAGCAATTGTGGGTGTATCCACCCAAGGGGTGACGGTATTCACGGGAAAGTCCACAAGGGGGAGAACCAGAGACAGCTTTCTTTGGAGCCTCGTCTCAAAAGGTGTTAGACCAAAGGACGCCAAAAGGCGTACAGAACAAACACAATGCCACTATCAGAGTAATGAGAGCTCGGGGTGAGCAGCTACATCATGGGACCTCCTTTGCCAGTAGCAAAATATGAGAATAGGTTTTCTCATTTTTTCTGGCAACAAAACAGGTGTTAAGATGTTAAAACACCAAACTGAAACCTTTTTACAAGGAATCATGTCTGCATTAACTGGGGCAAGGGTCATGGAAGGGCACCATATTTGAGCTCCCAGAACCAGCTAGAAGGTTCGAGAAGGTGGGCGTGGCCAGGGCGGGGCCGGGCCCCGCTGGAAGCATAAAAGGAGGCGAGAGAGGGAGCTCGGGGCTGTCCGTGGGAATGGGGGTCGTCCCGCCGTGGAAGTCGTCCTCGTCGCCGTCGTCGCTGCCGTCCTCGTCATCGCCCGACGTCGCCGCCGCTGGACAGTCAGCCAGCTATCCAGTGAGTTAGCGCCGTCGGGGTTGACGGGTCAGCGTTACGTGATGTGCTCAGTGAGTCGTCTAGTGTGAGTACGAGTAATATAAATAAAGAAGGTGCCGCTACAGTTATTTTCTCCGGAGTCCTACATTACACATTGATTAACCACGTTTCTTTTAATAGTATGCGTTTATAATGTTGTTAGTATCGTTATGTATTAATATCCATTGTTTAAATGTTACAAAGCACTTTTTTTTTGGTGAAAAGGGTAACTTTCGATGTTATCTGAACGAATTAAACCTTTAACTGTCTATTTCTTATACTTGCTTTACGACCAAATAACTGAACGACCGGTATTCATGTCACCATTTACATACCTGTCAACCCCTTATCAGTGCCCCACCTTATTACAGACCAATTCAGACCTTATTTGTCATCCCGTGCCCCTTATGAATCTCAACGTTCATCCTACAAAGTCCCATCACAAGGAGAGAAACAAAAATATGTATGACGTTCCCATACGCTACAGAGGATACAATTGTACAAGGGACTTGCTACAAGTGTAAAGAAGCTCCTTGGAGACGTCCATTTAAAAAAAGGTGAATTCTTTATGTCTTAAAGAATAACGTCTATACAGCTTCGCAAAGAGTCAACCCCCAAGTCTTTCACTTCGTCACGCCCAGACTACCAGTCCTCACCCCCCTTCTATGCCCTCTCGGTCTGGACACTTTTGGCACGTGTCTCTTCTCAATGATGATACGTACACTTTGCCTCGTTATCTTAACAGTTAATCTACAAAGGTAGGACGACACTGGCCATCTTGGCTGTATCTAGCCGCTTTAAAAACATTGCCCACCGATGCCGAACGTCTTTTGGCACCGTTCGTGAACAGCCGTGCTTAGTCGGAGGTGCGGTGGGGGATGGGGAGAACAACAAACTAAACACAACAACAACAACAAGAAGCAGTTCTAAAGAAATTAGTTCGTCATTCGAGACGATTTTAAAAGTGCAGCATTGCTTACCAAGTGGCTTCCTTAACGTCGTTGTCGTGATGTGCGTTTGTCTTCCCATGTGGTCAGAAATCGCAAATGGGGACTAAGACTTCGTCAGAGGAAGAAAATTCCAAAGATTCATCGCAGCGCAAGGCCGAGTACAAGGGCAAGGACGTCACGGCTATTCAGGCCGGGATGCCCACAAGTGTCACGGATGCCATAGAGATCACCAACCTATCGACGTACACACTCGAAAATCCGACGTGAGTACGGGCATTGTGTGTATGTATGTTGAACTTCTTTCACACCGTACGTAGCCAACCATGCTAATCTGTGGATTTCTATGGGTGTCTCTGTAAGTCTCTGTGGGTGTCTGTGGGTCTCTGTGCGTCTGGGTGTCTGTGGGTCTATGTGCATGTATGTTGAACTTCTTTCGCACCGTACGTAGCCAACCGTTGTAATATGAGGTGCAGGGGAAGGACAATAAACTAAACACGAAAATCGTTCACGTGGATCTGGACAATGCGCGTGCTGTCTGTGTCTTTGTCTCACACACAAGTCAAAGGTCCCCCGTGTCACCTTAACGGACTGTTGGGGCAAGTGTTAGCCAGCACCTTTGAGGGCTTGACTAGGATGTCACAAGTGTCTGATGACTTGACTGGCATGTCACAAGTGTCTGATGACTTAACTGGCAAGTCACAGGTGTCTGATGACTTGACTGGGACGTCACAAGTGTCTGATGGCTTGACTGGCAATTCACAAGTGATGACCTACACCGCATTGAGGAAGTTGGTCTACAAGGGGAATCCCAACAAAGTTTCACCTTTCAAATGCCATTGATGACAATTGTACAGTACACAAAATTAAAAAACTAGTAACTTGCACTAAAGACGAATTACCTAAATTATCAACAGAAGGTGTATATCGGATTAATTGTTTATGTGGCAGATGCTATATTGGACAGACGGGGCGTAACATTAGTGTAAGACTAAAAGAACACCAGAAAAATATTAAACTATCGCAAACACAACTGTCGGCAGTGGCAGAACATGCATGCCAACAGGGACACTCAATTGATTTTGATAACGTTGAAGTGTTGTGTAAAACTAATTACTACTGGCGAAGACTAATTAGAGAATCAATTGAAATTGAGAGAAACAGAAATAACTTTAATCGCTCAAACAGCTACAGGCTCAGTGCGGTCTGGAAGCGTATTATCAAATAAGATACATTACAATTCCTTATAAGGGAAACAAACACTAACTGATTACTATCGTAGCATAATAATAATAAAACACATTACAACTGATTACTAATCTACAACTCGCATCGTAACAACTGCCTGATTACTAATCTAGTATATAATTACAATAACCCCCCCCCTCCGCCTCAAATCGTTGCACCTGATGAGTTGATGAGTTAATGATGACGTCACCCTGCTGCTGCTTTATTTAAGACCGGGAGCCAGAGCAGAGCCTCACCATTCTGGCGAATTGCCCGATGATGCTGGATGCAATTACCAGCGAAACGTCGCACTACTCAAAAAATTTAAATGTTGTGGTTTCACGCTTCAACACACCGGTGGGCTAAAGCAGTGAACTATTTGTCTTTTGTCAACGTGACACTTTTTTGCTGATTGGCCGTGTCGGGTGGTGGAGGGTTACGACACATTTATAAACGCGATCTAAACCCAAAACGTTGATTATAAATAATATTCGTCGCGAAAGCCTACGTGTTAAACATGTTTTCTTTGTTGTAACGTCCTGACCCCGTGCCCCCAGCTCAGAGGTCGCAAACGGGTTTTGATTCCTTACCCGTACCCGTACCCGGCCGCACCAGGGTTGCAAATGGGTACCCGTACCCGTACCCGGCCGGGTACGGGTAGCCGTTCTCTACCCGTACCCGTACCCTACCCGTACCCGTACCCTACCCGAAATGAGTGACAAACGGCTACTCACCAGTGACTCACGGCCTACCCGTACCCGTACCCGGCCGCACCAGGGTCGCAAACGGCTACCCGTACCCGGCCGGGTACGGGTAGCCGGGTATCGGGTAGGGTACGGGTATCGGGTACCCGGTTGCGACCTCTGCCCCAGCTACACATCTGTGACGAAAATAAAGCGCTTCATAGCTCATCAGATTTTTCCACAATGAACAAAGATTCTGTTCTGAACCACACATAACACGACCGGCCTCTTTCTCCCTCCAGCTTCGCGTTAAAATGTGGCGTGGTGGAATACGCCCCGCACGCAGAAATCAAACCCGACGAGAAGTGCGCCTGCGGATTCCAAAAGTACTGGATCGGCATCCAGGGCTGCCTAGGAGTGCTGCGCTACGCCATCCGGGACACCGGAACGTGCCTGGACATCTTCTTCAGTTGCCCGTACGCAGGCTTCCTTTACGACAGAACGGTCGGCATTCAGCTGGAGAACGTGGGCAACGTCTACGTCGGAGCGTCGCGTCGGCTCCTGGAGGAGATCGACAACCGCCAAAGTTCGATTACAAATTTCGACAAAAAGAAGGCAACGGATGTCGTTGCCAAAGTGAGCAACGGCGCGATGAATCTCGAGGTGACGGCCACCATGCTCGATGAGTGGAAGTCTATAATCTACGTGCAGCTCATTGACGTTGAACGGTGATGTTCAGTTGTGCTGACGCATCGACGAGTGTGGCGAGATGTTAACTGCCTCGCCTGGTATACAGGAGGTCGTGGGTTCAATCCTGACCCTGACGCCTGCTGTGTATTTGGAGTTTGCGTCTCTCTCTCTCTCCTCGTCGTCACGTGGATTTTTCTCCGGGTCCTCCGCTTTTTAAATCCTTTATATTAAGTTCGCTTGCGTGCTTGCTTCCTTGCTTGCGTGCTTGCTTGCTTAGGACCGTGCAAATCTTTCGGTCGTTTTTTAACCCACTTCCCGTGATCCAATCGAGCTGACGTTTTCCACACAGACTCGTTGTGCCAGACAATTAATGTTCGTAAAAAAAAATTCCCAAAATTTTACACTTTTTAGGCAAAAAAAAATATTTTACATATATTCAAATAGAACGCATTCATGGCTTTGGCTGAACATCACAGTATAAGAGCCCAGAGTGTAACCCCTCCACAGGCCGTGGCGGAGTAGCGCAGTTAGTAGCGCCCTCGCTTCCCATGCCTAAGGTTGCGGGATCGATCCCCGCGTCCTCCACAGGCGAATATATTTTTAATCCTTTATATTAAGTTCGCCGCCACGCATATAAAGGATGTATAGTGAAAAACTTTGTTTTTACGGGTTTACTTGTTCTCCTCCACATTTATAATCAAGATCACACATTTAGAGTAATTTGGCTGCTATTCATTTACACGTCATAAGCCACTTCGGTGGGCTATCATTTGTGATAGCCACTTCGCTTCTTAAAAATAGTTACATAGCAGCTCAGTGGGGCCTTACATGGTGTAAAAAACAGTTTATAGCTTTATAGAGTGGGAAACCAGTGGGCATTGCATGGAGATGCGGAGAGAGGGCGGACAACTAAAGCCTGTTGTATATACAGTAAAACCTTGCATTGCGAGCATAATTTGTTCCGGAAACGCGCTCGTAATCCAAAGCACTCGTACATCAAAGCGAATTTCCCCATAAGAAATAATGGAAACTCAGATGATTTGTTCCACGACCCAAAAATACTGTTTTCATGTAAAAATTCTTAATACAAAATACCTTTTTAAATCCTTTATATTAAGTTCGCTTGCTTGCTTGCTTGCGTGCGTGCTTGCTTGCTTACGACCGTGCAAATCTTTCAGTCGTTTTGTAACCCACTTCCCGTGATCCAATCGAGCTGACATTTTCCACACAGACTCGTTGTGCGAGACAATTAATGTTCGTGAAAAAAAATTCTCAAAATTTTACACTTTTTAGGCAAATTTTTTGTATTTTACATATATTCAAATAGAATGCATTCATGGCTTTGGCTGAACATCACAGTGCAAGAGCCCAGAGCGTAACCCCTCCACAGGCCGTGGTGGAGTAGCGCAGTTGGTAGCGCCCTCGCTTCCCATGCCAAAGGTCGCGGGATCGATCCCCGCGTCCTCCACAGGCGAATATATTTTTAAATCCTTTATATTCAGTTCGCGTGCTTGCTTACGACCGTGCAAATCTTTCGGTCGTTTTTTAACCCACTTCCCGTGATCCAATCGAGCTGACATTTTCCACACAGACTCGTTGTGCGAGACAATTAATGTTCGTGAATTTTTTTTTCCAAAATGTTACACTGTTTAGGGAAAACAAATTAAATATTTAATTACCAATTGCTTAATACTGGCAGACAATCATCTGACCCATAGGTGGCAGCCATCTCAAGCCAGAGGACGAGAGGACTCTAGCCACCACGCATATAAAGGATTTAGAGTGAAAAACTTTGTTTCTACGGGTTATACTTGTTATTATTTAAATTTAATATCAAGTAATCAAATGTATTCATTACAGAGGAGAGGAGGAGGAGGGTTTTTGTGTAGGACGACTTGCACTTGCAGTACAGTTAATAAAGAACAGTCACTACATTTGGACACAAAATTAAAAAATGCTTTACGCACACACACGTAACTGTAACATGTTGCCATTGTGAAATATACCGCTTTGAAATTGTGTTCATTTCTTTTAAACACCCTGCATATTCATATTGCAGCAGGTGAGACGTTCCTCAGGCTGCGTCTCTCCGTTTGCCTGCGCGAAGAGTGAGCCACCAGTTTCACCAAATTCTTGTCTCGACACTTCGTCTACAATAAAGTCAGGGTCGAACACGCAGGAGCCGGCTGTCGCGATCAATGTTAGCCATAGCAGAGGTTTTAGTTGTGATCTAACCCCAAAAAAGCCCGATTATGGATGTGACAGAGGCCTGAGTTCAGATGTGGATTGAGCATGGTTGATGATGATGTGGCTGATGATGATAGTGGTGGTGATAACGATGATGATGGTGGTGGTGATGACGATGGTGGTGATGATGGTGATGATGATGATGGTGATGATGATGGTGGTGATGGTGGTGATGATGATGATGGTGGTGGTAATGGTGGTAATGATGGTGATGATGATGAGTGGGTCAACAGCGAAGCCGATCAACAGCAACAGCGACAGTGGTATAGTGGTGAGCATAGCTGCCTTCCAAGCAGTTGACCCGGGTTCGATTCCCGGCTGTCGCAGTGGTCATTTATTATTTTGATTTGTCCGAGTTGAACTCGGAGGAGGAGAGAGGTCACAGTGGGAGTGCCTCGTGCAAGGCGGCACAGCAAGTAGGACTCCCCATCCTGCATCGTCATCAATCCACTGCTGGATGAAGGCCTGGTGAGGTCACTTCACGAGTTTTTGTCGATTGAGCTCGTGGATCAATGGAGCAGTAGCATCACCACAATAATTTGTCTAATTTTAATGAATCATCGCTTTGTGTTGCACGCGGTCGGTGTTTGTTCACTCGTTGTGGATGAGGCGCCTCTATTTAAATACAAAAATATATTAAACTTTAGCTTGCAACAGCAGCTCTTGTGACTCCCACTGTGACCTCTCCCTCTCAGTTCAACTCGGACAAATCAAAATAATCAATGACCACTGCGACAGCCGGGAATCGAACCCGGGTCAACTGCTTGGAAGGCAGCTATGCTCACCACTATACCACTGTCGCTGTTGTTGAGCAGCTTGCTGTTGAGCAGCTCATCATCACCTTCGACATCATCACCACCATTATCATCACCACCATCATCACCATCATTATCATCACCATCATCACCACCACCACCATCACCACCACCATCATCACCACCATCATCACCATCATTATCACCATCATTATCATCATCATCACCACCACCACCATCACCACCACCATCACCACCATCACCATCATCACCACCATCAGCACCATCATTATCACCATCATTATCATCATCATCATCACCACCATCACCACCACCATCACCACCACCATCACCACCATCACCACCATCACCACCATCATCACAATCATCAGCCAGGCCCAATCCACTGCTGGATGAAGGCCTCCTCTTCCCAAAATCCGTTGCCACCATCTCGCTCCTGCGATGGAACAAAAATTCACCACTCTTTGATGACCTCTTAAATCCCACATCGCATCGGACCCCCGGCAGAGGAAGATTGGCAGCAGACCGCCGTCACCCCCCCACCCCCAACAGCCGCAGTCACCACTCAGCCACACGGGGGCGCGCGCGAGACCCACGCGCGTGACGCGGGTGTTGTGACGCGCTAAGCCGCCTCCTGGCCACGCCCACAACCGCACAAGCCACACTCGGCCGCACGGGATAACCACAGCGCGCTAAACCGCCGTGCCACAGACTTCCCACCTCTCGTGCCGGATTGTCCTTGACGGCAAAAGTTGCTGTGAACGCAGCGGGGCCAACGCACTTTCAAGGGCCCAGCGCTAAACGCTTTCGAGCTTTCAATTCCGGTACGGCTATTCTGCACTTGCTCTATTACTATAGTACTATACCGCCTTCAACTTTTATGAACGACTGTGTGTTTTAGGTTAGCGATTTGTCGTATTATCTGGCTGTATAGTAAATTTAAAAAATACAATTACTTTACTGTGCAAGTAAAAAAATTTGTGTTTAATATTTAAGTTTTTATTTTATTTAGGGCCCCTTTAAAACAACATTTGCTACAGGCCCCGCACTTAGCTTCATCCGGCACTGCACCCCTCGCACTCCTGACACAATCCACTACTGGATTGAAGGCCTCCTCTTTTCCAAACCCATTGCCTCCCTCTCGTTCCTGCGATGAATAAAAACAAATGACCACTCGGAGATGACCTCCTAAATCCATCTCAGCTGTAAAATAAAACAATAAATCAATATTTCGATTTAAAGCTTTCGTGACTGCAGGGATTCATCTTCTTGGTTCTTTCGGTAAAGTCACGTAGAAGGGAAGTAATAAAATAATAAAAATAAAACATAATAAATAAAACATAATAAAATATGTTTTATTTTTATTATTTTATTACTTCCCTTTTACGTGACTTTACCGAAAGAACCAAGAAGAAAAAAAAATAAATCAATAAACACGTTCCTTCGGAGTGGGCAGGTAGGAACTTGGTTGGACAGCGCATTCGTGCACGACAGAGAGACAAATAATCCCTGGTGGGCAGTGTGGAACCTGTTGTTCCTACCTGTAAAATTGTCGCTTTGTGTTGCACGCGGTCGGTGTTTGTTCACTCGTTATGGATGAGGCGCCTCTATTTAAATACAAAAATATATAAAACTTCAGCCTGCGACAGCCGGGAATCGAACCCGGGTCAACTGCTTGGAAGGCAGCTATGTTCTCCACTATACCGCTGTTGCTGTTGACCAGTTCATCATCATCAACATCATCATCACCATCTCGATCATCACCACCATTATCACCATCACGATCACCATCTCGATCATCACCATCATCATCACCATCACGATCATCACCACCGTCACCCAAACCACCATCATCACCACCATCACGATCATCATCACGATCATCACCACCACCACCGTCATCACCATCATCATTATCATCATCACCACCACCATCATCATCATCACCACCACCACCACCATCATCACCACCACCACCATCATCATCATCACCACCATCATAATCATCATCACCACAACCATCACCACCACCACCACCACCATCATAACCACCACCATTAATATCATCACCACCATCATCACCACCACCATCATCATCACCACAACCATCATCACCACAACCACCCCACCACCATCCTTAATATCATCACCACCATTATCACCACCACCATAACCAGATACAGGGTACACACTTTATTATTGATTGATTCATTTATTTTCCAGCTGAGATGGATTCAGGACGTCATCTCCGAGTGGTCATTTAGTTTTTATTCATCGCAGGATCGAGAGGGGGGAAACGGGTTTGGGAAAGAGGAGCCCTTCAATCCAGCAGTGGATTGAGCCTGGCTGGTAATGGTGGTGATGATGTTGATGATGATGTTGAAGGTGATGATAATGAGTGGGTCAACAGCAAGCTGCTCAACAGCAACAGCGACAGTGGTATAGTGGTGAGCATAGCTGCCTTCCAAGCAGTTGACCCGGGTTCGATTCCCGGCTGTCGCAAGCTAAACTTATATATATTTTTGTATTTAAATAGAGGCGCCTCATCCATAACGAGTGAACAAACACCGACCGCGTGCAACACAAAGCGACGATTCCTTGCAGTTACGAAAGCTTCAAATCTAAAACTGAACCATCTCCGTTCTACCAGGCAAAGCCCACCAAGATGTTAACTTATGTTTCAGAAACGACCCGTACATCACAAATGATAGGCCAACAAAAAGCGGCCCATCATGCGGAAACCCCTTTAGTTATCTTTTTTTAATGTTTGTGGCCGAGATGTTATCACGATGTTAGCTCCTGTTGAGAACGGTCTGACAGGTGTAGCTCTTAAACCATTTCGTTGTACCGTCCGCAAATGTTCGTTGACCAAGTCTTGCGAGTAGAATATCGTGGTCAAGTGTGTCCAAAGGCTTTTGACAAGTCGCGGAATAGTGCACAGCTGTGGCGGGCTTCATCCAGATTACTGAAGAGGAAATGTAAATACAAAGTGTAATATTACAATGTATAGTAACGCAGTGTATAATTTAATGTTGGGTTTGTCTATGGCAGTATATAGTACGGGGTATATCCGTGTGATGTAAGAAAAAAGTTTAGCTGGAGGCATATTATATATTATATTTTTTGCGACATAGAAGTGTAATGTATGACCCACTGTTAGTAGCTCAGCTTATTGGAGAGTATATTGATGATATTGATGTAGTTTATATTTTAGTTTTTTACGTGGTGGTTTGGCTGCTGCAGCTCCTTACTATTAAAAATTTCCTCCCTTTATTACTGCTAATCCTACTTCCTCCCTTTATGACTGCTAATCCTACATAATACACGAGCATAATATGACTTTGAGACCCCCCCCCCCACCACCTACACATTCCACAAGTAGTGACTAATCCCATATCTGCATTTGCCATAAATATGCTAAATTCCTCTGTTGATATGTAAATTCATTTGTCAAGGCGCTCTTCTCCTCTAACCCAGCTTAAATATACGCTACCAAGCCTGGTGGTGTTAATTCGGACGCTGTCTTTCCGACAGACCTGTTCTTCACCTGAGGACGGCTGCTTGCGTTGTGGCCGAAACGTCGTGAGAATGATATTTTGTTTTATTTTTTTATTTTATTATTTCCCTTCTACGTGACTTTACCGAAAGAACCAAGAAGATGCGTCCACCATGGCTGTAATAATAAAGTGATCTCCTAGCAAAAAAATCTGCTTAGGATGGAGATTGAGTTTCTTTAGGGAGAAGTTTATTTGTACTTTTAAGTATTAAAACAAAAATTGCTAACTGGTGAAAGAATATAGATTGGTTTATAATCATTAGGGCCTTCCTTGGAACCATTTTTAAATCCTTTATATTAAGTTCGCTTGCTTGCTTGCGTGCTTGCTTACGACCGTGCAAATCTTTCGGTCGTTTTTTACCCCACTTCCCATGATCCAATCGAGCTGACATTTTGCACACATACTCGTTGTGCGAGACAATTAATGTTCGTGAAAATTTTTTTCCTAAATTTTACACTGTTTAGGGAAAACAAATTAAACATTTAATTACCAATTGCTTAATACTGGCAGACAATCATCTGACCCATAGGTGGCAGCCATCTCAAGCCAGAGGACGAGAGGACTCTAGCCGCCACGCATAAAGGATTTAGAGTGAAAAACTTTGTTTTTACGGGTTATACTTATTACACGCTGGACTCCAGCGGAAATGTACCTTCGATAAGTGGGGAGGTTGAGAAAATGTATCGCGAGGTTTACAAATGAGCTCCGCTACAGCCACGAGTGCAAAAATGCGAGCAGTCTTCTCGCGTGCACGACAATGTCTTGCCCGACGCGAGTTTACCCACTGCATCCAGTTCAGCTATGGGACTAAACGAGAAGTAGGGACGATGCCTTTCGCAAACATTTTCAGTCTTGGTGTGAAGAGGTAGAAGAGGGGCGATAACTCTTTGGTTCTTCTTGGTTCTTTCGGTAAAGTCACGTAGAAGGGAAGTAATAAAATAATAAAACACAATTTATTATTTTCTTCTTTTTTATTTTGATTTCCCTTCTACGTGATAAATATGTTTATTATATTATTTCCCTTGTACGTGACTTATAATTTAATTTTTATTTAATTATTTCCCTTCTACGTGACTTTACCAAAAGAACCAAGAAGATGAATCCCTGCAGTCACGAAAGCTTTAAATCGAAACTTTTTGGTTCTTTCGGTAAAGTCACGTAGGGAGAAATAAAATAAAACAAATCCCGACGTTTCGATCGCAACACAAGCATCAGGTGGCACAACCGCAGCAAAAAACGTCGCGATTCGTTTTATTTTATTTTTCTACCTCCGTGACTTTACCGAAATAACCAAAGAGCATGGATTGCTGCAGTCACGAAAGCTTCAAATCAAGGGGGGTGATGTGAACGGCGTCTGGTGCAATTCGGAGAAATTTTACTCTGGTGAGTTTTGTCAAAGATGCATCCCTGCTGATCCTAAATGAGAATTAAATCCATTGCCGCGGTCTTGTGAACACTTCTTTGCCATCCAATAGTTTTTTTTTAAGCGTATTTAGCATTTTTTTCTTTGCAACCGAGCTGAACGTTTGACAACAAAGTCCTGGGGCTTTTGTTGTTGTTGTTGTTGTGCATTTAGCATAGTGCGATGGCCCTCTAAAATGTAGTGTTTCTTATTTGGCATGTCTATCTATTTCTGAGTGTGCTATAGTTAATCCAATCGGAGGTTATTTAATGTTTTTGCTTTATTCCAGGCTACATCTCGAGTACCAGGCTACAGCAGAGTGGGTGGCAGTGGCAGGATGTTGGGGATAGCAGAAGAATTCACACCACGTGGAGAGATTTGTTTAAAACGAGAATTTAATACCAACAAGACTGCAGGAACACACCTGGCGCGAAGAATAAACCAACATCATCATCTCCCCCCCCCCCCCCACCGTTGCGATTGTTCAAGATCAGAATGTTTATTTGTACCGGTGGGAAATCCGATGAGCTGCAGAGTGATTTCTTTCCCCCTCGCAGATGTCCAGTGTGGTCTCTGGTGGCCGCAGAGTTAAACGAGTAACAACAAAACAACAGGTCAGTAAAAAAACTAAACACGCATTCACCCGCGAATAGTTGCTTCCTGCGATACACCGCGACCTCCCTTACGCCAAATGTCGTTCTGGACGACGCTGGGTACATCCGTTACAGCAACGTGCAAATAACAGCAAACACTAAAATATAAAATTCAACCACGTTCGCCAATAGCTCGTGGGCCATCCACAAACCGTATCTTAAAAGCAATACATTAGTTAGTCTCACCCTCCCCATTGCAAGTCAACGGGGGAGTAACATTTGTCGTACACATTTATTTTTACATCTTTATACTCCTGTAAACTCATCATCGTGACCTCGGTGATCACGGATGAAAACTCGCATCCCCCCCCCCCCGACCTTCTACCATCCCCTCCCCCCCCCCCGAACAGCTGTTCATCAACCCACGGCAGGCAGTGCTGCTGCTGCGAGGGGCACGTGGACTGCTGGGGCTGCGTGCCGCCCAGCTGCGAGTTGGTGGGGGGGGTTGACGGATTTCCGTTGCGCGACGGCAAACGCAGGGAACGCGCTTAAACGCCCCCCTTGGCTCACGGACTACGACACCTTCACACCCACCCCCTAATCGCTCCTCCCCCACCTTACCCATCCTTCCCCCCCCCCTACATTACCCATCTGCCTCCACCTTACCCTATCCCCCCCCCCACCTTACCCATCCTCCCCCCACCATACCTTATCCGCCCCCCACCTTACCCATCCTCCCCCCACCTTACCTTTTCCGCCCCCCACCTTACCCATCCTCCCCCCACCTTACCTTATCCGTCCCCCACCTTACCCATCCTCCCCCCCACCTTACCCATCGCCCCCCCACCTTAGCCATCCCCCCCACCTTAGCCATCCCCCCCACCTTAGCCATCCCCCCCACCTTACCCATCCCCCCCACCTTACCCATCCCCCCCCACCTTACCCATCCCCCCCCCCCCCCACCTTACCCATCCCCCCCCACCTTACCCATCCCCCCCCCTACATTACCCATCCCCCCCCCCTACATTACCCATCTGCCCTCACCTTACCCATCCCCACCTTCCCCATCACCCCCCCACCTTACCCATCCCCCTCCTTATCCACCCCCCTATCCCCCCCCTCCCCCCACCAATCTACTCGAGCTCCACCATGGTGAGGGAGCCGTCCCACACGAGCACGGCGAGGGCGGGGAACAGCGGCTGCGTGAACTTGGCGTGGAACGTGTGCAGCAGCGTCATGTCGTCCGCTAGGTAGAAGGACAGCAGCCCCGCGTCGCAGTCCAGGAAGACGCCCACCTTGCGAACCGGTGCCACGGCCGCCACCGCCGGTGCTGGTGCCAGTGCTGGTGCCAAGGCCGGTGCCAAGGCCGGTGCCAAGGCCGGTGCCAAGGCCGGTGCCAAGGCCGGTGCCAAGGGTGGTGCCAAGGGTGGTGCAAAGGCTGGTGCCATGGCTGGTGCAAAGGCTGGTGCAAAGGCTGGTGCCAAGGCTGGTGCCAAGGCTGGTGCCAAGGCTGGTGCCAAGGCTGGAGCCAAGGCTGGAGCCATGGCTGGTGCCACGGCCGGTGCTAGTGCCAACGATGGTGCCAGTGCCAACGACGGTGCCAATGCCGGTGCCAACGCCGGTGCCGCCGGCATTTCACTGGCGTCGCCCTGCTGCTGCTGCAGCTGCTGCAGCTGCAGCGGGTTCGGGCGCAGCAGCAGCGTGCCCACGCCGCCGTGGCGAGCAGTCAGCTCGCTGTTGTCCATGAAGAGGCACCACGACTCGCCGTTCTCGCCCAGCTTGCAGACGCCGCCCTGGCCCTTGCGCGGGACGGAGCCGTACGCGACGCCGACGCGCCACGAGCCCGCGCCGCCCACGTCCACCTCCCAGTAGTGGCGGCCAGACGCCAGCGGCCGGGCGCCCAGCACCTGCGGGTGCCAGCAGTCGAAACGCTCGGGGTGGTCGGGCGGCGGCTGGCGCGGCGGGGAGCCCATGACGGTCTTGAGGTCGCGGGAGACGCGCAGCCACGGCGACGCGGTGGTCGGGTTCAGCGTCGGGGAGCAGCCATCTGGGTGGGGGGGGGTGCAACCTCCGGTTAGCACGGTTGGCTGCGTACGGTGTGAAAGAGGTTCAATGTACGTGCTATACACTTACACACTCTGCCGTAGGCCGAGTGGGTGGGCGGCAGAGTGGCCGTGTGGGCGGGTGGCCGAGTGGGTGGTGGTCGTGTGGGAGGCCGAGTGGGTGGGTGGCTGGGTGGATATGTGGGTGGGTGGGTGGCTGGGTGGATATGTGGGTGACTGGATAGTTGTGTGGGTGGCTGGGTGGCTGGATGTGGGTGGCTGGCTGGGTGGTTATGTGGGTGGCTGGCTGGGTGGTTATGTGGGTGGCTGGCTGGGTAGTTGTGTGGGTGGCTGGGTGGTTATGTGGGTGGCTGGATAGTTGTGTGGGTGGCTGGGTGGTTATATGGATGGGTAGCTGGTTGGGTTCTTCCCAACCCCGGGCTTGGCGCTGCTACACCGGTGTGCTCACATCTCTCGGCGATGAGTGGCAGCGGGCGCGTGCCCATGATCTTCTGCAGAGAGATGATCTTGTCCAGGTCCGTTGTGGTGGACAGCAGCAGGCCCTTGGTGTGCACCTTGGCGGGCACGCTACTGCAAGACAGAGAGAGAGAGCGCGCAGGTACAGCTTAACTCCCAACGGCCGTCCAATAGAAGACAAACGGCGCGCGCGCATTCTGCGTTAGGGACGTCACGAGCTCTGCGCTCTAATGGCGCGCGCTCCGTGCGTAAAGCGCCCCCCCCCCCCCCCCCCCGCCCAGGACCGGCATCGCCCCAGCGACAGCGTGCCAGCCTGGACGTGCGCCGGTGGGCGAGCCAAGCGGGCACCGACTGTAGACCACTCAAGGCTGCGTCTGAGAAGCACAGCAGCAGTGCCTCCATTGGCATCGGCGCTCCGGCTATTATACGTGTCACCACGATTCAATTCGAACAAATTATCCGGTGGCGGCGATTATGCCGCCACCGCCGCTACTGCATTGGCGGCGGTGCGACAGGCAAGAGACGACGACAACTCCAACACGGACCGGGTAAATAACAGCGAACGCCACACGCGGGTGCGCGTGCGTGTGCGTCTGTCACCTTCAAAAATAAATGTATAGAAAATAGGCGAGTTTTCAGAGGGCGGGGGGAGCGGAGGGACACGGTGTTAACGAGACTCACGTAAGCTCGTTGAGAACCGGATCCTGCAAAAGAGAACAAGTGAGAGGTGAGTTTTACTCTCACCTCAGCTCTGGAGAGAAACTCAACAAAAACTGAACAACGATGACGCACGTGCGCCTTTTGGCGTCATCTGGTTCAACCAACACCATGTGAGACTGGGCTCTAAGAAAAGCTGTCTCGGGTGTGGATCAATCAATTTCAAGGATAGTGCATAGAGAGATGATCTTGTCCAGAATGCTAGTTTTTTTTTGCATTCTGACCGCAGGTATTGTGGTTAGGGCAAACTTGACTCCTTGTTAAAAAAGGTGTCGGTTTTGTTGCCAGATAAAAGGGTAAAAAACCAATTATCATATTTTAAATCTGTTCGTGAATACTCTTTGATTCTTTCGGTAAAGTCACGTAGTAAAATAATAACAGATCACGACGTTTCGATCGCCACACAAGCCGGTCGTCCTCAAGAACCAAAGAGTATCGATTCCTGCGGGTCACGAAAGCGTCACATCTACAGTGAACATTGAACTGAAGCTTGACTTCAAAAAATCAAATCGCATCCGTCAGAAAAATCGCAAGTAGACATTTCCCCCAAATCGTTCAGCCCCCGTGTGTCTAGTCGTGCATCGTGTTAGTTAACATGCACCTGCAGAAAGGCGATGGGGTCATGCGTCTCGAGCAGCGCCTCCAGGCGCGAGATGATGCAGCCGAGGGCTTCGATCTCCTTGCGGTGGCGCTCGATCGCGAGCTGCGTGGAGTAGAGCACGGGGCCGCACTGCGCGTCCAGACCGCGGACTACCTCGTCCTCCTCCTCTTCGTCGTCGTCGTCCGCCGCCGGCTTGCTGACGGCGTAGAAGGCGCTCACCCGCGTCTTGATCGCGTCCGTGTATCTCTGCCCTCGCGGAGTTTCGAACAAAAGACAGCGATGTGAAGGAGCTCCCTCCTACCCCCCTGGGCAGACGTCAATTTGGTTTCTTAAAGAAAGATGCGCGTGCGTTTTTAAATCCTTTATATTAAGTTCGCTCGCTCGCTTGATTGCTTGCGCGCTTACGACCGTGCAAATCTTTCGGTCGTTTTTTAACCCACTTCCCGTGAGCCAATCAAGCTGACATTTTCCACACAGACTCGTTGTGCGTGACAATTAATTTTCGCGAAAAAAATGTTGCAAAATTTTACACTTTTTTTTATATTTAATTACCAATTGCTTAATGCTGCCAGGCAATCATCTGACCCATAGGTGGCAGCCATCTCAAGCCAGAGGACGAGAGGACTCTAGCCGCCACGCATATAAAGGATTTATAGTGAAAAACTTTGTTTTTACGGGTTAATTTTTTTTTATTTTTACAACTTGTGGGGCAGTCGTGAACGCACCGATGTCGCCCACCGTTGCTAGCCGTCCCTGCTGCAATCGCTCCCCCCTTGTATACCCCGCAGGCCTCGCCCCTATCAGAAAGTGCCCACCCCCCCCCCACTCTGGCACGTGCTTTCAATTATCTCAACGTCGACATTGAGCTGTCTCCACCCCCCCCCCCCCCAACAACTTTCTGGTGCCCGTCAGCCGATCATCTCAACACGCAGTGTGCAAATTAATTAATGAATTATCTATACAGTACCTTAAGGGGCACCTGTTCTTGATTATCTCAACTCGTGTGTTCCAACCCCTATTACTACTCCTATTACTACACTATCCACTATCACTACCCCTAACCGCGATCACTACCCCAACCCCTATTACTACCCTATCCACTATCACTACCCCTATCACTACCCCTATCCAATTACAATAAACTTATCACTACCCCTATCACTACCCTAACCACTATCACTACCCCTATCCAATTACAATAAACTTATCACTACCCCTATCACTACCCTAACCACTATCACTACCCCTATCCAATTACAATACACTTATCACTACCCCTATCACTACCCTAACCACTATCACTACCATTACCCCAACCCCGTTTACCACCACCGGTATCAGTGGGGGCAATGGCGGGGGCATCAGTGGGGGTATCGGTCACCTCCACTCGGTCGTGGAATGCCGTCAGCTCGTGCACTTTGGACTCTGAGTTCTTCTTGCGGTCGATCCTCCCCTCCCTCTCCATGGTCACCAGCAGCTGCCAAAGAGGTTGGGGGAAGCAACGTCGGAAAGACGTCGGGGAATCGACTGGTAAGCGGTTGCAAACCCATAGAGACCCACAGAGGCACACAGAGACCCACAGAGACCCAGAGAGACCCACGGAGACCCACGGAGACCCACGGAGGCACACGGAGGCACACGGAGGCACACGGAGGCACACAGAGGCACGCAGAGGCACGCAGAGGCACACAGAGGCACACAGAGACCCACGGAAACACAGAGACCCACGGATATGCACAGAGACCCACGGACAATACACAGAGACTTACAAAGACCCAGAGAGGCACACAGAGACCCACGGAAATACAGAGGCCCACAGAGGCCCACACACAGAGGCCCACACACAGAGGCCCACACACAGAGGCCCACACACAGAGGCCCACACACAGAGGCCCACACACAGAGGCCCACACACAGAGGCCCACACACAGAGGCCCACACACAGAGACACACACACAGAGACACACACACAGAGACACACACACAGAGACACACACACAGAGACACACACACAGAGACACACACAGAGAGACCCACACAGAGAGACCCACACAGAGAGACCCACACAGAGAGACCCACACAGAGAGACCCACACAGAGACACACAGACACACACAGAGAGACCCACAGAGAGACCCACACAGAGACACACACAGAGACCCACCTTCCTCTCCTCATACTCGTCCTTGGCCGCCACCAGCTGGTGGTTCTTGTGAGTGCCGAACAGCGAGCAGTCGGAGCACACCAGCAGCCCCTCCCGGGTGCAGTAGTAGCGGAGCGTCGCGCCATGCTCTGTGCACCTGGGGGGGGGGGGGAGGGAGGGGCGGGGTCACAATTTGAAAGGAAACGGCACCACCTCCAGGTAGGGTGTTGATTGTACTGGTAGGAACGAAGTGAACCAGCCTACAATAGATTATATCGTCCGTCCGTCCGTTCGATGTCCGATTAGGTGTAGCAACATCGCCCCCTACTGCAAACACTTGGCAGGACCCTACAAAAACCTGTGAGGCTTTCCTGGCTAAACAAGTGTAACATTCCCTTATAATTCCCTGAGATAGTTTTTAATTAAAACATTTAAGTTAAAAATTAACTCACAGCGGCCTAAAGCCTACAGCTAGGCCTAAAGCCTAGAACTAGGCCTCAAACTCTCCCTTCGTATCGTACCCCCGCCATTTCATTTTATTATAGCCATTCATTTGTTCGTTCCTACCAGCCCACCCCGCAGGGACCTGTTTATGTTAGCCAACTCTCTGTGTTGCATTACATTATATTTCTAAGTTTACCAGGTTTTGTTTTCTCATTCATTCGTACCCGATGATGATTGCTTGTGTTGCAATCGAAACGTCGTATGCTATTATTTCATTTATTATTCTTTCTACGCGACTTTACCGAAAGGACCAAAGAGTTGTATAGTGTCGTGTATCGTGAAGGGTACAGTAGTGTATAGCGTAGTGGATAGCAGTGTAGTGTATAGCGTAGTGGATAGCGTATAGTGTATAGCGTAGTGGGTAGCGTATAGTGTATAGCGTAGTGGGTAGCGTATAGTGTATAGCAGTGCAGTGTATAGTGTATAGCAGTGCAGTGTATAGTGTATAGCAGTGCAGTGTATAGCAGTGCAGTGTATAGTGTATAGCGTAGTGGGTAGCGTATAGTGTATAGTGTAGTGGGTAGTGTATAGTGTATAGCAGTGCAGTGTAGTGTATAGCGTAGTGGGTAGCGTATAGTGTATAGCGTAGTGGGTAGCGTATAGTGTATAGCAGTGCAGTGTATAGTGTATAGCAGTGCAGTGTATAGTGTATAGCAGTGCAGTGTATAGTGTATAGCATAGTGTATAGTGTAGTGTATAGCGTAGTGTATAGCATAGTGTATAGCATAGTGTATAGCATAGTGTATAGCATAGTGTGTAGCGTAGTGTGTAGCGTAGTGTGTAGCGTAGTGTATAGCGTAGTGTATAGCGTAGTGTATAGCATAGTGTATAGCATAGTGTATAGCGTAGTGTATAGCGTAGTGTAAATAGCATCTGAGAGCGGCGCGCGATGCGGTGGCCGTTGTTGTCCGATGGCCGAGCCAAGCGGTGGTTTACCGGCGAGCGGCCACGTTGATGCCGAGCGGAGCCAGCACATGGCCGCTGAAGGCCGGGTCGTGCCGGTGGAGTTTCACGTGGGCCTCGCAGAGAGCCGACTCGCACCTGCCGCACAAAAGCAGGCGGCGTCGTTATGAGGGTCGGCATCGAAACCCCGCGTACGACCTCATGTATAGCGGGCGAGGTAGTTAACATCTCCTCGCCACCACCCCCCCCCACCGCCCCTTGCATGTGGAGTGTACATCCGGTGAACTTCTTTCGCGCCATACGTTTTAAAACGGAGGTGCGGCGGGGGAAGAGGACAACAAACTAAACACAAGAACAAGCAGTTATAAATAAATTAATTTTCAATATAGCATAGTGGTGTAGTGTATAGTAGTGTAGTATGTAGTGTATAGAGTAGTGTACAAGCATCATCTGGTACTACCACCGTCACCACGACCTGGTCCCACTAATGCCATCACCACCACCAAGACTTGGTACCACAACCATCACCATAATCATCACCATGACCTGGTACCACCACCACAACCACCACCACCCATTACCAACAACAACAACCGCCATTCGCCACTAGGTGGCGGTGACGTCACGACGACGCTTGTGCCAGGCCATGTGCACCTTGAGGCCACGTGAAGTGTCGAACGCCCGCTGGCAGGTCACGGGGCAGACCCAGGTGCCACTGGTCGACTGGCTGATGCACCACCTGTGCCCCCTACTGTGCCAACTTGCTATGCTTTAGCCAGCCGGCGCTCCGCTTGTTGCTGGAGGGCGACTGCCTCCAACTGCCCAGTAGCGTCCTTCATGAGCCTCCTCCACAGAGGCCGATCCTGACACCGCTGGTACCAGTCATTGGCAAGTCCACTCAGCTCCACGTCCTCCTGTACCACATCACTCCATTTCTTCTCTAGTCCGTGCCGCGCCCGTTTAGCCCCCTCGATTCGGCCGAACAAAAGCTGTTTTCAGCATGCAGTGGCTGGGCATGCGGGTTACATGACCCAGCCAACGCAGCCTTGCCTGCTGGAGGAGCTCACCGATGGGACTTTGCCCAGATCTTTCAAGGATTTGTGAGCTCCTCACACAATCCAGCCTGCAGGTTAAACCCAGGATGGATCGTAGGCAGGCCAGCCTAAATGTTTCCAACCGGCGAAGATGCTCCATTACCACCACCACAACCACCACCACAACCACGATACCTGAGGCACGTCTTGACGGCCAGCACGTCTTCGCCGAGGCAGCTCTTGCACGACACGGCCGCCGCCGCCGCCTCGTCGTCGTCGTCGTCCTCACCGTGGGCCACCTTTCGCCGCCTCTTCTTCACCTCCTCCACCATGTTGGCGAGCACGACAGTCTTGGCCAGCCGCCGCTTGCGCGGGTACTCCTTGCGGCACACGGGGCACGTGCAGCAAGGGTGGGCCGGAGCGCGGCGCTGGGCAGCCCAAGATGCGGCGATGCAGGTCCGGCAAAATGTGTGGCCGCACGGCAGCGTGATGGGCCAGTCGAAGAGCTCCAGGCAGATGACGCAGCGGAGGTCGCGGTAGTGGACAAGCGCCGCCTCTTCCTCCATCGCGTTGTTTCGGTCGCGTTCGGCGTTGGAGGAGTCTGCGGTGATGGTGGTGGTGGTGGTGGGGCAAGGTTGTGTGGTGTTGTTGTGCCAACGACCATCACCACCCTGCTAAAATCACCACCACCACTCAATTATCACCACCACCCACTCATCACCACCACCAACACCACTACCCACTTATCACCACCACCAGTGCCGGATTATCCTCGTGGCAAAAGTAGCATATGCTCAGGGCACCGCACTTTCCAGCTATCAATTTCGGTTCAGTGATTCTGCACTTGCTCTGTTACTATAGTACTATACCGCCTTCAACTTTCACGAACGACTTGGGTGTTCAAGGTTAGCGATTTGTCGTACTATCTGGCTGTATAGCAAATTAATAAATACAGTTACTTTACTATGCAAGTTAAAAATGTGTTTAAATATTGATGCGGTTTTTAAAAAAAATCAGGGCCCTTTTATAACACATTCTACAGGCCCCGCGCCTAGCTTCATCCGGCATTGACCACCACCACCACCCCACTTATAATTACCACGACCACCCACTTATAATCACCACTACCACCACACGCTTATCAAAGATATCCCCGTGTATGTAGCCTTCAGCAGGCTCTGGGGGCAAGTGGCTGTTAGCAGCGATTAGCAGCAGCAGCAGCTATGAAGGCTACCGGCACTGTGGCACATACGAAGGGGGGGGGATTGGTGGCCAGAACCACGTACATCCGGGCCGCCTTTGTCTCCCCTAGTGGCGACGGTTTACCACCGAGTCCACCTAGGGGAGTACCTGGGACTCTCGGTTTAGATGACAGTCGCTGGTGTGAGCATCTGCCGTGTTCGTAGCGCTAACCGCTGCACCACCGCTCATAACCACCACCACCAACCAACCACCCACTAAGAACCACAGTTCACTCTCAGGCGGTGATGGGGTGTGTGGATGTGTGCGAGTGTGTGTCTGTGTGTGTCTGTGTGTGTCTGTGTGTGTCTGTGTGTGTCTGTGTGTGTCTGAGTGTGTCTGAGTGTGTCTGAGTGTGTCTGAGTGTGTCTGAGTGTGTCTGAGTGTGTCTGAGTGTTCACTACCGCACTGCCACCACCACCACCACTACTACCGCCCCACCGCCACCACCACTACTGCCACCTACACCACCACCACCACTACTACTGCCACCTACACCACCACCACCACTACCGCCCCACCACCACTACTAGTCACCACCACCACACCGCACCACCACCACTACTGCCACCTACACCACCACCACTACTAGTCACCACCACCACCTCACCGCACCACCACCACCACTATTGCCACCACCACCACCACTACCGCCCCACCCCCACCACCACTATTGCCACCACCACTACTTCCCCACCACCACCACTACTACTGCCCCACCACCACTACTAGTCACCACCACCACCCCCGCACCATCACCACCACTATTGCCACCACCACACCACACCACCACCACCGCACCACCACCACTATTGTCACCACCACCACCACCACACCGCACCACCACCACCACTATTGTCACCACCACCACCACCACCACTACCGCACCACCACCACTACACCACCACCACCACCACAACGCTCTCTCTCTGCCACCACGACGCGCACCACCACCACCACCACCACAACGCCACCACTATTGCCACCACCACCACTACACCACCACCACTACCGCACCACCACCACCACCACCACCACACCACCACCACCACAACGCTCTCTCTCTCTCTGCCACCACGACGCGCACCACCACCACCGCACCACCACCACCACTATTGCCACCACCACCACTACACCACCACCACTATTGCCACCACCACCACTATTGCCACCACCACCACTACACCACCACCACTATTGCCACCACCACCACTACCGCACCACCACCACCACTACACCACCACCACCACTACCGCACCACCACCACCACTACCGCACCACCACCACCACCACTACCGCACCACCACCACCACTACCGCACCACCACCACCACCACACCACCACCACCACTACCGCACCACCACCACCACCACTACCGCACCACCACCACCACCACTACCGCACCACCACCACCACTACCGCACCACCACCACCACCACTACCGCACCACCACCACCACCACTACCGCACCACCACCACCACTACCGCACCACCACCACCACCACAACGCTCTCTCTCTCTCTGCCACCGCGACGCTACCGCCGCAACTCGATAAGACAAACCACGTACAGTGCGTACAGTGCGGTACAGTGCGGCGGAGACGGCGAGACGACTTCCTGCAGCGCTCGGTGACGTCACCGGCGGGGGAGGGGGGGGAGGGGCTACGAAGACTCCACCCCTCTGATGGGGGCTGCCCCTTTTATAGACCCCGCCCCGTCATTAGACCACGCCCCCTTTATAGACCACGCCCCTTTCATAGACCACGCCCCCTTTTGATAGACCACGCCCCTTTTAGTAGACCACGCCCCCTTTAGTAGACCACGCCCCCTTTTATAGTTTCCGCTTCCTTTTTATAGACCACGCCCCCTTTTGTAGACCACGCCCCTTTTTGTAGACCACGCCCCCTTTTATAGACCACGCCCCTTTTATAGGCCACGCTCCTTCCCTCAGAACACGCCCCCTTTTGCATAGACTCCGCCCCTTTTATAAACCCAACCCCTTTTTAAATCCTTTATATTAAGTTCACTTGCTTGGTTGCTTACGACCGTGCAAATCTTTCGGTCGTTTTTTAACCCACTTCCCGTGATCCAATCAAGCTGACATTTTGCACACAGACTCGTTGTGCGTGACAATTAATTTTCGTGAAATTTTTTTCCAAAATTTTACACTGTTTAGGGAAAATAAATTATATTTAATTACCAATTGCTTAATGGTGGCAGGCAATCATCTGACCCATAGGTGGCAGCCATCTCAAGCCAGAGGACGAGAGGACTCTAGCCGCCACGCATATAAAGGATTTATAGTGAAAAACTTTGTTTTTACGGGTTAATTTTTTAAATCCTTTATATTTTTTACATATATTCAAATAAAACGCATTCATGGCTTTGGCTGAACGTCACAGTGTAAGAGCCCAGAGCGTAACCCCTCCACAGGCGAATATATTTTTAAATCCTTTATATTAAGTTCGCTGCCACACATATAAAGGATTTATAGTGAAAAACTTTGTTTTTACGGGTTATACTTATTATAGACTCATCATTACCAATTCTAGATTTGAAGATTTCGTGACTGCAATGATTCATATTCTTAGGTTTTTCGGTAAAGTCACGTAAGGTAAAAAAAATGTTAAATTAAAATTAATAAAATAAAAATAAAAAAATAAAAAAATAAAAAAAATATAAAAAATAAATAAAAAATAAAAATCACGACGTTTCGATTGCGACACAAGCAATCATCATCAGGTATAAATGAAATAGCAACAAAAATTCTAACCAAAAAAACTACAGACAGACATATAAGCAGACAGATATCACCAAGATACACAGACAGAGAGAGTAACACAGGTACAGAGAGGGAGATCGTCTCTGTGGAGTGGCCTTAAATAGGCAGCACCTCCATAATTCAAGTTCAAGTTCATGTATTAGGTATAGCCCTGTGAGCCATTCGGCTCTTGAATCGGGTGCAACCGCAACAAACAAAAAAACATGAACAAAAAACATCTTAAAGTGACTATGTGACTAAGTGCAAACAGAAAATCTAAGAAAAGACAGCAAAATATTGCAGAAAAAAACCGTACACCAACGCTGTGTGCAAAAATCCCAGTGGGATGCAAGTCAAACAACAACATCATCATCATCACCATCATCATTATCACCACCCTACCATCATCATAATCATTATCACCACCATCATCGCCACCACCACCTCCATCATCATAATCATTATCACCACCCTACCACCATCATCATCATTATCACCACCACCACCACCATCATCATCGCCACCACCACCTCCATCATCATCATCACCATCATCATCACCACCATCATCATTATCACCACCCTACCATCATCATCATCATTATCACCACCATCATCATCGCCACCACCACCTCCATCATCATAATCATTATCACCACCCTACCACCATCATCATCATTATCACCACCACCACCACCATCATCATCGCCACCACCACCTCCATCATCATCATCACCATCATCATCACCACCATCATCATTATCACCACCCTACCATCATCATCATTATCACCACCATCATCATCGCCACCACTACCTCCATCATCATCATCACCATCATCATCACCACCATCATCATTATCACCATCATCATTATCACCACCCTACCATCATCATCATTATCACCACCACCACCATCATCATCACCATCATCATCACCACCATCATCATTATCACCATCATCATTATCACCACCCTACCATCATCATCATTATCACCACCACCTCCATCATCATCATCACCATCATCACCACCACCATCATAATTATCATCACCATCATCATCGCCACCACCACCTCCATGATCACCTACATCATCACCTCCATCATCATCATCATCATCACTGGATTGAGCCTGGGTGGTAATGATGTTGATGATGATGAGTGAGTCAACAGCAAGCTGCTCAACAGCAACAGCGACAATGGTATAGTGGTGAGCATAGCTGCCTTCCAAGCAGTTGACCCGGGTTCAATTCCCGCTTGTCGCAAGTTTTAATATTCTAGATTTGAAGTTTTCGTGACTGCAAGGATTCAAACTCTTTGGTTCTTTCGATAAAGTCACGTGGGTGAAAAATATAAATAATGAAATGAAAATAACTAAATTAAATTAAATCATCGTGATTTGAGTGATTTTCAGAAGAAATGAAAATCACTAAATTAAATCATTGTGATTTAATTTTGTGATTTTCATTTTTTTTCATATACGTGACTTTACCGAAAGAACCAAAGAGTACGTATTTACATATTTATTTTAATTTTTATAGTTGAGATGGATTTAGGAAATCATCTCCTCTGCCCTGCCTCCGCTGCCTCCTCCTCCGCGCTCCTTCCTCCGTGTTTTCCCCCATGCCTCATTTTACAAACCAACGCGTTCAGACTATTTGGGCTGCTGCTGCTCCCAATGTCCACGTGGTCAGGCGGCTTCGGTGAGCGGCTCTCATTTGTGACCGGTCGCTTCTGAGCAGGTAGCTGCTGCTGCTGCTACTCTGCAGCAATTTTACTGGTAGGAACCTCCTGGTTACACCAGCCCACAGGGGATTAGTGTGTCCCTCGTGCAGGGAGGGGCTGGGTGAGGAGGGGAGGGAGGGGCTGGTGGGGAGGGGAGGGTGGGGAGGGTGGGGAGGGTGGGAAGGGGCTGGTTGGGGAGGGGAGGGAGGGGAGGGTGGGGAGGGGCTGGGTGGGGAGGGGAGGGAGGGGAGGGTGGGGAGGGTCTGGGTGGGGAGGGTGGGGCTGGGTGGGGAGGGTGGGGAGGGGCTGGGTGGGGAGGGGCTGGGTGGGGTGGGGCTGGTCACCCCGTGGTGCCCTTATAAAACTCAACGTTTAACCTACTCACGCCGGCTTGTGCCCGCCCTCACAGTCGGGCATATTTGCGGAATACACCACGCCGCCGTTGACCCTGCAGGCCATTGACCGAGCAACCCAACGTTCCTACCAGCTCCCTCCGCAGGACAATGTGTTAAAGCACCCCCTGTGAGACGCTGCATCTCTCTGTATTCTCTGTGCAATGCGCCACCATCCCCCGCGTTCATTCATTCACCTCGGCTCGAATCTCAACACTTGGCAAATAAAATACAAGATTTATAAAATGCGAAGTTGCATGCGACAGCCGGGAATCGAACCCGGGTCAACTGCTTGGAAGGCAGCTATGCTCACCACTATACCACTGTCGCTGTTGCTGTTGTTCAGCTTGCTGTTGACCCACTTATCATCACCATCATCATCACCACCATCAACATCACCACCGTCATCGTCATCATCATCAGCCAGGATTAATTCAACTGCTGTGAGCGTCAGCCGTGACAGTGGTATCGTGGTGAGCATCGCTGCCTTGCAAGCAATTACAAGGTTTTGATTCCCGTCTGTTGCAAGTCTGAAGTGTCTTCGTATTTATTTAGTTTTAACGGAAGAAATGGATTCAGGAGATCAGCCCTGAGTGGTGGCAACGGATTTGGGGAAGAGGAGGCCTTCAATCCAGCAGTGGATTGAGCCCTGGCTGATGATAGCTGATGGTGGTGGTGATGATGGTGGTGGTGATGGTGGTGATGATGGTCGTGATGGTGATGATCATGATGATGGTGATGATCATGATGATGGTGTTGATGATGGTGGTGATGATGATGATGGTCGTGATGGTGATGATCATGATGATGGTGATGATCATGATGATGTTGATGATGATGGTGGTGATGATGATGACGGTGGTGGTTATGATGATGACGATGGTGGTGGTGGTGATGATGGTGGTGATGGTGATGATCATGATGATGGTGATAATCATGATGATGGTGATGATCATGATGATGGTGTTTATGATGATGATGGTGGTGATGATGATGACGATGGTGGTGGTGGTGATGATGCTGGTGGTGATGATGATGATGATCTTCTTGGTTCTTGCTTGCGTTGTGGCCGAAACGTCGTGAGAATTATATTATTTTATTACGTTTTGTTTTTATTATTTTATTACTTCCCTTCTACGTGACTTTACCGAAAGAACCAAGAAGATGAATCCCTGCAGTCACGAAAGCTTTAAATCGAAAGATGATGATGATGTTGATGATGACGGTGGTGGTGATGATGATGACGGTGGTGATGGTGGTGATGGTGGTAATGGTGGTAATGATGGTGGTGGTGATGATGATGGTGGTGGTAATGGTGGTAATGATGGTGGTGATGATGATGGTGGTGGTGATGATGATGATGGTGGTGATGATGGTGGTGGTGATGATGGTGGTGATGGTGGTAATGGTGGTAATGATGGTGGTGATGATGATGGTGGTGGTGATGATGATGATGGTGGTGATGATGATGATGGTGGTGGTGATGATGGTGGTGATGGTGGTAATGGTGGTAATGATGGTGGTGATGATGATGGTGGTGGTGATGATGATGATGGTGGTGATGATGATGATGGTGGTGATGATGATGATGGTGGTGATGTTCAAGTTCAAGTTCATTTATTAGGTATAGCCCTGTGAGCCATTCAGCTCTTGAATCGGGTGCAACCGCAACAAACAAAAAACAAAAACATGAACAAAAAAACATCTTAAAGTGAATATGTGACTAAGTGCAAACAGAAAATCCAAGAAAAGACAGCAAAAATATTGCAGAAAAAACACCGTACACCAACGCTGTGTGCAAAAATCCCAGTGGGATGCAAGTCAAACAACAACAACAACCACAAGACAACTTAGATTAAGGCCATCAGTCTAACTCTGTACTACAACAACACAAACATGGCTAAACCAATACACTTTTCGAAATCACCAAAATAAAGCCATGAAGGCAATGAAAAAGCAATCATAGGAACTGACGGAATTTTCACAATAAATGGCATAAACAACATGTACTACCAAAACCCTGCAGCCATAGCTGGCTGCATGAGTCACTCCACAACAGCAGGAGCATCAATCGGAGTATTGTAATTTTTCAATGCACCTTTAAGATCAGCACACTAAATCAAAACACAGGTCATACTTTGTAGCGATCATCCGGAGCGAAACATTTTATTTTAGGTCACTGAATAGCACTGGCAGCTAGGGGTGTACAACTCCTCTAAAGCAGTTTTGAGTGAAGATCTCATAGGTAGTGACTCAAGTTTCAATTTATTTGCAACAGCATTCCAGACCCTGGGGGCATCAATAGCAAAGGCCCTTCCTCCAGTATATGTACGGCAATAGGGAATATTAAGCTGGTAAATGAGTGTAGACCTTAGGTCAAATTTGTTCTTTGAAACAGAGACGAGATCCAGCAGGTAATCTGCAGATTTTTTTGCAAGTACATCATGAATAAATAAGATCTGGTGCACAAGCCGTCGAACATTCAGAGATGTTAAGTTTGACCCAATGTTGATGGTGGTAATGATGAGTGGGTCAACAGCAAGCTGCTCAACAACAACAGCGACAGTGGTATAGTGGTGAGCATAGCTGCCTTCCAAGCAGTTGACCCGGGTTCGATTCCCGGCTGTCGCAGCTCTTTAAATTTAATTGAACGCGTTGTGTTATTATCCATTGATTGATGAGGGTTTTTAAATCCTTTATATTAAGTTCGCTTGCTTGCTTGCTTACGACCGTGCAAACCTTTCGGTCGTTTTTTAACCCACTTCCCGTGATCCAATCGAGCTGACATTTTGCACACAGACTCGTTGTGCGAGACAATTAATGTTCGTGAAATTTTTTTCCAAAATTTTACACTGTTTAGGGAAAACAAATTCAATATTTAATTACCAATTGTTTAATACTGGCAGACAATCATCTGACCCATAGGTGGCAGCCATCTCAAGCCAGAGGACGAGAGGACTCTAGCCGCCACGCATATAAAGGATTTAGAGTGAAAAACTTTGTTTTTACGGGTTAAACTTATTTGGAGGTTAGATCGCGTGATGTAACCCCAACTAAAACCTCTATCATGGACAACTCGTTCTTTATTTGCCCGTCCAGGGACGGGTGTCTATTGCAGTAAGCCTGAAATATTCAATAGAAAAATTGTTCAGCTCATTATTATTAATGAGGGGGTGGGGGGGGGGATTGCCCCATGTGGAGTGACGTCACCCCCTAATAGTTGTTGGGGAGGGGTGCGGCATGTGGAGTGACGTCACCCGCTCATGGTTGTTGGGGAGGGGTGCGGCATGTGGAGTGACGTCACCCCCTCATGGTTATTAATGAGGGGAGTGGCATGTGGAGTGACGTCACGCGGGGGGGCCTCATGTGGAGTGACGTCACGTGGGGGGTGTGGGCCTCATGTGAAGTGACGTCACGCGGGGGGGTGGGGCCTCATGTGAAGTGACGTCACGCAGGGAGCCTCATGTGGAGTGACGTCACGCGGGGGGGGTGGGACTTCATGTGGAGTGACGTCACGCTGGGGGGGTGGGCATCATGTGGAGTGACGTCACGCGGGGGGGTGGGGCCTCATGTGAAGTGACGTCACGCAGGGAGCCTCATGTGGAGTGACGTCACGCGGGGGGGTGGGCATCATGTGGAGTGACGTCACGCGGGGGCCTTATGTGGAGTGACGTCATGCGGGGGGGTGGGGCCTCATGTGGAGTGACGTCACGCGGGGGCCTCATGTGGAGTGACGTCACGCGGGGGGGTGGGGCCTCATGTGGAGTGACGTCACGCGGGGAGACTCATGTGGAGTGACGTCACGCGGGGGGGTGGGACCTCATGTGGAGTGACGTCACGCGGGGGGGGGTGGGCCTCATGTGGAGTGACGTCACGCGGGGGGGTGGGGGGCTCATGTGCAGTGACGTCACGCGCGGGACACACACATTATTGGCTTATTAGACTCTGTCTCCCCGACAGACCTGATCTTCACCTGAGGACGGCTGCTTGCGTTGTGGCCGAAACGTCGTGAGAATTATTTTATTATGTTTTATTTTTATTATTTTATTATTTCCCTTCTACGTGGTGACTTTACCGAAAGAACCAAGAAGATGAATCCCTGCAGTCACGAAAGCTTTAAATCGAAAAATTGAATCGAAGGTTGTAGATTTCTTTAATCGATACCACAAACGCTCACCAGATATCGATTATCGCCAGTCCTGAATGCGGGTTGACGTCCCCCCAAAATACAAAAGTGTATTTTTTATAATTTTTGCATGGTGTACAGCCTGGGATGATGATGATAATGGTGGTGGTGATGATGGTGGTAATGATGGTGATGATGGTGGTGATGATGATGGTGGTGATGATGGTGGTGATGGTGATGGTGGTGATGATGGTGGTGATGGTGATGGTGGTGATGATGGTGGTGATGATGATGGTGGTGATGATGATCATGGTGGTGATGGTGATGATGATAGTGGTGATGGTGGTGATGATGATGATGGTGGTGGTGATGGTGGTGATGATGGTGGTGGTGATGGTGGTGATGGTGGTAATGATGGTGATGGTGATGATGGTGGTGATGATGATGATGGTGGTGATGATGGTGGTGATGATGGTGGTGATGGTGATGGTGGTGATGATGGTGGTGGTGATGATGGTGGTGATGGTGGTGATGGTGGTAATGATGGTGATGGTGATGATGGTGGTGATGATGATGATGGTGATGATGGTGGTGATGATGGTGGTGATGGTGATGGTGGTGATGATGGTGGTGGTGATGGTGGTGATGGTGGTGATGATGATGATGGCGGTGATGGTGATGATGATGGTGGTGATGATGATGGTGATGATGGTGGTGATGATGGTGGTGATGGTGGTGGTGATGATGATGGTAATGGTGGTAATGATGGTGGTGATGATGATGGTGGTGGTGATGATAGTGGTGATGATGGTGGTGGTGATGGTGATGATGGTGATGATGATGATGGTGATGATGATGATGGTGATGATGGTGATGATGGTGGTGATGATGGTGGTGATGATGATGGTGGTGGTGATGATAGTGGTGATGATGGTGGTGGTGATGGTGATGATGGTGATGATGATGATGGTGATGATGATGGTGGTGATGATGATGATGGTGGTGGTAATGGTGGTAATGATGGTGATGATGATGAGTGGGTCAACAGCAAGCTACACAACAACAACAGCGACAGTGGTATAGTGGTGAGCATAGCTGCCTTCCAAGCAGTTGACCCGGGTTCGATTCCCGGCTGTCGCAGTAAAGCACGTTTTTTTAAAACTACGTAAGGGATTATTTATTTGTATGGATGTTGAACTTATTTCGCACCGTGTGGGCAAAGGACAACAAACTAACACAACAACAACAATCGGTTGTAACGAAATTAGTTTTTTATTTAGAATAGTGACGTAGTGTATAGTAGTGTATAGTGTCGTGTGTATAGTAGTGTATCGTAGTGTATAGTGTCGTGTGTATAGTAGTGTATAGTGTAGTGTATGGTAGTGTGTAGTGTATATTAGTGTAGTGTATAGTGTAGTGTATAGTCGTGTATAGTGCAGTGTATAGTAGTGTATAATAGTGTATAGTGTAGTGCATATTGTAGTGTATAGTAGTGTATAGTGCAGTGTATAGTGTAGTGTATAGTAGTATATAGTGTAGTGTGTATGGTAGTGTATAGAGTAGTGTATAGTGTAGTGTATAGTGTAGTGTATAGTGTAGTGTATAATAGTGTATAATAGTGTATAGTAGTGTATAGTGTAGTGTATAGTGTAGTGTATAGTGTAGTGTATAATAGTGTATAATAGTGTATAGTGTAGTGTATAGTGTAGTGTATAGTGTAGTAGTGTATAGTGTAGTGTATAGTGTAGCGTGTGTATGTTGAACTTCCGTCGCACCGTATGTAACCTCCCGCACAAATCGGCGGTGTGGGGGTTTCCATTGACATGGAAATGGCGGAGTGGTTTTGTTCATTTGCGAACAATTTCCATTTGTTTAGCTCACTCGGGTCGGTAATTGACGATTGCGTATCAATGCGAATAGATTCCAGCCACTGCGCATTGCAAAGGGAGCGTGGCAGTGGGAGGTGAGGAGGAGGGGGTGAGGGGGGGGCAGGGGGGGTGAGGTGGGTGAGGAGGGGGTGGGGGGGAGTCCTCCACTCTCACTCACCCATTTACCCACTCAACTCACTCACCACCCACTCACTCACTCACCCACTCACTCACTCACCCACTCACTCACTCACCCACTCACTCACTCAATCACCCACTCACTCACTCACCCACCCACTCACTCACTCACCCACTCACTCACTCACCCACCCACTCACTTACCCACTCACTCACTTACCCACTCACTCACCTTCACTTACAAAGACTCACCATCTCACTCGCAGACACTCTCACTCACCCATTTACCCACTCACTAACTCACCCACTCACTCACTCATCTACCCACTCACTCACCCACCTACCCACTCATTCACTCACCCACCCACTCAACCACTCACTCACTCACTCAATCACCCACTCACTCACTCACCAGTCACCCACTCACTCACCCACTCACTCACTCACTCACCCACTCACTCACTCAATCACCCACTCACTCACTCACCAGTCACCCACACTCTGCAGCACATGGTGAGAGCACGTAAACACCACACACACAGGTTAGGGACTAATGAAGTACAACCATAACCACAACCATATAAACAGAAATCTATGCGTTGATTTATATGAAGACAAGTCCAGATATTGCGGCCAAGGTTTAGAAAATTGTTATTTTTATTTACATAGCATAGCAATTCTTTTTTGTATCGCAACATATTTGGGGGTGACATTTTGAGCATATTTGAATATTGGGGAGGGGGGTGTGTGTGTGTCCCAATATATTATAATTACGGCCTTGCCACACACACACACAGAGAGAGAAAATAGCTCCCGAGTCGAGAAGCGAACTCAGGTGGTCGTTACTGCGAGGCGCAGCTGTGCAGCAGCAGCACCACCGGCCTATTCATTAGCAACGCGTTGGGCCGCGCTTTAGAAATGCGCCCTCAACTTGCATCTCAAAGAGACGGAGCACGTGGCCGCGTCTCCGCATCACAATGAGAGCGGCGGCACCACGTGGTGCTGGAGGGGGCGGGGGGTTAGAGAGGGAGGGGGCGAGGGGGGAGGGTCACTGAGGGAGGGGGGCAGGGGCCGCAACGATGCCCTCAATCGTGAATATCGGAATGTGATTTGTTTTATTTTATTTTTAGTTTTGTTTAAGTTTTAGTTTATTTTAATTTAAATTTAATTTTATTTAAATTGTATTTTGTTTCATTTAAATTGTATTTTTTATTTTAGTTTAATTTTATATTTATTTTTTATTTTATTTTATTTCTAACTACGTGACTTTACCGAAAGAACCAAAGATTTATCAAAATGAGATTTTTGTATGTCTATTGCAGGAGGAATCCGATGAGCTATGAAGCTATACTCTTAGTTTTTTTTTTTGTAAAGTCACGTAGGTAAAAAATAAAAAAATATAAATAATAGAAGTAAAATAATGAAGCTCTTTGTTCACGGATGTCCCAGTAGGGTCACGGGTCTGAGTTGGGGTGGGCGGATATGGGGGCAGGCGATGGGGAGGAATGAACTCTATACTAATTTTTCTTTATTTTACCAAGTGGAAGGCCCCACTGATCTATGTAGCTTATTGTTCATAAGCGAGCCTGGCTATCACAAATGATGGCTCAACGGAGTGGGATTATCACCATCATCATCATCACGTGGAATGTCATCGCAGCAGCCAAATACTCTAAAGGCGGGTTTCTACAGACTCATAGAGACCCACAGAGATCCATAGAGACCCATAGAAACTCATACAGACCCACAGAGACCACAGAGACCCACAGAGACCCATAGAAACCCATAGAAACCCATACAGACCCACAGAGATCCATATAGACCCATAGAAACTCATACAGACCCACAGAGACCACAAAGACCCACAGAGACCCATAAAAACTCTACAGACCCACAGAGACCACAGAGATCCATAGAGACCCATAGAAACTCATACAGACCCACAGAGACCACAAAGACCCACAGAGACCCATAGAAACTCATACAGACCCACAGAGACCACAGAGATCCATAGAGACCCATAGAAACTCATACAGACCCACAGAGACCACAGAGACCCACAGAGACCCATAGAAACCCATAGAAACCCACAGAGATCCATAGAGACCCATAGAAACTCATACAGACCCACAGAGACCACAAAGACCCACAGAGACCCATAGAAACTCATACAGACCCACAGAGACCACAGAGATCCATAGAGACCCATAGAAACTCATACAGACCCACAGAGACCACAGAGACCCACAGAGACCCATAGAAACCCATAGAAACCCATACAGACCCACAGAGATCCATAGAGACCCATAGAAACTCATACAGACCCACAGAGACCACAAAGACCCACAGAGACCCATATAAACTCATACAGACCCACAGAGACCCACAGAGACCCATAGAAACTCATACAGACCCACAGATGATGGTGATAAGCCCACTCCATTGAGTCATCATTTGTGATAGCCAGGCTCGCTTATGAACAATAAGCTACATAGACTTGGTAAAATAAATAAAATAAATAGTTTAGAGTTCATTCCTCCCCATCGCCCTCCCCCATATTCGCCAACCCCAGCTCAGACCCGTGACCCTACTGGGACATCCGTGAACAAAGAGCTTCATAGCTCATCGGATTCCTCCTGCAGTAGACATACAAAAAAAAATCATTCTGATAATCTTTGGTTCTTTCGGTAAAGTCACGTAGTTAGAAAGAAAATAAAATAAAAAATAAAATAAACATAAAACTAAAATAAAACTAAAATAAAATTTAAATAAAATAAAACTAAAATAAAATTAAAATACAAATAAAAATAGGACTATAAGTATAACCCGTAAAAACTAAGTTTTTCACTATAAATCCTTTATATGCGTGGCGGCTAGAGTCCTCTCGTCCTCTGGCTTGAGATGGCTGCCACCTATGGGTCAGATGATTGTCTGCAGTATTAAACAATGGGTAATTAAATATAATATTTTTGTCCTATGAAGTGTAAAATTTTGGAAACATTTTTTCACGAACATTAATTGTCACGCACAACGAGTCTGTGTGCAAAATGTCAGCTCGATTGGATCACGGGAAGTGGGTTAAAAAACGACCGAAAGATTTACACGGTCGTAAGCAAGCAAGCACGCAAGCAAGTGAATTTAATATAAAGGATTTAAAAATAAAACTAAAATAAAACAAAAATAAACAAATCACATTCCGATGTTCACGACTGAGGGCATCGTTGCGCCCCCCCCCCCCTCAGTGACCCTCCCCCCTCGCCCCCTCCCTCCCTAACCCCTCGCCCCGCCCCCTCTAGCACCACGTGATGCCGCCGCTCTCATTGTGATGCGGAGACGCGGCCACGTGCTCCGTCTCTTTGAGATGCGAGTTGAGGGCGCATTTCTAAAGCGCGGCCCAACGCGTTGCTAATGAATAGGGCGGTGGTGCTGCTGCTGTACAGCTGCGCCTCGCAGTAACGACCACCTGAGTTCGACTCTCGACTCGGGAGCTTTTTAAATCCTTTATATTAAGTTCGCTTGCTTGCTTGCTTAGGACCGTGCAAATCTTTCGGTCGTTTTTTTAACCCACTTCCCGTGATCCAATCGAGCTGACATTTTCCACACAGACTCGTTGTGCCAGACAATTAATGTTCGTGAAAAAAAATTCCCAAAATTTTACACTTTTTAGGCAAAAATTTTTTATTTTACATATATTCAAATAGAACGCATTCGTGGCTTTGGCTGAACATCACAGTGCAAGAGCCCAGAGCGTAACCCCTCCACAGGCCGTGGTGGAGTAGCGCAGTTAGTAGCGCCCTCGCTTCCCCTCCACAGGCGAATATATTTTTAAATCCTTTATATTAAGTTCGCTTGCTTGCTTACGACCGTGCAAATCTTTCGGTCGTTTTTAACCCACTTCCCGTGATCCAATCGAGCTGACATTTTCCACACAGACTCGTTGTGCGTGACAATTAATGTTCGTGAATTTTTTTTCCAAAATTTTTACACTTTTTAGGACAAAAATATTATATTTAATCACCAATTGCTTAATGGTGCAATGCAATCATCTGACCCATAGGTGGCAGCCATCTCAAGCCAGAGGACGAGAGGACTCTAGCCGGCACGCATATAAAGGATTTATAGTGAAAAACTTAGTTTTTACGGGTTATACTTGTCTCTCTCTCTCTGTGTGTGTGTGTGTGGCATGGCCGTAATTATAATATATTTGGGGGGGACAAAGGCGGTCGCGCATGGTGCTGGCCACCCACCCCCTCGTGTGCCACAGTGCCGGCCTTGATTGGATGCTCACAAATCCCCCCCCCCCCTCAAATATTCAAATATGCTCAAAATGTCACCCCCAATATATTGCGATAAAAAAATATAATTGCTATGCTATGTAAATAAAAACAACAATTTGCTAAACCTTGGCCACAATATGTGGACTTGTCTTCATATAAGTCAACGCGTAGATTTCTGTTTATATGATTGTAGGTTATGGTTGTACTTTATGAATCCCTAATCTCTGCCATTACATACTATGAAACAAGAAAAGGTAATAAGAAAAAACTGATAAATGTAATACAATACACTATTAGACATTATTGTAAAAAAAAAAAGTCCATCCCATGCGTTTGTGAATTTTTTTAATGTTTTAGGCAGGAAATTAGTTTTCAAATTTAATTTTTTTTCTGGGGGGAGGAGGACCCCCAGACCCCCTGGAAGATTTGCCCCCCCCCCCCCCCCAATGTTGACTCCATGGCTACGGCCTTAGCGCATTGAGACAAAGACGCGGTCCAGACAAGAGTCCACATTTTGGTGTTCCTTGTACAGCAACATCGCCTTTACACTATGGGAACCTCATTTTGCCAGTAAAAATAGATAATGGTTTTTTACCCTTCTATCTGAGACTAGGCTCTAAGGAAAGCTGTCTCGGGTGTGGACCCAATCAACTTCAAGGACAGGTGCATACATTATCAAGAGTTGTCTTAGTTTTGGATTATGGACTGCAGGTATTGCGGTCTATGCAAACATGACTCCTTGTAAAAAGGTGGTCAGTTTTTGTTGCCATATAGAAGGGTTAATAAAAAACAATTATCATATTTTTACTGGCAAATGAGGTTCCCATAGTGTAGATTCTTGCCCCGAACGACTCTCATACTCTGATGGTGAATTGTCTTTTGAGTTGTGCGCCTTTTGGCGTCATCTGGTCCAACACATGTGAGACTAGGCTCTAAGGAAAGCTGTCTCGGGTGTGGACCAATCAACTTCAAGGACAGTGCACATTATCAGAGTTATGTCTTTTGTTTGTATTATGACTGCAGGTATTGCGGTCTATGCAAACATGACTCCTTGTAAAAAAGGTGTCAGTTTTTGTTGCCAGATAGAAGGGTTAAAGAAACAATTATTTAGCAATCGCCTTCTTATGTATCGCGAGGATCAAGGCAACGGGAAACTTTTCGGAGAGAGCCGCCTCTCTGCTCTGCCCCTTTTTCCCCGAGGCGTCTGCGTAAACAACGAGCGGCAGCAACAGGGGGGGGGGGGTCTACAACCCTCGCCCGTCTGGTGCCTCGCCTCGCAAAGAAGATTTACAGAGGGTCCATCACCCACCCATCACCCACCGTCCTTCGCTGGGAAGGCGTGTTTTTCCGTCTCAATACGCAACTTACGGACTTGAACCGGGAAGCCTCACACACACCACCGTTAACGCATTTTGAAGCACTTATTCTTGGTTCTTTCGGTAAGTACACGTAGAAGGGAAATTAATGAAATAATAAAAATATAAAACAATAAAATTCTCACGACGTTTCTGATTGCAGCACAAGCCACTCAATCATCAGGTAGTGAAAACCACAGCAGGAAAATTTGAAAAAGGCTAAGCATAGGGGGATCTTTGTCTTTGTGCCGTATCTATCTTGAATGTGTGTGGCCTTAAATAGGAAAACAATAGAAATATAAAACAGGCGACGTTTCGGACAAGGCCCTTCTCACAGCACAACATGAGAGGCCAGGCCACACAGCCTAAAAGTCCGTTAAAGTATACATAGGATCATCTTCTTGCGTTCTTTCGGTAAAGCACGTAGAAGGGAAATAATAAATAATAAAAATAAAACATAATAAAATAATTCTCACGACGTTTCGGCCACAACGCAAGCAGCCGTCCTCAGGTGAAGAACAGGTCTGTCGGAAAAGACAGCAGTCATTCAGACGCGTCGTGAGAATTATTTTATTATGTTTTATTTTTATTATTTTATTATTCCCTCTACGTGACTTACCGAAAGAATCAAGAAGATTAAGCGGTTGTGTTTTCACTAAGTTGTCCCCACCTGAAGAAGGACGCTTGTGTGCGCCCGAAACGTCGTGATTTAATTTATATAAAATATTTACTTTCGTGACTTCACCGAAAAAACCAAAAAGAAAAAATTGTTATTTTCTTTCAAACCTATCTACGTGACCCAAGGAATATGAATTCCTGTACTCACGAAAGCTTTAAGTCGAGATTTTCCCCCCATTTAGAGCTTCTTCATTGCATGGGGGAGGGCTGACTTAACCCTAATAACACAGACAGCGGCAACTCCCCTTCAGTCGATTTAACGAAGGCTCTCAGATAATTATTGTTGAACTAGCGGTAAGTAACCGGCGTTGCCCGGGCGAAAAAGACAGACACACACATTGACTTACACACAGACATCGACCCACACACAGAAACACATCGACTTACATGCACACACACACACATATGGACTCACACAGACAGATATCGACTTACAACAACAACAACCGCCATTCGCCACTAAGTGGCGGTGACGTCACCACGACGCTTGTGCCAGGCCAAGTGCACCTTGAGGCCCAGTGAAGTGTCGAACGCCGCTGGCAGGAGGTTACCATTCGGACATCGACTTACAACAACACACACAATATGGACTCACAACAGACAGACATCGACTGACACACACACACACATATGGACTTACACACACATAGACATCCACCTTTAGATGCACAACGCGTGGAGTTACACACCTTGAATAAATGCCTCATCCTCCAGTGCCGGACGAAGCTAAGTGCGGGGCCTGTAGCAAAAGTGTGTTATAAGTAAAAATAAAAGTAAATATTACAACAACGTAACTTTTTAACTTGCACAGTAAAGAAAATTGTATTTTTCATTTGCTGTACGGCCAGATAGTACGACAATCGCTAACCTTAAACACCCCAGTCGTTCATCGAAGTCGAAGGCGGTATAGTACTATAGTAGTAGAGCAAGTGCAGCATCACTTAACCGGAATTGATAGCTTGAAAGCGTTTAGCGCGGGGCCTTTGAAAGTGCGTGGCCCCGTAGCGTTTGCAGCTACTTTTGCTGCTAAGATAATAAGACACTGATCATCTTGCACCTGTGTGTTCTTTGGGGAGGCGCGTTTGAGTCGTCACTTCGCTCACAACTTTTAAAAGACAACCGAGAGGATTTCGTTGTCCGTTGTTGGGCAATATCGGGTTATATTCTTAGGTTTTCGGTAAAGTCACGTAGGTAAAAAAATTAAAATTAATAAAAATAAAAACCTGAAGACGGAAGCTTGTGTTGCCTCCGAAACGTCGTGATTTTTATTTTATTTTATTTTACTTTTATTACTTTTTTTAATAATTTTTTTTTACCTACGTGACTTTACCGAAAACCTAAGAATATGAATACTTGCAGTCACGAAAGCTTCAAATCTAAGATCGGGTTAGTCCAGAATGTCGAAGGAGAGGTCCACGTACCAGCCGCTGAAGTTGACCGTGAGTCATTTCATTTCATGTATTAGGTATATAACCCTGTGAGCTATGCGGCTCTTGACTCGGGTGCAACCGTAACAAAACAAAAACGTGATCAAAGAAACATCTTAAAAGTTACTACACGCAACAGAAAAATCCTGGAAGAAACAGCAAAAGTCTTCCGCGAAAAAAAACCCCCACCGCATTTCAACGCTGCGTGCAAAAAATCCCAGTGGGATGCAAGTCAAACAATAACAACCATAAGACAATGCAGATTAAAGTTATCAGGCTAACTTTGCACTACAAACAAGTATAACCCGTAAAAACAAAGTTTTTCACTATAAATCCTTTATATGCGTGGCGGCTAGAGTCCTCTCGTCCTCTGTCTTGAGATGGCTGCCACCTGGCGATGTTTTACTCCACAACAGCACGTGCTCATTTGAGGTCGAGTCGACCTAGGGGAGGCCCAGGAACCGGTTTAAGATCGTGGCCACCGCTGCTGGTGGCCTCGTGAGCGGGAATCGAAGTAGGAGTGGCCGGGTTTGGTAGCGCAGCTACCCACTGCCCCAACCCCCACCACCACAACAACAACAACCGCCATTCGCCACTACGCGGTCACCACGGCGCCTGTGCCAGGCTAGGTGCACTTTAAAACCACGTGATGTGTCGAACGCCCTTGCCGGCAGGAGGTCACGGTGACAGACCCAGCAGGTGCCACGGGTCGACCGACTGAGATCACCGGCTGATGCACTACCTATGCCCCCCGACTGTGCCAACTCGCTGCGTTTTATCCGCCCGGCGCTCCGCTCGTTGTAGTGAGCGTCGCTCCTCCGCCCTCCATTGTTGCTGGAGGGCGATTGCCTCCGACTGCCCAGTAGCCTCAAGGTGCACCTAGCCTGGCACTGCCCAGTAGCCTCAAGGTGCACCTAGCCTGGCACTGCCCACTATCAGCGTTCTTCACGAGCCTCCTCCTCCACAGAGGCCGATCTTGACACCGCTGGTACCAGTCGTCTACTCAGTTCCATATCCTCCTGTACCACATCAACTCCATCTCTTCTCTAGCCCGTGCCGCGCCCGTTTAGACCCCCTCTATCTGGCCGAA
>NC_083847.1:5431320-5585549 GCF_015708825.2 Lethenteron reissneri
GGTGTTTGTTCACTCGTTATGGATGAGGCGCCTCTATTTAAATACAAAAATATATAAAACTTCAGCCTGCGACAGCCGGGAATCGAACCCGGGTCAACTGCTTGGAAGGCAGCTATGTTCTCCACTATACCGCTGTTGCTGTTGACCAGTTCATCATCATCAACATCATCATCACCATCTCGATCATCACCACCATTATCACCATCACGATCACCATCTTGATCATCACCATCATCATCACCATCACGATCATCACCACCGTCACCCAAACCACCATCATCACCACCATCACGATCATCATCACGATCATCACCACCACCACCGTCATCACCATCATCATTATCATCATCACCACCACCATCATCATCATCATCACCACCACCACCACCATCATCACCACCACCACCACCTCATCATCACCACCATCATAATCATCATCACCACAACCATCACCACCACCACACCATCATAACCACCACCATTAAATCATCACCACCATCATCACCACCACCATCATCATCACCACCCCATCATCACCACCACCACCATCATCATCACCACCATCATAATCATCATCACCACAACCATCACCACCACCACCACCACCATCATAACCACCACCATTAATATCATCACCACCATTATCACCACCACCATAACCAGATACAGGGTACACACTTTATTATTGATTGATTCATTTATTTTCCAGCTGAGATGGATTCAGGACGTCATCTCCGAGTGGTCATTTAGTTTTTATTCATCGCAGGATCGAGAGGGGGGCAACGGGTTTGGGAAAGAGGAGCCCTTCAATCCAGCAGTGGATTGAGCCTGGCTGGTAATGGTGGTGGTGGTGATGATGTTGATGATGATGTTGAAGGTGATGATAATGAGTGGGTCAACAGCAAGCTGCTCAACAGCAACAGCGACAGTGGTATAGTGGTGAGCATAGCTGCCTTCCAAGCAGTTGACCCGGGTTCGATTCCCGGCTGTCGCAAGCTAAACTTATATATATTTTTGTATTTAAATAGAGGCGCCTCATCCATAACGACGTGAACAAACACCAACCGCGTGCAACACAAAGCGACGATTCCTTGCAGTTACGAAAGCTTCAAATCTAAAACTGAACCATTTCCGTTCTACCAGGCAAAGCCACCAAGATGTTAACTTATGTTTCAGAAACGACCCGTACATCACAAATGATAGGCCAACAAAAAGCGGCCCATCATGCGGAAACCCTTTAGTTATCTTTTTTTAATGTTTGTGGCCGAGATGTTATCACGATGTTAGCTCCTGTTGAGAACGGTCTGACAGGTGTAGCTCTTAAACCATTTCGTTGTACCGTCCGCAAATGTTCGTTGACCAAGTCTTGCGAGTAGAATATCGTGGTCAAGTGTGTCCAAAGGCTTTTGACCAAGGTTGCGGAATAGTGCACAGCTGTGGCGGGCTTCATCCAGATTACTGAAGAGGAAATGTAAATACAAAGTGTAATATTACAATGTATAGTAACGCAGTGTATAATTTAATGTTGGGGTTGTCTATGGCAGTATATAGTACGGGGTATATCCGTGTGATGTAAGAAAAAAGTTTAGCTGGAGGCATATTATATATTATATTTTTTGCGACATAGAAGTGTAATGTATGACCCACTGTTAGTAGCTCAGCTTATTGGAGAGTATATTGATGATATTGATGTAGTTAATATTTTAGTTTTTTACGTGGTGGTTTGGCTGCTGCAGCTCCTTACTATTAAACATTTCCTCCCTTTATTACTGCTAATCCTACTTCCTCCCTTTATGACTGCTAATCCTACATAATACACGAGCATAATATGACTTTGAGCCCCCCCCCCCCACCACCTACACATTCCACAAGTAGTGACTAATCCCATATCTGCATTTGCCATAAATATGCTAAATTCCTCTGTTGATATGTAAATTCATTTGTCAAGGCGCTCTTCTCCTCTAACCCAGCTTAAATATACGCTACCAAGCCTGGTGGTGTTTATTCGGACGCTGTCTTTCCGACAGACCTGTTCTTCACCTGAGGACGGCTGCTTGCGTTGTGGCCGAAACGTCGTGAGAATGATATTTTGTTTTATTTTTTTATTTTATTATTTCCCTTCTACGTGACTTTACCGAAAGAACCAAGAAGATGCGTCCACCATGGCTGTAATAATAAAGTGATCTCCTAGCAAACAAAATCTGTTTAGGATGGAGATTGAGTTTCTTTAGGGAGAAGTTTATTTGTACTTTTAAGTATTAAAACAAAAATTGCTAACTGGTGAAAGAATATAGATTGGTTTATAATCATTAGGGCCTTCCTTGGAACCATTTTTAAATCCTTTATATTAAGTTCGCTTGCTTGCTTGCTTGCGTGCTTGCTTACGACCGTGCAAATCTTTCGGTCGTTTTTTACCCCACTTCCCATGATCCAATCGAGCTGACATTTTGCACACATACTCGTTGTGCGAGACAATTAATGTTCGTGAAAAAAAATTTCCTAAATTTTACACTGTTTAGGGAAAACAAATTAAACATTTAATTAACAATTGCTTAATACTGGCAGACAATCATCTGACCCATAGGTGGCAGCCATCTCAAGCCAGAGGACGAGAGGACTCTAGCCGCCACACATAAAGGATTTAGAGTGAAAAACTTTGTTTTTACGGGTTATACTTTTTACACGCTGGACTCCAGCGGAAATGTACCTTCGATAAGTGGGGAGGTTGAGAAAATGTATCGCGAGGTTTACAAATGAGCTCCGCTACAGCCACGAGTGCAAAAATGCGAGCAGTCTTCTCGCGTGCACGACAATGTCTTGCCCGACGCGAGTTTACCCACTGCATCCAGTTCAGCTATGGGACTAAACGAGAAGTAGGGACGATGCCTTTCGCAAACATTTTCAGTCTTGGTGTGAAGAGGTAGAAGAGGGGCGATAACTCTTTGGTTCTTCTTGGTTCTTTCGGTAAAGTCACGTAGAAGGGAAGTAATAAAATAATAAAACAATTTATTATTTTCTTCTTTTTTATTTTATGATTTCCCTTCTACGTGATAAATGTTTATTATATTATTTCCCTTGTACGTGACTTTTAATTTAATTTTTATTTAATTATTTCCCTTCTACGTGACTTTACCAAAAGAACCAAGAAGATGAATCCCTGCAGTCACGAAAGCTTTAAATCGAAACTTTTTGGTTCTTTCGGTAAAGTCACGTAGGGAGAAATAAAATCAAACAAATCCCGACGTTTCGATCGCAACACAAGCATCAGGTGGCACAACCGCAGCAAAAAACGTCGCGATTCGTTTTATTTTATTTTTCTACCTCCGTGACTTTACCGAAATAACCAAGAGCATGGATTACTGCAGTCACGAAAGCTTCAAATCAAGGGGGGTGATGTGAACGGCGTCTGGTGCAATTCGGAGAAATTTTACTCTGGTGAGTTTTTGTCAAAGATGCATCCTGCTGATCCTAAATGAGAATTAAATCCATTGCCGCGGTCTTGTGAACACTTCTTTGCCATCCAATAGTTTTTTTTTAAGCGTATTTAGCATTTTTTTCTTTGCAACCGAGCTGAACGTTTGACAACAAAGTCCTGGGGCTGTTGTTGTTGTTGTGCATTTAGCATAGTGTGATGGCCCTCTAAAATGTAGTGTTTCTTATTTGGCATGTCTATCTATTTCTGAGTGTGCTATAGTTAATCCAATCGGAGGTTATTTAATGTTTTTGCTTTATTCCAGGCTACATCTCGAGTACCAGGCTACAGCAGAGTGGGTGGCAGTGGCAGGATGTTGGGGATAGCAGAAGAATTCACACCACGTGGAGAGATTTGTTTAAAACGAGAATTTAATACCAACAAGACTGCAGGAACACACCTGGCGCGAAGAATGAACCAACATCATCATCTCCCCCCCCCCCCCCACCGTTGCGATTGTTCAAGATCAGAATGTTTATTTGTACCGGTGGGAAATCCGATGAGCTGCAGAGTGATTTCTTTCCCCCTCGCAGATGTCCAGCGTGGTCTCTGGTGGCCGCAGAGTTAAACGAGTAACAACAAAACAACAGGTTACAACGTCCAGTAAAAAAACTAAACACGCATTCACCCGCGAATAGTTGCTTCCTGCGATACACCGCGACCTCCCTTACGCCAAATGTCGTTCTGGACGACGCTGGGTACATCCGTTACAGCAACGTGCAAATAACAGCAAACACTAAAATATAAAATTCAACCACGTTCGCCAATAGCTCGTGGGCCATCCACAAACCGTATCTTAAAAGCAATACATTAGTTAGTCTCACCCTCCCCATTGCAAGTCAACGGGGGAGTAACATTTGTCGTACACATTTATTTTTACATCTTTATACTCCTGTAAACTCATCATCGTGACCTCGGTGATCACGGATGAAAACTCGCATCCCCCCCCCCCCGACCTTCTACCATCCCCTCCCCCCCCCCGAACAGCTGTTCATCAACCCACGGCAGGCAGTGCTGCTGCTGCGAGGGGCACGTGGACTGCTGGGTCTGCGTGCCGCCCAGCTGCGAGTTGGTGGGGGGGGTTGACGGATTTCCGTTGCGCGACGGCAAACGCAGGGAACGCGCTTAAACGCCCCCCTTGGCTCACGGACTACGACACCTTCACACCCACCCCTAATCGCTCCTCCCCCACCTTACCCATCCTTCCCCCCCCCCTACATTACCCATCTGCCTCCACCTTACCCTATCCCCCCCCCACCTTACCCATCCTCCCCCCACCATACCTTATCCGCCCCCCACCTTACCCATCCCCCACCTTACCCATCCTCCCCCCACCTTACCTTTTCCGCCCCCCACCTTACCCATCCTCCCCCCACCTTACCTTATCCATCCCCCACCTTACCCATCCTCCCCCCCACCTTACCCATCGCCCCCCCACCTTAGCCATCCCCCCCCACCTTAGCCATCCCCCCCACCTTAGCCATCCCCCCCACCTTACCCATCCCCCCCACCTTACCCATCCCCCCCCACCTTACCCATCCCCCCCCACACCTCCCCCCCCACCTTACCCATCCCCCCCACCTTACCCATCCCCCCCCACCTTACCCATCCCCCCCCCCCCCCTACATTACCCATCTGCCCTCACCTTACCCATCCCCACCTTCCCCATCACCCCCCCACCTTACCCATCCCCCTCCTTATCCACCCCCCTATCCCCCCCCTCCCCCCACCAATCTACTCGAGCTCCACCATGGTGAGGGAGCCGTCCCACACGAGCACGGCGAGGGCGGGGAACAGCGGCTGCGTGAACTTGGCGTGGAACGTGTGCAGCAGCGTCATGTCGTCCGCCAGGTAGAAGGACAGCAGCCCCGCGTCGCAGTCCAGGAAGACGCCCACCTTGCGAACCGGTGCCACGGCCGCCACCGCCGGTGCTGGTGCCAGTGCTGGTGCCAAGGCCGGTGCCAAGGCCGGTGCCAAGGCCGGTGCCAAGGCCGGTGCCAAGGCCGGTGCCAAGGGTGGTGCCAAGGGTGGTGCAAAGGCTGGTGCCATGGCTGGTGCAAAGGCTGGTGCAAAGGCTGGTGCCAAGGCTGGTGCCAAGGCTGGTGCCAAGGCTGGTGCCAAGGCTGGAGCCAAGGCTGGAGCCATGGCTGGTGCCACGGCCGTGCTAGTGCCAACGATGGTGCCAGTGCCAACGACGGTGCCAATGCCGGTGCCAACGCCGGTGCCGCCGGCATTTCACTGGCGTCGCCCTGCTGCTGCTGCAGCTGCTGCAGCTGCAGCGGGTTCGGGCGCAGCAGCAGCGTGCCCACGCCGCCGTGGCGAGCAGTCAGCTCGCTGTTGTCCATGAAGAGGCACCACGACTCGCCGTTCTCGCCCAGCTTGCAGACGCCGCCCTGGCCCTTGCGCGGGACGGAGCCGTACGCGACGCCGACGCGCCACGAGCCCGCGCCGCCCACGTCCACCTCCCAGTAGTGGCGGCCAGACGCCAGCGGCCGGGCGCCCAGCACCTGCGGGTGCCAGCAGTCGAAACGCTCGGGGTGGTCGGGCGGCGGCTGGCGCGGCGGGGAGCCCATGACGGTCTTGAGGTCGCGGGAGACGCGCAGCCACGGCGACGCGGTGGTCGGGTTCAGCGTCGGGGAGCAGCCATCTGGGTGGGGGGGGGTGCAACCTCCGGTTAGCACGGTTGGCTGCGTACGGTGTGAAAGAGGTTCAATGTACGTGCTATACACTTACACACTCTGCCGTAGGCCGAGTGGGTGGGCGGCAGAGTGGCCGTGTGGGCGGGTGGCCGAGTGGGTGGTGGTCGTGTGGGAGGCCGAGTGGGTGGGTGGCTGGGTGGATATGTGGGTGGGTGGGTGGCTGGGTGGATATGTGGGTGACTGGATAGTTGTGTGGGTGGCTGGGTGGCTGGATGTGGGTGGCTGGCTGGGTGGTTATGTGGGTGGCTGGCTGGGTGGTTATGTGGGTGGCTGGCTGGGTAGTTGTGTGGGTGGCTGGGTGGTTATGTGGGTGGCTGGATAGTTGTGTGGGTGGCTGGGTGGTTATATGGATGGGTAGCTGGTTGGGTTCTTCCCAACCCCGGGCTTGGCGCTGCTACACCGGTGTGCTCACATCTCTCGGCGATGAGTGGCAGCGGGCGCGTGCCCATGATCTTCTGCAGAGAGATGATCTTGTCCAGGTCCGTTGTGGTGGACAGCAGCAGGCCCTTGGTGTGCACCTTGGCGGGCACGCTACTGCAAGACAGAGAGAGAGAGAGAGCGCGCAGGTACAGCTTAACTCCCAACGGCCGTCCAATAGAAGACAAACGGCGCGCGCGCATTCTGCGTTAGGGACGTCACGAGCTCTGCGCTCTAATGGCGCGCGCTCCGTGCGTAAAGCGCCCACCCCCCCCCCCCCCCCCGCCCAGAGTGCGAGGACCGGCATCGCCCCAGCGACAGCGTGCCAGCCTGGACGTGCGCCGGTGGGCGAGCCAAGCGGGCACCGACTGTAGACCACTCAAGGCTGCGTCTGAGAAGCACAGCAGCAGTGCCTCCATTGGCATCGGCGCTCCGGCTATTATACGTGTCACCACGATTCAATTCGAACAAATTATCCGGTGGCGGCGATTATGCCGCCACCGCCGCTACTGCATTGGCGGCGGTGCGACAGGCAAGAGACGACGACAACTCCAACACGGACCGGGTAAATAACAGCGAACGCCACACGCGGGTGCGCGTGCGTGTGCGTCTGTCACCTTCAAAAATAAATGTATAGAAAATAGGCGAGTTTTCAGAGGGCGGGGGGAGCGGAGGGACACGGTGTTAACGAGACTCACGTAAGCTCGTTGAGAACCGGATCCTGCAAAAGAGAACAAGTGAGAGGTGAGTTTTACTCTCACCTCAGCTCTGGAGAGAAACTCAACAAAAACTGAACAACGATGACGCACGTGCGCCTTTTGGCGTCATGTGGTTCAACCAACACCATGTGAGACTGGGCTCTAAGAAAAGCTGTCTCGGGTGTGGATCAATCAATTTCAAGGATAGTGCATAGAGAGATGATCTTGTCCAGAATGCTAGTTTTTTTTTGCATTCTGACCGCAGGTATTGTGGTTAGGGCAAACTTGACTCCTTGTTAAAAAAGGTGTCGGTTTTGTTGCCAGATAAAAGGGTAAAAAACCAATTATCATATTTTAAATCTGTTCGTGAATACTCTTTGATTCTTTCGGTAAAGTCACGTAGTAAAATAATAACAGATCACGACGTTTCGATCGCCACACAAGCCGGTCGTCCTCAAGAACCAAAGAGTATCGATTCCTGCGGGTCACGAAAGCGTCACATCTACAGTGAACATTGAACTGAAGCTTGACTTCAAAAAATCAAATCGCATCCGTCAGAAAAATCGCAAGTAGACATTTCCCCCAAATCGTTCAGCCCCCGTGTGTCTAGTCGTGCATCGTGTTAGTTAACATGCACCTGCAGAAAGGCGATGGGGTCATGCGTCTCGAGCAGCGCCTCCAGGCGCGAGATGATGCAGCCGAGGGCTTCGATCTCCTTGCGGTGGCGCTCGATCGCGAGCTGCGTGGAGTAGAGCACGGGGCCGCACTGCGCGTCCAGACCGCGGACTACCTCGTCCTCCTCCTCTTCGTCGTCGTCGTCCGCCGCCGGCTTGCTGACGGCGTAGAAGGCGCTCACCCGCGTCTTGATCGCGTCCGTGTATCTCTGCCCTCGCGGAGTTTCGAACAAAAGACAGCGATGTGAAGGAGCTCCCTCCTACCCCCCTGGGCAGACGTCAATTTGGTTTCTTAAAGAAAGATGCGCGTGCGTTTTTAAATCCTTTATATTAAGTTCGCTCGCTCGCTTGATTGCTTGCGCGCTTACGACCGTGCAAATCTTTCGGTCGTTTTTTAACCCACTTCCCGTGAGCCAATCAAGCTGACATTTTCCACACAGACTCGTTGTGCGTGACAATTAATTTTCGCGAAAAAAATGTTGCAAAATTTTACACTTTTTTTTTTTATATTTAATTACCAATTGCTTAATGCTGCCAGGCAATCATCTGACCCATAGGTGGCAGCCATCTCAAGCCAGAGGACGAGAGGACTCTAGCCGCCACGCATATAAAGGATTTATAGTGAAAAACTTTGTTTTTACGGGTTAATTTTTTTTTATTTTTACAACTTGTGGGGCAGTCGTGAACGCACCGATGTCGCCCACCGTTGCTAGCCGTCCCTGCTGCAATCGCTCCCCCCTTGTATACCCCGCAGGCCTCGCCCCTATCAGAAAGTGCCCACCCCTCCCCCACTCTGGCACGTGCCTTCAATTATCTCAACGTCGACATTGAGCTGTCTCCACCCCCCCCCCCCCAACAACTTTCTGGTGCCCGTCAGCCGATCATCTCAACACGCAGTGTGCAAATTAATTAATGAATTATCTATACAGTACCTTAAGGGGCACCTGTTCTTGATTATCTCAACTCGTGTGTTCCAACCCCTATTACTACTCCTATTACTACACTATCCACTATCACTACCCCTAACCGCGATCACTACCCCAACCCCTATTACTACCCTATCCACTATCACTACCCCTATCACTACCCCTATCCAATTACAATAAACTTATCACTACCCTAACCACTATCACTACCCCTATCCAATTACAATAAACTTATCACTACCCTAACCACTATCACTACCCCTATCCAATTACAATAAACTTATCACTACCCCTATCACTACCCTAACCACTATCACTACCCCTATCCAATTATAATACACTTATCACTACCCCTATCACTACCCTAACCACTATCACTACCATTACCCCAACCCCGTTTACCACCACCGGTATCAGTGGGGGCAATGGCGGGGGCATCAGTGGGGGTATCGGTCACCTCCACTCGGTCGTGGAATGCCGTCAGCTCGTGCACTTTGGACTCTGAGTTCTTCTTGCGGTCGATCCTCCCCTCCCTCTCCATGGTCACCAGCAGCTGCCAAAGAGGTTGGGGGAAGCAACGTCGGAAAGACGTCGGGGAATCGACTGGTAAGCGGTTGCAAACCCATAGAGACCCACAGAGGCACACAGAGACCCACAGAGACCCAGAGAGACCCACGGAGACCCACGGAGACCCACGGAGGCACACGGAGGCACACGGAGGCACACGGAGGCACGCAGAGGCACGCAGAGGCACGCAGAGGCACGCAGAGGCACACAGAGGCACACAGAGGCACACAGAGGCACACAGAGACCCACGGAAACACAGAGACCCACGGATATGCACAGAGACCCACGGACAATACACAGAGACTTACAAAGACCCAGAGAGGCACACAGAGACCCACGGAAATACAGAGGCCCACAGAGGCCCACACACAGAGGCCCACACACAGAGGCCCACACACAGAGGCCCACACACAGAGGCCCACACACAGAGGCCCACACACAGAGGCCCACACACAGAGGCCCACACACAGAGGCCCACACACAGAGGCGCACACACAGAGACACACACACAGAGACACACACACAGAGACACACACACAGAAACACACACACAGAGACACACACAGAGAGACCCACAGAGAGACCCACAGAGAGACCCACACAGAGAGACCCACACAGAGACGCACACAGAGACACACACAGAGACACACACAGAGACACACACACAGAGACACACAGAGACACACACAGAGAGACCCACAGAGAGACCCACAGAGAGACCCACAGAGAGACCCACACAGAGACCCACAGAGACACACACAGAGACACACACAGAGACCCACCTTCCTCTCCTCATACTCGTCCTTGGCCGCCACCAGCTGGTGGTTCTTGTGAGTGCCGAACAGCGAGCAGTCGGAGCACACCAGCAGCCCCTCCCGGGTGCAGTAGTAGCGGAGCGTCGCGCCATGCTCTGTGCACCTGGGGGGGGGGGGGGGAGGGAGGGGCGGGGTCACAATTTGAAAGGAAACGGCACCACCTCCAGGTAGGGTGTTGATTGTACTGGTAGGAACGAAGTGAACCAGCCTACAATAGATTATATCGTCCGTCCGTCCGTTCGATGTCCGATTAGGTGTAGCAACATCGCCCCCTACTGCAAACACTTGGCAGGACCCTACAAAAACCTGTGAGGCTTTCCTGGCTAAACAAGTGTAACATTCCCTTATAATTCCCTGAGATAGTTTTTAATTAAAACATTTAAGTTAAAAATTAACTCACAGCGGCCTAAAGCCTACAGCTAGGCCTAAAGCCTAGAACTAGGCCTCAAACTCTCCCTTCGTATCGTACCCCCGCCATTTCATTTTATTATAGCCATTCATTTGTTCGTTCCTACCAGCCCACCCCGCAGGGACCTGTTTATGTTAGCCAACTCTCTGTGTTGCATTACATTATATTTCTAAGTTTACCAGGTTTTGTTTTCTCATTCATTCGTACCCGATGATGATTGCTTGTGTTGCAATCGAAACGTCGTATGCTATTATTTCATTTATTATTCTTTCTACGCGACTTTACCGAAAGGACCAAAGAGTTGTATAGTGTCGTGTATCGTGAAGGGTACAGTAGTGTATAGCGTAGTGGATAGCAGTGTAGTGTATAGCGTAGTGGATAGCGTATAGTGTATAGCGTAGTGGGTAGCGTATAGTGTATAGCGTAGTGGGTAGCGTATAGTGTATAGCAGTGCAGTGTATAGTGTATAGCAGTGCAGTGTATAGTGTATAGCAGTGCAGTGTATAGTGTATAGCAGTGCAGTGTATAGTGTATAGCAGTGCAGTGTATAGTGTATAGCGTAGTGGGTAGCGTATAGTGTATAGTGTAGTGGGTAGTGTATAGTGTATAGCAGTGCAGTGTAGTGTATAGCGTAGTGGGTAGCGTATAGTGTATAGCGTAGTGGGTAGCGTATAGTGTATAGCAGTGCAGTGTATAGTGTATAGCAGTGCAGTGTATAGTGTATAGCATAGTGTATAGTGTAGTGTATAGCGTAGTGTATAGCATAGTGTATAGCATAGTGTATAGCATAGTGTATAGCATAGTGTATAGCGTAGTGTGTAGCGTAGTGTGTAGCGTAGTGTATAGCGTAGTGTATAGCATAGTGTATAGCATAGTGTATAGCGTAGTGTATAGCGTAGTGTAAATAGCATCTGAGAGCGGCGCGCGATGCGGTGGCCGTTGTTGTCCGATGGCCGAGCCAAGCGGTGGTTTACCGGCGAGCGGCCACGTTGATGCCGAGCGGAGCCAGCACATGGCCGCTGAAGGCCGGGTCGTGCCGGTGGAGTTTCACGTGGGCCTCGCAGAGAGCCGACTCGCACCTGCCGCACAAAAGCAGGCGGCGTCGTTATGAGGGTCGGCATCGAAACCCCGCGTACGACCTCATGTATAGCGGGCGAGGTAGTTAACATCTCCTCGCCACCACCCCCCCCCACCGCCCCTTGCATGTGGAGTGTACATCCGGTGAACTTCTTTCGCGCCATACGTTTTAAAACGGAGGTGCGGCGGGGGAAGAGGACAACAAACTAAACACAAGAACAAGCAGTTATAAATAAATTAATTTTCAATATAGCATAGTGGTGTAGTGTATAGTAGTGTAGTATGTAGTGTATAGAGTAGTGTACAAGCATCATCTGGTACTACCACCGTCACCACGACCTGGTCCCACTAATGCCATCACCACCACCAAGACTTGGTACCACAACCATCACCATAATCATCACCATGACCTGGTACCACCACCACAACCACCACCACCCATTACCAACAACAACAACCGCCATTCGCCACTAGGTGGCGGTGACGTCACGACGACGCTTGTGCCAGGCCATGTGCACCTTGAGGCCACGTGAAGTGTCGAACGCCCGCTGGCAGGTCACGGGGCAGACCCAGGTGCCACTGGTCGACTGGCTGATGCACCACCTGTGCCCCCTACTGTGCCAACTTGCTATGCTTTAGCCAGCCGGCGCTCCGCTTGTTGCTGGAGGGCGACTGCCTCCAACTGCCCAGTAGCGTCCTTCATGAGCCTCCTCCACAGAGGCCGATCCTGACACCGCTGGTACCAGTCATTGGCAAGTCCACTCAGCTCCACGTCCTCCTGTACCACATCACTCCATTTCTTCTCTAGTCCGTGCCGCGCCCGTTTAGCCCCCTCGATTCGGCCGAACAAAAGCTGTTTTCAGCATGCAGTGGCTGGGCATGCGGGTTACATGACCCAGCCAACGCAGCCTTGCCTGCTGGAGGAGCTCCCCGATGGGACTTTGCCCAGATCTTTCAAGGATTTGTGAGCTCCTCACACAATCCAGCCTGCAGGTTAAACCCAGGATGGATCGTAGGCAGGCCAGCCTAAATGTTTCCAACCGGCGAAGATGCTCCATTACCACCACCACAACCACCACCACAACCACGGTACCTGAGGCACGTCTTGACGGCCAGCACGTCTTCGCCGAGGCAGCTCTTGCACGACACGGCCGCCGCCGCCGCCTCGTCGTCGTCGTCGTCCTCACCGTGGGCCACCTTTCGCCGCCTCTTCTTCACCTCCTCCACCATGTTGGCGAGCACGACAGTCTTGGCCAGCCGCCGCTTGCGCGGGTACTCCTTGCGGCACACGGGGCACGTGCAGCATGGGTGGGCCGGAGCGCGGCGCTGGGCAGCCCAAGATGCGGCGATGCAGGTCCGGCAAAATGTGTGGCCGCACGGCAGCGTGATGGGCCAGTCGAAGAGCTCCAGGCAGATGACGCAGCGGAGGTCGCGGTAGTGGACAAGCGCCGCCTCTTCCTCCATCGCGTTGTTTCGGTCGCGTTCGGCGTTAGAGGAGTCTGCGGTGATGGTGGTGGTGGTGGTGGGGCAAGGTTGTGTGGTGTTGTTGTGCCAACGACCATCACCACCCTGCTAAAATCACCACCACCACTCAATTATCACCACCACCCACTCATCACCACCACCAACACCACTACCCACTTATCACCACCACCAGTGCCGGATTATCCTCGTGGCAAAAGTAGCATATGCTCAGGGCACCGCACTTTCCAGCTATCAATTTCGGTTCAGTGATTCTGCACTTGCTCTGTTACTATAGTACTATACCGCCTTCAACTTTCACGAACGACTTGGGTGTTCAAGGTTAGCGATTTGTCGTACTATCTGGCTGTATAGCAAATTAATAAATACAGTTACTTTACTATGCAAGTTAAAAATGTGTTTAAATATTGATGCGGTTTTTAAAAAAAATCAGGGCCCTTTTATAACACATTCTACAGGCCCCGCGCCTAGCTTCATCCGGCATTGACCACCACCACCACCCCACTTATAATTACCACGACCACCCACTTATAATCACCACTACCACCACACGCTTATCAAAGATATCCCCGTGTATGTAGCCTTCAGCAGGCTCTGGGGGCAAGTGGCTGTTAGCAGCGATTAGCAGCAGCAGCAGCTATGAAGGCTACCGGCACTGTGGCACATACGAAGGGGGGGGGGGATTGGTGGCCAGAACCACGTACATCCGGGCCGCCTTTGTCTCCCCTAGTGGCGACGGTTTACCACCGAGTCCACCTAGGGGAGTACCTGGGACTCTCGGTTTAGATGACAGTCGCTGGTGTGAGCATCTGCCGTGTTCGTAGCGCTAACCGCTGCACCACCGCTCATAACCACCACCACCAACCAACCACCCACTAAGAACCACAGTTCACTCTCAGGCGGTGATGGGGTGTGTGGATGTGTGCGAGTGTGTGTCTGTGTGTGTCTGTGTGTGTCTGAGTGTGTCTGAGTGTGTCTGAGTGTGTCTGTGTGTGTCTGTGTGTGTCTGTGTGTTCACTACCGCACTGCCACCACCACCACCACCACTACTACCGCCCCACCGCCACCACCACTACTGCCACCTACACCACCACCACCACTACTACTGCCACCTACACCACCACCACCACTACCGCCCCACCACCACCACCACTACTAGTCACCACCACCACACCGCACCACCACCACTACTGCCACCTACACCACCACCACTACTAGTCACCACCACCACCTCACCGCACCACCACCACCACTATTGCCACCACCACCACCACTACCGCCCCACCCCCACCACCACTATTGCCACCACCACTACTTCCCCACCACCACCACTACTACTGCCCCACCACCACTACTAGTCACCACCACCACCCCCGCACCATCACCACCACTACCACTATTGCCACCACCACACCACACCACCACCACCGCACCACCACCACCACTATTGTTACCACCACCACCACCACACCGCACCACCACCACCACTATTGTCACCACCACCACCACCACTACCGCACCACCACCACTACAACGCTCTCTCTCTGCCACCACGACGCGCACCACCACCACCACCACCACAACGCCACCACTATTGCCACCACCACCACTACCGCACCACCACCACCACCACACCCACAACGCTCTCTCTCTCTCTGCCACCACGACGCGCACCACCACCACCACCGCACCACCACCACCACTATTGCCACCACCACCACTACCGCACCACCACCACCACTACCGCACCACCACCACCACTACACCACCACCACCACTACCGCACCACCACCACCACCACTACCGCACCACCACCACCACCACCACTACCGCACCACCACCACCACTACCGCACCACCACCACCACCACAACGCTCTCTCTCTCTCTGCCACCGCGACGCTACCGCCGCAACTCGATAAGACAAACCACGTACAGTGCGTACAGTGCGGTACAGTGCGGCGGAGACGGCGAGACGACTTCCTGCAGCGCTCGGTGACGTCACCGGCGGGGGAGGGGGGGGAGGGGCTACGAAGACTCCACCCCTCTGATGGGGGCTGCCCCTTTTATAGACCCCGCCCCGTCATTAGACCACGCCCCCTTTATAGACCACGCCCCTTTCATAGACCACGCCCCCTTTGATAGACCACGCCCTCTTTTATAGACCACGCCCATTTTATAAACCACGCCCCCTTTTATAGACCACGCCCCCTTTTATAGACCACGCCCCCTTTTATAGATCACGTCCCTTGATAGACCACGCCCTCTTTTATAGACAACGCCCCATTTTATAGACACGCCCCCTTTTATAGACCACGCCCCCTTTTATAGACCACGCCCCCTTTGATAGACCAAGCCCCCTTTTATAGGCCACGCCCCCTTTGATAGACCACGCCCCTTTTATATGCCACGCCCCCTTTTATAGACCCCGCCCCGTCATTAGACCACGCCCCCTTTGATAGACCACGCCCCCTTTAGAAAACCACGCCCCCTTTGATAGACCACGCCCTCTTTTATAGACCACGCCCCTTTTATAAACCACGCCCCCTTCTATAGACCACGCCCCCTTTTATAGACCACACCCCCTTTTATAGACCACGCCCCTTGATAGACCACGCCCTCTTTTATAGACAACGCCCCATTTTATAGACACGCCCCCTTTTATAGACCACGCCCCCTTTTATAGACCACGCCCCCTTTGATAGACCAAGCCCCCTTTTATAGGCCACGCCCCCTTTGATAGACCACGCCCCTTTTATAGGCCACGCCCCCTTTTATAGGCCACGCCCCTTCCCTCAGAACACGCCCCCTTTTGCATAGACTCCGCCCCTTTTATAAACCCAACCCCTTTTTTAAATCCTTTATATTAAGTTCGCTTGCTTGCTTACGACCGTGCAAATCTTTCGGTCGTTTTTTAACCCACTTCCCGTGATCCAATCGAGCTGACATTTTGCACACAGACTCGTTGTGCGTGACAATTAATTTTCGTGAAATTTTTTTCCAAAATTTTACACTGTTTAGGGAAAATAAATTATATTTAATTACCAATTGCTTAATGGTGGCAGGCAATCATCTGACCCATAGGTGGCAGCCATCTCAAGCCAGAGGACGAGAGGACTCTAGCCGCCACGCATATAAAGGATTTATAGTGAAAAACTTTGTTTTTACGGGTTAATTTTTTTAATCCTTTATATTTTTTACATATATTCAAATAAAACGCATTCATGGCTTTGGCTGAACGTCACAGTGTAAGAGCCCAGAGCGTAACCCCTCCACAGGCGAATATATTTTTAAATCCTTTATATTAAGTTCGCTGCCACACATATAAAGGATTTATAGTGAAAAACTTTGTTTTTACGGGTTATACTTATTATAGACTCATCATTACCAATTCTAGATTTGAAGATTTCGTGACTGCAATGATTCATATTCTTAGGTTTGTCGGTAAAGTCACGTAAGGTAAAAAAAATTAAATTTAAAATTAATAAAATAAAAATAAAATAAAAATAAAATAAAAATAAAATAAAAATAAAATAAAAATAAAATAAAAATAAAAATAAAATAAAAATAAAATAAAAATAAAATAAAAATAAAATAAAAATAAAATAAAAATAAAAAATCACGACGTTTCGATTGCGACACAAGCAATCATCACCAGGTATAAATAAAATAGCAACAAAAATTCTAACCAGAAAAACTATAGACAGACATATAAGCAGACAGATATCACCAAGATACACAGACAGAGAGAGTAACACAGGTACAGAGAGGGAGATCGTCTCTGTGGAGTGGCCTTAAATAGGCAGCACCTCCATAATTCAAGTTCAAGTTCATGTATTAGGTATAGCCCTGTGAGCCATTCGGCTCTTGAATCGGGTGCAACCGCAACAAACAAAAAAACATGAACAAAAAACATCTTAAAGTGACTATGTGACTAAGTGCAAACAGAAAATCTAAGAAAAGACAGCAAAATATTGCAGAAAAAAACCGTACACCAACGCTGTGTGCAAAAATCCCAGTGGGATGCAAGTCAAACAACAACATCATCATCATCACCATCATCATTATCACCACCCTACCATCATCATAATCATCATCACCACCATCATCATCGCCACCACCACCTCCATCATCATAATCATTATCACCACCCTACCACCATCATCATCATTATCACCACCACCACCACCATCATCATCGCCACCACCACCTCCATCATCATCATCACCATCATCATCACCACCATCATCATTATCACCACCCTACCATCATCATCATCATTATCACCACCATCATCATCGCCACCACCACCTCCATCATCATAATCATTATCACCACCCTACCACCATCATCATCATTATCACCACCACCACCACCATCATCATCGCCACCACCACCTCCATCATCATCATCACCATCATCATCACCACCATCATCATTATCACCACCCTACCATCATCATCATCATTATCACCACCATCATCATCGCCACCACTACCTCCATCATCATCATCACCATCATCATCACCACCATCATCATTATCACCATCATCATTATCACCACCCTACCATCATCATCATTATCACCACCACCACAATCATCATCACCATCATCATCACCACCATCATCATTATCACCATCATCATTATCACCACCCTACCATCATCATCATTATCACCACCACCACCATCATCATCACCATCATCATCACCACCATCATCATTATCACCATCATCATTATCACCACCCTACCATCATCATCATTATCACCACCACCTCCATCATCATCATCACCATCATCACCACCACCATCATAATTATCATCACCATCATCATCGCCACCACCACCTCCATGATCACCTACATCATCACCTCCATCATCATCATCATCATCACTGGATTGAGCCTGGGTGGTAATGATGTTGATGATGATGAGTGAGTCAACAGCAAGCTGCTCAACAGCAACAATGGTATAGTGGTGAGCATAGCTGCCTTCCAAGCAGTTGACCCGGGTTCAATTCCCGCTTGTCGCAAGTTTTAATATTCTAGATTTGAAGTTTTCGTGACTGCAAGGATTCAAACTCTTTGGTTCTTTCGATAAAGTCACGTGGGTGAAAAATATAAATAATGAAATGAAAATAACTAAATTAAATTAAATCATCGTGATTTAAGTTTGATTGAGTGATTTTCAGAAGAAATGAAAATCACTAAATTAAATCATTGTGATTTAATTTTGTGATTTTCATTTTTTTTCATATACGTGACTTTACCGAAAGAACCAAAGAGTACGTATTTACATATTTATTTTAATTTTTATAGTTGAGATGGATTTAGGAAATCATCTCCTCTGCCCTGCCTCCGCTGCCTCCTCCTCCGCGCTCCTTCCTCCGTGTTTTCCCCCATGCCTCATTTTACAAACCAACGCGTTCAGACTATTTGGGCTGCTGCTGCTCCCAATGTCCACGTGGTCAGGCGGCTTCGGTGAGCGGCTCTCATTTGTGACCGGTCGCTTCTGAGCAGGTAGCTGCTGCTGCTGCTACTCTGCAGCAATTTTACTGGTAGGAACCTCCTGGTTACACCAGCCCACAGGGGATTAGTGTGTCCCTCGTGCAGGGAGGGGCTGGGTGAGGAGGGGAGGGAGGGGCTGGTGGGGAGGGGAGGGTGGGGAGGGTGGGAAGGGGCTGGTTGGGGAGGGGAGGGAGGGGAGGGGCTGGGTGGGGAGGGGAGGGAGGGGAGGGTCTGGGTGGGGAGGGTGGGGCTGGGTGGGGAGGGTGGGGAGGGGCTGGGTGGGGTGGGGCTGGTCACCCCGTGGTGCCCTTATAAAACTCAACGTTTAACCTACTCACGCCGGCTTGTGCCCGCCCTCACAGTCGGGCATATTTGCGGAATACACCACGCCGCCGTTGACCCTGCAGGCCATTGACCGAGCAACCCAACGTTCCTACCAGCTCCCTCCGCAGGACAATGTGTTAAAGCACCCCCTGTGAGACGCTGCATCTCTCTGTATTCTCTGTGCAATGCGCCACCATCCCCCGCGTTCATTCATTCACCTCGGCTCGAATCTCAACACTTGGCAAATAAAATACAAGATTTATAAAATGCGAAGTTGCATGCGACAGCCGGGAATCGAACCCGGGTCAACTGCTTGGAAGGCAGCTATGCTCACCACTATATCGCTGTTGCTGTTGTTCAGCTTGCTGTTGACCCACTTATCATCACCATCATCATCACCACCATCAACATCACCACCGTCATCGTCATCATCATCAGCCAGGATTAATTCAACTGCTGTGAGCGTCAGCCGTGACAGTGGTATCGTGGTGAGCATCGCTGCCTTGCAAGCAATTACAAGGTTTTGATTCCCGTCTGTTGCAAGTCTGAAGTGTCTTCGTATTTATTTAGTTTTAACGGAAGAAATGGATTCAGGAGATCAGCCCTGAGTGGTGGCAACGGATTTGGGGAAGAGGAGGCCTTCAATCCAGCAGTGGATTGAGCCCTGGCTGATGATAGCTGATGGTGGTGGTGATGATGGTGGTGGTGATGGTGGTGATGATGGTCGTGATGGTGATGATCATGATGATGGTGATGATCATGATGATGGTGTTGATGATGGTGGTGATGATGATGATGGTCGTGATGGTGATGATCATGATGATGGTGATGATCATGATGATGTTGATGATGATGGTGGTGATGATGATGACGGTGGTGGTTATGATGATGACGATGGTGGTGGTGGTGATGATGGTGGTGATGGTGATGATCATGATGATGGTGATAATCATGATGATGGTGATGATCATGATGATGGTGTTTATGATGATGATGGTGGTGATGATGATGACGATGGTGGTGGTGGTGATGATGCTGGTGGTGATGATGATGATGATCTTCTTGGTTCTTGCTTGCGTTGTGGCCGAAACGTCGTGAGAATTATATTATTTTATTACGTTTTGTTTTTATTATTTTATTACTTCCCTTCTACGTGACTTTACCGAAAGAACCAAGAAGATGAATCCCTGCAGTCACGAAAGCTTTAAATCGAAAGATGATGATGATGTTGATGATGACGGTGGTGGTGATGATGATGACGGTGGTGATGGTGGTGATGGTGGTAATGGTGGTAATGATGGTGGTGGTGATGATGATGGTGGTGGTAATGGTGGTAATGATGGTGGTGATGATGATGGTGGTGGTGATGATGATGATGGTGGTGATGATGGTGGTGGTGATGATGGTGGTGATGGTGGTAATGGTGGTAATGATGGTGGTGATGATGATGGTGGTGGTGGTGATGATGATGATGGTGGTGATGATGATGATGGTGGTGGTGATGATGGTGGTGATGGTGGTAATGGTGGTAATGATGGTGGTGATGATGATGGTGGTGGTGATGATGATGATGGTGGTGATGATGATGATGGTGGTGATGATGATGATGGTGGTGATGTTGATGGTGGTAATGATGAGTGGGTCAACAGCAAGCTGCTCAACAACAACAGCGACAGTGGTATAGTGGTGAGCATAGCTGCCTTCCAAGCAGTTGACCCGGGTTCGATTCCCGGCTGTCGCAGCTCTTTAAATTTAATTGAACGCGTTGTGTTATTATCCATTGATTGATGAGGGTTTTTAAATCCTTTATATTAAGTTCGCTTGCTTGCTTGCTTACGACCGTGCAAACCTTTCGGTCGTTTTTTAACCCACTTCCCGTGATCCAATCGAGCTGACATTTTGCACACAGACTCGTTGTGCGAGACAATTAATGTTCGTGAAATTTTTTTCCAAAATTTTACACTGTTTAGGGAAAACAAATTCAATATTTAATTACCAATTGTTTAATACTGGCAGACAATCATCTGACCCATAGGTGGCAGCCATCTCAAGCCAGAGGACGAGAGGACTCTAGCCGCCACGCATATAAAGGATTTAGAGTGAAAAACTTTGTTTTTACGGGTTACACTTATTTGGAGGTTAGATCGCGTGATGTAACCCCAACTAAAACCTCTATCATGGACAACTCGTTCTTTATTTGCCCGTCCAGGGACGGGTGTCTATTGCAGTAAGCCTGAAATATTGAATAGAAAAATTGTTCAGCTCATTATTATTAATGAGGGGGTGGGGGGGGGGATTGCCCCATGTGGAGTGACGTCACCCCCTAATAGTTGTTGGGGAGGGGTGCGGCATGTGGAGTGACGTCACCCGCTCATGGTTGTTGGGGAGGGGTGCGGCATGTGGAGTGACGTCACCCCCTCATGGTTATTAATGAGGGGAGTGGCATGTGGAGTGACGTCACGCGGGGGGCCTCATGTGGAGTGACGTCACGCGGGGGGTGTGGGCCTCATGTGAAGTGACGTCACGCGGGGGGGTGGGGCCTCATGTGAAGTGACGTCACGCAGGGAGCCTCATGTGGAGTGACGTCACGCGGGGGGGTGGGACTTCATGTGGAGTGACGTCACGCTGGGGGGGTGGGCATCATGTGGAGTGACGTCACGCGGGGGGGTGGGGCCTCATGTGAAGTGATGTCACGCAGGGAGCCTCATGTGGAGTGACGTCACGCGGGGGGGTGGGCATCATGTGGAGTGACGTCACGCGGGGGCCTTATGTGGAGTGACGTCATGCGGGGGGGTGGGGCCTCATGTGGAGTGACGTCACGCGGGGGCCTCATGTGGAGTGACGTCACGCGGGGGGGTGGGGCCTCATGTGGAGTGACGTCACGCGGGGAGACTCATGTGGAGTGACGTCACGCGGGGGGGTGGGACCTCATGTGGAGTGACGTCACGCGGGGGGGGGTGGGCCTCATGTGGAGTGACGTCACGCGGGGGGGTGGGGGGCTCATGTGCAGTGACGTCACGCGCGGGACACACACATTATTGGCTTATTAGACTCTGTCTCCCCGACAGACCTGATCTTCACCTGAGGACGGCTGCTTGCGTTGTGGCCGAAACGTCGTGAGAATTATTTTATTATGTTTTATTTTTATTATTTTATTATTTCCCTTCTACGTGGTGACTTTACCGAAAGAACCAAGAAGATGAATCCCTGCAGTCACGAAAGCTTTAAATCGAAAAATTGAATCGAAGGTTGTAGATTTCTTTAATCGATACCACAAACGCTCACCAGATATCGATTATCGCCAGTCCTGAATGCGGGTTGACGTCCCCCCAAAATACAAAAGTGTATTTTTTATAATTTTTGCATGGTGTACAGCCTGGGATGATGATGATGATAATGGTGGTGGTGATGATGGTGGTAATGATGGTGATGATGGTGGTGATGATGATGGTGGTGATGATGGTGGTGATGGTGATGGTGGTGATGATGGTGGTGATGATGGTGGTGATGGTGATGGTGGTGATGATGGTGGTGATGATGATGGTGGTGATGATGATCATGGTGGTGATGGTGATGATGATAGTGGTGATGGTGGTGATGATGATGATGGTGGTGGTGATGGTGGTGATGATGGTGGTGGTGATGGTGGTGATGGTGGTAATGATGGTGATGGTGATGATGGTGGTGATGATGGTGGTGATGATGGTGGTGATGATGGTGGTGATGGTGATGGTGGTGATGATGGTGGTGGTGATGATGGTGGTGATGGTGGTGATGGTGGTAATGATGGTGATGGTGATGATGGTGGTGATGATGATGATGGTGATGATGGTGGTGATGATGGTGGTGATGGTGATGGTGGTGATGATGGTGGTGGTGATGGTGGTGATGGTGGTGATGATGATGATGGCGGTGATGGTGATGATGATGGTGGTGATGATGATGGTGATGATGGTGGTGATGATGGTGGTGATGGTGGTGGTGATGATGATGGTAATGGTGGTAATGATGGTGGTGATGATGATGGTGGTGGTGATGATAGTGGTGATGATGGTGGTGGTGATGATGGTGATGATGATGATGGTGATGATGATGATGGTGATGATGGTGATGATGGTGGTGATGATGGTGGTGATGATGATGGTGGTGGTGATGATAGTGGTGATGATGGTGGTGGTGATGGTGATGATGGTGATGATGATGATGGTGATGATGATGGTGGTGATGATGATGATGGTGGTGGTAATGGTGGTAATGATGGTGATGATGATGAGTGGGTCAACAGCAAGCTACACAACAACAACAGCGACAGTGGTATAGTGGTGAGCATAGCTGCCTTCCAAGCAGTTGACCCGGGTTCGATTCCCGGCTGTCGCAGTAAAGCACGTTTTTTTAAAACTACGTAAGGGATTATTTATTTGTATGGATGTTGAACTTATTTCGCACCGTGTGGGCAAAGGACAACAAACTAACACAACAACAACAATCGGTTGTAACGAAATTAGTTTTTTTATTTAGAATAGTGACGTAGTGTATAGTAGTGTATAGTGTCGTGTGTATAGTAGTGTATCGTAGTGTATAGTGTCGTGTGTATAGTAGTGTATAGTGTAGTGTATGGTAGTGTGTAGTGTATATTAGTGTAGTGTATAGTGTAGTGTATAGTCGTGTATAGTGCAGTGTATAGTAGTGTATAATAGTGTATAGTGTAGTGCATATTGTAGTGTATAGTAGTGTATAGTGCAGTGTATAGTGTAGTGTATAGTAGTATATAGTGTAGTGTGTATGGTAGTGTATAGAGTAGTGTATAGTGTAGTGTATAGTGTTTTGTATAGTGTAGTGTATAATAGTGTATAATAGTGTATAGTAGTGTATAGTGTAGTGTATAGTGTAGTGTATAGTGTAGTGTATAATAGTGTATAATAGTGTATAGTGTAGTGTATAGTGTAGTGTATAGTGTAGTAGTGTATAGTGTAGTGTATAGTGTAGCGTGTGTATGTTGAACTTCCGTCGCACCGTATGTAACCTCCCGCACAAATCGGCGGTGTGGGGGTTTCCATTGACATGGAAATGGCGGAGTGGTTTTGTTCATTTGCGAACAATTTCCATTTGTTTAGCTCACTTGGGTCGGTAATTGACGATTGCGTATCAATGCGAATAGATTCCAGCCACTGCGCATTGCAAAGGGAGCGTGGCAGTGGGAGGTGAGGAGAAGGGGGTGAGGGGGGGGCAGGGGGGGTGAGGTGGGTGAGGAGGGGGTGGGGGGGAGTCCTCCACTCTCACTCACCCATTTACCCACTCAACTCACTCACCACCCACTCACTCACTCACCCACTCACTCACTCACCCACTCACTCACTCACCCACTCACTCACTCAATCACCCACTCACTCACTCACCCACCCACTCACTCACTCACCCACTCACTCACTCACCCACCCACTCACTTACCCACTCACTCACTCACTTACCCACTCACTCACCTTCACTTACAAAGACTCACCATCTCACTCGCAGACACTCTCACTCACCCATTTACCCACTCACTAACTCACCCACCCACTCACTCATCTACCCACTCACTCACCCACCTACCCACTCATTCACTCACCCACCCACTCAACCACTCACTCACTCACTCAATCACCCACTCACTCACTCACCAGTCACCCACTCACTCACCCACTCACTCACTCACTCACCCACTCACTCACTCAATCACCCACTCACTCACTCACCAGTCACCCACACTCTGCAGCACATGGTGAGAGCACGTAAACACCACACACACAGGTTAGGGACTAATGAAGTACAACCATAACCACAACCATATAAACAGAAATCGATGCGTTGATTTATATGAAGACAAGTCCAGATATTGCGGCCAAGGTTTAGAAAATTGTTATTTTTATTTACATAGCATAGCAATTCTTTTTTGTATCGCAACATATTTGGGGGTGACATTTTGAGCATATTTGAATATTGGGGAGGGGGGTGTGTGTGTGTCCCAATATATTATAATTACGGCCTTGCCACACACACACAGAGAGAGAGAAAATAGCTCCCGAGTCGAGAAGCGAACTCAGGTGGTCGTTACTGCGAGGCGCAGCTGTGCAGCAGCAGCACCACCGGCCTATTCATTAGCAACGCGTTGGGCCGCGCTTTAGAAATGCGCCCTCAACTTGCATCTCAAAGAGACGGAGCACGTGGCCGCGTCTCCGCATCACAATGAGAGCGGCGGCACCACGTGGTGCTGGAGGGGGCGGGGTGGTTAGAGAGGGAGGGGGCGAGGGGGGAGGGTCACTGAGGGAGGGGGGCAGGGGCCGCAACGATGCCCTCAATCGTGAATATCGGAATGTGATTTGTTTTATTTTATTTTTATTTTTAGTTTTGTTTAAGTTTTAGTTTATTTTAATTTAATTTTATTTAAATTGTATTTTGTTTCATTTAAATTGTATTTTTTATTTTAGTTTAATTTTATATTTATTTTATATTTTATTTTATTTCTAACTACGTGACTTTACCGAAAGAACCAAAGATTTATCAAAATGAGATTTTTGTATGTCTATTGCAGGAGGAATCCGATGAGCTATGAAGCTATACTCTTAGTTTTTTTTTTGTAAAGTCACGTAGGTAAAAAATAAAAAAATATAAATAATAGAAGTAAAATAATGAAGCTCTTTGTTCACGGATGTCCCAGTAGGGTCACGGGTCTGAGTTGGGGTGGGCGGATATGGGGGCAGGCGATGGGGAGGAATGAACTCTATACTAATTTTTCTTTATTTTACCAAGTGGAAGGCCCCACTGATCTATGTAGCTTATTGTTCATAAGCGAGCCTGGCTATCACAAATGATGGCTCAACGGAGTGGGATTATCACCATCATCATCATCACGTGGAATGTCATCGCAGCAGCCAAATACTCTAAAGGCGGGTTTCTACAGACTCATAGAGACCCACAGAGATCCATAGAGACCCATAGAAACTCATACAGACCCACAGAGACCACAGAGACCCACAGAGACCCATAGAAACCCATAGAAACCCATACAGACCCACAGAGATCCATATAGACCCATAGAAACTCATACAGACCCACAGAGACCACAAAGACCCACAGAGACCCATAAAAACTCTACAGACCCACAGAGACCACAGAGATCCATAGAGACCCATAGAAACTCATACAGACCCACAGAGACCACAAAGACCCACAGAGACCCATAGAAACTCATACAGACCCACAGAGACCACAGAGATCCATAGAGACCCATAGAAACTCATACAGACCCACAGAGACCACAGAGACCCACAGAGACCCATAGAAACCCATAGAAACCCATACAGACCCACAGAGATCCATAGAGACCCATAGAAACTCATACAGACCCACAGAGACCACAAAGACCCACAGAGACCCATAGAAACTCATACAGACCCACAGAGACCACAGAGATCCATAGAGACCCATAGAAACTCATACAGACCCACAGAGACCACAAAGACCCACAGAGACCCATAGAAACTCATACAGACCCACAGAGACCACAGAGATCCATAGAGACCCATAGAAACTCATACAGACCCACAGAGACCACAGAGACCCACAGAGACCCATAGAAACCCATAGAAACCCATACAGACCCACAGAGATCCATAGAGACCCATAGAAACTCATACAGACCCACAGAGACCACAAAGACCCACAGAGACCCATATAAACTCATACAGACCCACAGAGACCCACAGAGACCCATAGAAACTCATACAGACCCACAGATGATGGTGATAAGCCCACTCCATTGAGTCATCATTTGTGATAGCCAGGCTCGCTTATGAACAATAAGCTACATAGACTTGGTAAAATAAATAAAATAAATAGTTTAGAGTTCATTCCTCCCCATCGCCCTCCCCCATATTCGCCAACCCCAGCTCAGACCCGTGACCCTACTGGGACATCCGTGAACAAAGAGCTTCATAGCTCATCGGATTCCTCCTGCAGTAGACATACAAAAAAAATCATTCTGATAATCTTTGGTTCTTTCGGTAAAGTCACGTAGTTAGAAAGAAAATAAAATAAAAAATAAAATAAACATAAAACTAAAATAAAACTAAAATAAAATTTAAATAAAATAAAACTAAAATAAAATTAAAATACAAATAAAAATAGGACTATAAGTATAACCCGTAAAAACTAAGTTTTTCACTATAAATCCTTTATATGCGTGGCGGCTAGAGTCCTCTCGTCCTCTGGCTTGAGATGGCTGCCACCTATGGGTCAGATGATTGTCTGCAGTATTAAACAATGGGTAATTAAATATAATATTTTTGTCCTATGAAGTGTAAAATTTTGGAAAAAAATTTTCACGAACATTAATTGTCACGCACAACGAGTCTGTGTGCAAAATGTCAGCTCGATTGGATCACGGGAAGTGGGTTAAAAAACGACCGAAAGATTTACACGGTCGTAAGCAAGCAAGCACGCAAGCAAGTGAATTTAATATAAAGGATTTAAAAATAAAACTAAAATAAAACAAAAATAAACAAATCACATTCCGATGTTCACGACTGAGGGCATCGTTGCGCCCCCCCCCCTCAGTGACCCTCCCCCCTCGCCCCCTCCCTCCCTAACCCCTCGCCCCGCCCCCTCTAGCACCACGTGATGCCGCCGCTCTCATTGTGATGCGGAGACGCGGCCACGTGCTCCGTCTCTTTGAGATGCGAGTTGAGGGCGCATTTCTAAAGCGCGGCCCAACGCGTTGCTAATGAATAGGGCGGTGGTGCTGCTGCTGTACAGCTGCGCCTCGCAGTAACGACCACCTGAGTTCGACTCTCGACTCGGGAGCTTTTTAAATCCTTTATATTAAGTTCGCTTGCTTGCTTGCTTAGGACCGTGCAAATCTTTCTGTCGTTTTTTTAACCCACTTCCCGTGATCCAATCGAGCTGACATTTTCCACACAGACTCGTTGTGCCAGACAATTAATGTTCGTGAAAAAAAATTCCCAAAATTTTACACTTTTTAGGCAAAATTTTTTTATTTTGCATATATTCAAATAGAACGCATTCGTGGCTTTGGCTGAACATCACAGTGCAAGAGCCCAGAGCGTAACCCCTCCACAGGCCGTGGTGGAGTAGCGCAGTTAGTAGCGCCCTCGCTTCCCCTCCACAGGCGAATATATTTTTAAATCCTTTATATTAAGTTCGCTTGCTTGCTTACGACCGTGCAAATCTTTCGGTCGTTTTTAACCCACTTCCCGTGATCCAATCGAGCTGACATTTTCCACACAGACTCGTTGTGCGTGACAATTAATGTTCGTGAATTTTTTTTCCAAAATTTTTACACTTTTTAGGACAAAAATATTATATTTAATCACCAATTGCTTAATGGTGCAATGCAATCATCTGACCCATAGGTGGCAGCCATCTCAAGCCAGAGGACGAGAGGACTCTAGCCGGCACGCATATAAAGGATTTATAGTGAAAAACTTAGTTTTTACGGGTTATACTTGTCTCTCTCTCTCTCTGTGTGTGTGTGTGGCATGGCCGTAATTATAATATATTTTGGGGGGGACAAAGGCGGTCGCGCATGGTGCTGGCCACCCACCCCCTCGTGTGCCACAGTGCCGGCCTTGATTGGATGCTCACAAATCCCCCCCCCCCCCTCAAATATTCAAATATGCTCAAAATGTCACCCCCAATATATTGCGATAAAAAAATATAATTGCTATGCTATGTAAATAAAAACAACAATTTGCTAAACCTTGGCCACAATATGTGGACTTGTCTTCATATAAGTCAACGCGTAGATTTCTGTTTATATGATTGTAGGTTATGGTTGTACTTTATGAATCCCTAATCTCTGCCATTACATACTATGAAACAAGAAAAGGTAAATAAGAAAAAACTGATAAATGTAATACAATACACTATTAGACATTATTGTAAAAAAAAAAAGTCCATCCCATGCGTTTGTGAATTTTTTTAATGTTTTAGGCAGGAAATTAGTTTTCAAATTTAATTTTTTTTCTGGGGGGAGGAGGACCCCCAGACCCCCTGGAAGATTTGCCCCCCCCCCCCCCCAATGTTGACTCCATGGCTACGGCCTTAGCGCATTGAGACAAAGACGCGGTCCAGACAAGAGTCCACATTTTGGTTTTCCTTGTACAGCAACATCGCCTTTACACTATGGGAACCTCATTTGCCAGTAAAAATATGATAATTGGTTTTTTACCCTTCTATCTGAGACTAGGCTCTAAGGAAAGCTGTCTCGGGTGTGGACCAATCAACTTCAAGGACAGTGCATACATTATCAGAGTTTGTCTTTAGTTTGTATTATGACTGCAGGTATTGCGGTCTATGCAAACATGACTCCTTGTAAAAAGGTGTCAGTTTTGTTGCCAGATAGAAGGGTAAAAAAACAATTATCATATTTTTACTGGCAAATGAGGTTCCCATAGTGTAGATTCTTGCCCCGAGCTCTCATACTCTGATGGTGAATTGTCTTTGAGTTGTGCGCCTTTTGGCGTCATCTGGTCCAACACATGTGAGACTAGGCTCTAAGGAAAGCTGTCTCGGGTGTGGACCAATCAACTTCAAGGACAGTGCACATTATCAGAGTTATGTCTTTTGTTTGTATTATGACTGCAGGTATTGCGGTCTATGCAAACATGACTCCTTGTAAAAAAGGTGTCAGTTTTGTTGCCAGATAGAAGGGTAAAGAAACAATTATTAGCAATCGCCTTCTTATGTATCGCGAGGATCAAGGCAACGGGAACTTTTCGGAGAGCCGCCTCTCTGCTCTGCCCATTGTTCCCCGAGGCGCTGCGTAAACAACGAGCGGCAGCAACCAGGGGGGGGGGGTCTACAACACTCGCCCGTCTGGTGCCTCGCCTCGAAAGAAGATTACAGAGGGTCCATCACCCACCCATCACCCACCGTCCTTCGCTGGGAAGGCGTTTTCGTCTCAATACGCAACTTACGACTTGAACGGGAAGCTCACACACACACCGTTAACGCATTTGAAGCACGTATTCTTGGTTCTTTCGGTAAAGTCACGTAGAAGGGAAATAATGAAATAATAAAAATAAAACAATAAAATTCTCACGACGTTTCGATTGCAGCACAAGCAATCATCATCAGGTGTGAAAACCACAGCAGGAAAATTTGAAAAAGGCTACATAGGGGATCTTTGTCTTTGTGCGTATCTATCTTGAATGTGTGTGGCCTTAAATAGGAAAACAATAGAAATATAAAACAGGCGACGTTTCGGACAATGGCCCTTCTTCACAGCACAACATTGAGAGGCCAGGCCACACAGCTAAAAGTCCGTTAAAGTATCCATAGGATTCATCTTCTTGGTTCTTTCGGTAAAGTCACGTAGAAGGGAAATAATAACATAATAAAAATAAAACATAATAAAATAATTCTCACGACGTTTCGGCCACAACGCAAGCAGCCGTCCTCAGGTGAAGAACAGGTCTGTCGGAAAGACAGCGTCATTCAGACGCGTCGTGAGAATTATTTTATTATGTTTTATTTTTATTATTTTATTATTTCCCTTCTACGTGACTTTACCGAAAGAATCAAGAAGATTAAGCGGTTGTGTTTTCACTAAGTTGTCCCCACCTGAAGAAGGACGCTTGTGTTGCGCCCGAAACGTCGTGATTTAATTTATATAAAATATTTACTTTCGTGACTTCACCGAAAAAACCAAAGAGAAAAAATTGTTATTTTCTTTCAAACCTATCTACGTGACCCAAGGAATATGAATTCCTGTACTCACGAAAGCTTTAAGTCGAGATTTTCCCCCCATTTAGAGCTTCTTCATTGCATGGGGGAGGGCTGACTTAACCCTAATAACACAGACAGTGACCGACTTCGTGTGCGATGCTCTAACGTCTGTGCAAGCGAGAGATGATCTTTGTTTACCCCGGCTGTTAATGTTTTGCAGCGGCAACTCCCCTTCAGTCGATTTAACGAAGGCTCTCAGATAATTATTGTTGAACTAGCGGTAAGTAACCGGCGTTGCCCGGGCGAAAAAGACAGACACACACATTGACTTACACACAGACATCGACCCACACACAGAAACACATCGACTTACATGCACACACACACACATATGGACTCACACAGACAGATATCGACTTACAACAACAACAACCGCCATTCGCCACTAAGTGGCGGTGACGTCACCACGACGCTTGTGCCAGGCCAAGTGCACCTTGAGGCCACGTGAAGTGTCGAACGCCCGCTGGCAGGAGGTTACCATCGGACATCGACTTACACACACACACACATATGGACTCACACAGACAGACATCGACTTACACACACACACACATATGGACTTACACACACATAGACATCCACTTTAGATGCACACGCGTGGAGTTACACACACTTGAATAAATGCCTCACCTCCAGTGCCGGACGAAGCTAAGTGCGGGGCCTGTAGCAAATGTTGTTATCAAGTAAAAATAAACGTAAATATTAAAACACGTAACTTTTTAACTTGCACAGTAAAGAAAATTGTATTTTTTCATTTGCTGTACGGCCAGATAGTACGACAAATCGCTAACCTTAAACACCCCAGTCGTTCATCGAAGTCGAAGGCGGTATAGTACTATAGTAGTAGAGCAAGTGCAGCATCACTTAACCGGAATTGATAGCTTGAAAGCGTTTAGCGCGGGGCCTTTGAAAGTGCGTGGCCCCGTAGCGTTTGCAGCTACTTTTGCTGCTAAGATAATAAGACACTGATCATCTTGCACCTGTGTGTTCTTTGGGGAGGCGCGTTTGAGTCGTCACTTCGCTCACAACTTTTAAAAGACAACCGAGAGGATTTCGTTGTCCGTTGTTGGGCAATATCGGGTTATATTCTTAGGTTTTCGGTAAAGTCACGTAGGTAAAAAAAATTAAAATTAATAAAAATAAAAACCTGAAGACGGAAGCTTGTGTTGCCTCCGAAACGTCGTGATTTTTATTTTATTTTTATTTTACTTTTATTACTTTTTATTAATAATTTTTTTTTTACCTACGTGACTTTACCGAAAACCTAAGAATATGAATACTTGCAGTCACGAAAGCTTCAAATCTAAGATCGGGTTAGTCCAGAATGTCGAAGGAGAGGTCCACGTACCAGCCGCTGAAGTTGACCGTGAGTCATTTCATTTCATGTATTAGGTATATAACCCTGTGAGCTATGCGGCTCTTGACTCGGGTGCAACCGTAACAAAACAAAAACGTGATCAAAGAAACATCTTAAAAGTTACTACACGCAACAGAAAAATCCTGGAAGAAACAGCAAAAGTCTTCCGCGAAAAAAAACCCCCACCGCATTTCAACGCTGCGTGCAAAAAATCCCAGTGGGATGCAAGTCAAACAATAACAACCATAAGACAATGCAGATTAAAGTTATCAGGCTAACTTTGCACTACAAACAAGTATAACCCGTAAAAACAAAGTTTTTCACTATAAATCCTTTATATGCGTGGCGGCTAGAGTCCTCTCGTCCTCTGTCTTGAGATGGCTGCCACCTGGCGATGTTTTACTCCACAACAGCACGTGCTCATTTGAGGTCGAGTCGACCTAGGGGAGGCCCAGGAACCGGTTTAAGATCGTGGCCACCGCTGCTGGTGGCCTCGTGAGCGGGAATCGAAGTAGGAGTGGCCGGGTTTGGTAGCGCAGCTACCCACTGCCCCAACCCCCACCACCACAACAACAACAACCGCCATTCGCCACTACGCGGTCACCACGGCGCCTGTGCCAGGCTAGGTGCACTTTAAAACCACGTGATGTGTCGAACGCCCTTGCCGGCAGGAGGTCACGGTGACAGACCCAGCAGGTGCCACGGGTCGACCGACTGAGATCACCGGCTGATGCACTACCTATGCCCCCCGACTGTGCCAACTCGCTGCGTTTTATCCGCCCGGCGCTCCGCTCGTTGTAGTGAGCGTCGCTCCTCCGCCCTCCATTGTTGCTGGAGGGCGATTGCCTCCGACTGCCCAGTAGCCTCAAGGTGCACCTAGCCTGGCACTGCCCAGTAGCCTCAAGGTGCACCTAGCCTGGCACTGCCCACTATCAGCGTTCTTCACGAGCCTCCTCCTCCACAGAGGCCGATCTTGACACCGCTGGTACCAGTCGTCTACTCAGTTCCATATCCTCCTGTACCACATCAACTCCATCTCTTCTCTAGCCCGTGCCGCGCCCGTTTAGACCCCCTCTATCTGGCCGAACAAAATCTGCTTTTGGCCATGCGTTGGCTGCTGGGGCATGGGGGCTACGTGGCTCAGCGACACACACACACAGCACGAGTGGAACAAACAAACATAAATGTTATTTGCCATTGGAATTAATCACCGGGAATTAGTGCGACGTGCCAGCCACCACCCGCCGATGGATGGTGGCTAAGTTGGAAACCAGTTGCTCGCGTGTGTCCAGGACTTAACACACGTCGCTGCGAAATCCTCTCGCCCGGTGGTGGCCAATCCATCGTTGGCGAGGAGATGTTAACTACCTCGCCTGGTGTACAGGAGGTCGTGGGTTCGATCCTGACCCTGACGCCTGCTGTAGATTTGGAGTTTGCGTCTCTCTCTCTCTCATCATCATCACGGTGGCTAGGAGATGTTAACTACCTCGCCTGGTATACAGGAGGTCGTGGGTTCGATCCTGACCCTGACGCCTGCTGCTGCTGTATATTTGGAGTTTGCAGCGTCTCTCTCTCTCTCTTAATGGTCGCGTGGATTTTCCTCCGGGTCCTTCGGGTTTTATTAAATCCTTTATATTAAGTTCACTTGCTTGCTTGCTTGCGCGCTTACGACCGTGCAAATCTTTCGGTCGTTTTTTAACCCACTTCCCGTGATCCAATCGAGCTGACATTTAGCACACTGACTCGTTGTGCGTGACAATTTATTTTCGTGAAAATTTTCTTCCAAAATTTTACACTTCTTAGGAAAAAATAAATTATATTTAATTACCAATTGCTTAATGGTGGCAGGCAATCATCTGACCCATAGGTGGCAGCCATCTCAAGCCAGAGGACGAGAGGACTCTAGCCGCCACGCATATAAAGGATTTATAGTGAAAAACTTTGTTTTTACGGGTTATACTTGTTATATAACAAGTATACTTGTTAATTTTTTACCCCTCCACCCCCTCGTGTGCCACAGTGCCGGTAGCCTTCATAGGCGCTGCTGCTACTCGCTAACAGCACTTGCCCCAACAGTCTGTTGAGGCTATCCAGGGGGATCTTTGTCTGTGTACTTTTTGTTAGTGTGTGCACGTTGAACTTCTTTCGCGCCGTACGCAGCCAGAATAACACGAGACAAAGACAAAGATTCCCCGTGTAGCTTGTAACAGACTGTTGGGGCAAGTGCTACTAGCGAGTAGCAGCAGCGCCTATGAACACACAAAGATAAAGATCCCCCGTGTAGCCTGTGACAGACTGTTGGGGCAAGTGCTGTTAGCGAGTAGCAGCAGCGCCTATGAACACACAAAGACAAAGATCCCCCGTGTAGCCTGTAACAGACTGTAGGGGCAAGTGCTGCTAGCGAGTAGCAGCAGCGCCTATGAACACACAAAGATAGAGATCCCCCGTGTAGCCTGTAACAGACTGTTGGGGCAAGTGCTGTTAGCGAGTAGCAGCAGCGCCTATGAACACACAAAGATAGAGATCCCCCGTGTAGCCTGTAACAGACTGTTGGGTCAAGTGCTGCTAGCGAGTAGCAGCAGCGCCTATGAACACACAAAGATAGAGATCCCCCGTGTAGCCTGTAACAGACTGTAGGGACAAGTGCTGTTAGCGAGCGCCTATGAAGGCTACCGGCGCTGTGGTACACGAGGGGGTGGGTAGCCGGCACCACGCCCGACCGCCTTTGTCTCCCCAGTGGCGATGTTTACTACACACCGCTACACCAGCTACTCACTTGAGGCTGAGTCGACCTAGGGGAGGCCCAGGACCGGTTCAGATCATCGTCACTGGTGGTGTTGGCCGTGAGCGGGAATCGAACTCGGGTCGCCGGGTTCGTAGCGCAGCGTAGAGTGAGACACACACACACACAGGGCGCTTCAAGAAAATGTTTTAACGCTTCTGAGAATTTGCAAGAACGACGCCACGAGAAGTTTGCCAACTCCGTGGCTTCTATGAGACCACCGGGAGAAGATTACCAGGTCCACGCGGTTGACAACGAAGGCGAACGAGTTGGGAGAAACTCTCTGACTTTGTCGAAGCTATTGACATTGTATTTCGATTTAAAGCTTTCGTGACTGCAGGGATTCATCTTCTTGGTTCTTTCGGTAAAGTCACGTAGAAGGGAAATAAAAAAAATAAGAAAGTAAATGTCTTTTATTATTTTATTATATTATTTTATTATATAATAATATATTATTTTATTAATATATTATTATATTATATTAGTTTGTTCTATTATTTTATAATGTTATTTTATAATTATTTTATTTTATTATGTTTTATTTTTATTATTTTATTATTTCCCTTCTACGTGACTTTACCGAAAGAACCAAGAAGATATTGACATTATATTTTACACATTACACTCGTCAATCTCGAAGCTTTCGTGACTGCAGGAATCCATACTCTGTGGTTCTTTCGATAAAGTCACGTAGGTAGAAAAATAATAATTATTTATAAATAAATAATGGTTTAAAAATAAGAAGCAATTAATAAGTAACAAAATATTTATTTATAGTAATTTATCTAGAAATAATAATCCATTAATATATAACAAAACATTTACTTATAGTAATTTATCTATAAATAATAATTATTTTCTACCTACGTGACTTTTCCATTTCAAAATCGGTTCAGACATTTCGTGATTCATTTCGATCAGCGGTCCTTGATCTTTGCTTACAGCATTTGGTGCTTAACCGTTAACCAAGTGCAACAATGAAGAATGTCAATAAATACACAGGCTTTGGTGAAACAAAGCGAGTCGCGATTTGCGTTGTCGGTGATTTCACCTCGTTAACAAAACAATGTGGCCACGTCTGGCACCCCCACAGAAAGGGCATCTCGCACCCCCAGAAAGGAAAAATTTGCCCCCCCAGAAAGGAAAAAATTGCACCCCCAGAAAGGTCATCTCACACCCCCAGAAAGGGAAAATTTGCACCCCCAGAAAGGGCATCTCACACCCCCAGAAAGGGAAAATTTGCACCCCCAGAAAGGGAAAATTTGCACCCCTAGAAAGGGCATCTCACACCCCCAGAAAGGGAAAATTTGCACCCCAGAAAGGGAAAATTTGCACCCCCAGAAAGGGCATCTCACACCTCCAAAAAGGGCATCTCACACCCCCAGAAAGGGAAAATTTGCACCCCCAAAAAGGGCATCTCACACCCCCAGAAAGGGAAAATTTGCACCCCCAGAAAGGGAAAATTTGCACCCCCAAAAAGGGCATCTCACACCCCCAGAAAGGGAAAATTTGCACCCCCAGAAAGGGCATCTCACACCCCCAGAAAGGGCATCTCACACCCCCAGAAAGGGAAAATTTGCACCCCCAGAAAGGGCATCTCACACCCCCAGAAAGGGCATCTCACACCCCCAGAAAGGGAAAATTTGCACCCCCAGAAAGGAAAAATTTGCACCCCCAGAAAGGGAACCTCACATCCCTTCTCACCCCCCAGAGAGGTTAAGAAGCAGAAGAACCACACCGATTTTCAACCAATTTGCAGAAACGCCAGCGAGAGATCGAGTGAGCGAGAGAGACATCCGGTCCTGGCAAACTGAACGTGAAATCATGAAAAATTTGTCTTCGCGGCCTCGATCGGGCACGCGAAAGCCCCCCGCCTCCCACCCTACAGCGCGTGCCACCACCACCACCACCGCAGACTTGCGCTCCTACTCGGATTGACGATTTACAGCACCCGGCGCCGGCTTTGTTAAGCAATTATGCAAGTCCATCACAATGACACCTGCGGGAGTGCGGGAGGGAGAGAGGGATGGGGGGAGGGGCGCAGCGGGTGGGTGGGTGGAGGGGGGGTAGATGGTATTTAAGTTGATACGGAGGGAAGCAGCATCAGGAGCAGGTGAAGGGTCCAGGTTCAACTCCGGCTGCTGCTGCTGCTGTCTGCCATTCCGTCTGCCTCCGGCTGAGGTCCGCGTGCGGTGATGGTTCAACAAGGAGAGCGGGTCAGGTTGTGATGGTGGTGGTGGTGGTGATGATGGTGGTGTTTGTAGTGGTGGAGATGGTTGTGGTGGTGGTGGTGATGGTGGTTGTGGTGATGGTTATGATGATGGTGGTGATAATGGTGATGATGGTGGTGATGACGATGGTGATGATGATGATGGTGGTGGTAATGGTGATGATGATGGTGGTGGTAATGGTGATGATGAAGATGGTTGTGCTGGTGGTCATGGTGATTATGATGGTGATGATGGTGGTGATGATGATGGTGATGGTGGAGGTGATGATGGTGACGATGACGATGGTGATGATGGTGATGATGACGATGGTGATGATGGTGACGATGACTATGATGGTGGTGATGGTGATGATGGTGATGGTAGAGGTGATGATGGCGACGATGATGACGGTGATGGTAATGGTGATGATGGTGGTGGTAATGGTGATGGTGGAGGTGATGATGGTGATGATGGTGGTGACGATGATGACGGTGATGATGGTGATGATGGTGATGATGATTATGCTCGCCATGGAGATCACTCTCAAGGGCTCACTCGGGCAACGGGAATGTGTGTCTGTGGCCGTAATGATATCACGGGCGAAAGTGGAATTGACAATGTACACGTCCTAACTTTTTTTTTACTTAAAACTTTCGTGACTGCAGGAATTCACATTCTACGGTTCTGTTGGTGAAGTCACGTAGATAGAAAAATAATAACAATGAAATAATAAAAATGAAAATAAAGTTAATAATAAGAATAAGTATAACCCGTAAAAACAAAGTTTTTCACTCTAAATCCTTTATATGCGTGGCGGCTAGAGTCCTCTCTTCCTCTGGCTTGAGATGGCTGCCACCTATGGGTCAGATGATTGCATTGCACCATTAAGCAATTGGTTATTAAATATAAAAATTTTGTCCTAAAAAGTGTAAAATTTTTGAAAAGATTTTTACGAACATTAATTGTCACGCACAACGAGTCTGCGTGCAAAATGTCAGCTCGATTGGATCACGGGAAGTGGGTTAAAAAACGACCGAAAGATTTGCACGGTCCTAAGCAAGCAAGCGAACTTAATATAAAGGATTTTAAAAAGAATACAATTTCACGACGTTTCGATCGCAACACAGGCGGTCGTCATCAGGAGATCAAAGAAGTTGACCGCTTGTGTTGCGATCGAAACGTCGTGATATTTAATTATTATTTTTATCGACTTTATTTTCATTTTTATTACTTAATTGCTATTATTTTTCTTCTTCTATCCACGAGACTTTACCGAAAGAACCATCTTCTCGTCTTCTTTTCACGTTAAATGATGACGAGCAAGCGCTCTGCATGTTGCTGTGAATGTGAACAAGCCCCATCTACTGGTTGTTCGCTTCCGCTATAAGGGTAAGTAACTTTGACCATGCATGTATAAATCAACAAGGTATACATCACAAATGACTAAGGTGAAATCAGGGTGCGATTCGCATTGCGATGTGCTACCCTGTAGACCTACTACGTTCACGGCAACACTGGGCACTGTGTTGGACATTCATCAACAAGTGCTCGCTGTTGTTGTGAACGTTGACACGGAACGTCTATTCGAAGTCTTCACGTGAGCAGTGATGCTCGCCACGGATGTGTGTCTTTGACCAAAATGGTATCACGGTATGAAGTGCAGAGTGACAATCTACGCGTCGTGACGACTTCTCATCTTCTATTCACGTTGACAACAACTCCGAGCACTCTGCTTAATGATGATTAATAAGTGCTTGCTGTTGTTGTGAATGTGAATCAGACCCAACTACTCGCTGTTAGGATATCCTGTAATGGTAAGTAACTTTGACGTAAAATGTTTAAATAGAAGGCGTATGTATATATATCGCCAAAGAAAACTTTGACAAACTAACGTAAGATAACGGATCGATTTGTAGAGGGAATGCATGGCCACGTGGTACATTTAGCAATTCTAAATGTCACGAAATTGTATTATCCAGCTGGTGATGCTTCCGCTAGACTAATGACAATCTACACGTCTTGACATCCTGTATTCTGTTTACGTTGACAGCAACTTCGAGCACTGCTTACTGATGACTAGCAAGTGCTTACTGTTGTTGTGAATGTGAATCAGACCCATCTACTGGTTGTTAGATTATTCTGTGACGGTAAATAACTTTGAGGGTGCATGTATAAATCGACGGTGTCTGTATATATCGACAACGAATACTTTGGCAAAATCACGTAAGAGAAGTGATCGATTTGTAGAGATGACTGCATGGCCACGTGGTACATTTCGCATTTAGAAACGTAACTAATTATTATTATTCAGGTGGTGATGCAGCTGATATGCCATTGACAATCTACACGTCGTGACATCTTGTATTCTGTTTACGTTGACAGCAACTTTGAGCACTGTTCTTACTGATGACTAGCAAGTGCTTACTGTTGTTGTGAATGTAAATCAGACCCATCTACTGATTGGTAACTTCTCCTGTGAGGGTGAGTAACTTTGACCATGCATGTATAAATCAACAAGGTATACATCTCAAATTACTAAGGTGAAATCAGGGTGCGATTCGCATTGCAGAGAAGTAGTCGCGATGTGCTACCCTGTAGACCTACTACGTTCACGGCAACACTGAACACTGTGTTGTACATTCATTAACAAGTGCTCGCTGTTGTTGTGAACGTTGACACGGAACGTCTATTCGAAGTCTTCACGTGAGCAGTGATGCTCGCCACGGATGTGTGTCTGTGACCAAAATGGCGTCACGGTATGAAGTGCAGAGTGACAATCTACGCGTCGTGACGACTTCTCGTCTTCTGTTCACGTTGACAGCAACTGCGAGCACTCTGCTTAATGATGATTAATAAGTGCTTGCTGTTGTTGTGAATGTGAATCAGACCCAACTACTCGCTGTTAGGTTATCCTGTAACGGTAAACAACTTTGACAGCACATGTTTAAATAGATGGTATGTGTGTGTATATATATCGCCAAAGAATACTTTTACAAACTAACGTAAGATAACGGATCGATTCGTAGAGGTGACTGCATGGCCACGTGGTACATTTAGCAATTCAAAATGGCACGAAATTGTATTATCCAGCTGGTGATGCTTCCGCTAGGCCAGTGACAATCTACACGTCTTGACATCGTGTATTCTGTTTACGTTGACAGCAACTTCAAGCACTCTGCATAATGACGACGAGCAAGTGCTTCCTGTTGTTGTGAATGTGAATCAGACCCATCTGCTGGTTCATAGACGGAGCAATACAAAAATCAATTTCCACCAAAAAAAAGTGTAATTAAAAATTTGAAAGGAAAAAACGTAATAACGAAACAGAGTAGACGTAAACTGAAACGAGTGAACGTTGAAGACGAACGTAATAACGAAGTATGGTTAATAGAATTAACGTATATCTTGGTATACCTGTACGTTTAAAAACAGTTGTTTGTTCATGTTATAAGTGGAATGAACAATCTGCACTTATTGACTTTTCGTCTTCTGTTCACGTTGACAGCAACTGCGAGCACTCTGCATAATGGCGACCAGCAAGTGCTTCCTGTTGTTGTGAATCAGACCCATCTACAGGTTGTTAGGTTATGCTGTTATGGTAAATAACTTTGATGGTGCGTGTTTAAATAGACGGTGTGTGTATATATATCGTCAAATAATACTTTGACAAACTAACGTAAGATAACGGATCGATTCGTAGAGGTGACTGCATGGCCACGTGGTACATTTAGCAATTCAAAATGTCACGAAATTGTATTATCCAGGTGGTGATGCTTCCGCTAGGCCATTGACAATCTACACGTATTGAAATCGGGTATTCTGTTCACGTTGACAGCAACTTCGAGCACTCTGCATCATGTCGACCAGCAAGTGCTTCCTGTTGTTGTGAATGTGAATCAGACCCATCTACTGGTTATTAGATTATCCTGTAACGGTAAGTAACTTTGACCGTGCATGTATAAATCAACAGTGTTTGTATATAATCGACAAAGAAATATTTGCCAAACTAACGTAAGATAAGGGGGAGGGGATTCATAGAGGTGACTGCATGGCCACGCGGTACATTTAGCATTTTAACAATGTAACGAATTCATATTCAGGTGGAGCTGCTGCTGGGCCAGTGACAATCTACACGTATTGACATCTTGTCTTCTGTTTACGCTCACAGCAACTTCGAGCACTCTGCTTAATGATGAAGAGTAAGTGCTCGAAAGTTGTTGTGAATGTGAGTCAGACCCATCTACTGGTTCATAGATGGGGCTTTTTAGATTTTTTTCTACTAATAAAATGTAACTTCGAATTGAGAAAAATAACGTAATAACGAAACAAACTAGACCTTAACCGAAACAATTGCACATTTGAACGTAATAACGAATCATAGGTAAATGAAATAACGTATATCAGGGGACACCTGCATGTTAATAAAATGGTTTGTTAATGTTATAAGTGCCAGAGACAGTCTACACGTCGTGATTTCTTGTCTTTTGTTCACGTTGACAGCAACTCCGAGCACTCTGCTTAATGATAATTAATAAGTGCTTGCTGTTGTTGTGAATGTGAATCAGACCCAACTATTCGCTGTTAGGTTATCCTGTAACGGTAAGTAACTTTGACCGTGCATGTATAAATCAACAGTGTATGTATATATCGACAATGATGGTACAATAACGTGAGATAAGGGGGTGATTTATAGAGGTGACTGCATGCCACGCGGTACGTTTAGAAATTAGAAAATGTTACGAATTCTTTTTCAGGTGGGGCTGCTGCTGGGCCAGTGACAATTCACCCATCGTGACATCTTGTCGTCTGTTCACGTTCACAACAACTTCGAGCTCTCTGCTTAATATGATGACTAGCAAGAGCTTGAATGTTGTGGTGAACGTGAGTTAGACCCATCTACTGGTTCATAGACAGAGCCATTTCGATTTTTTTCCGACCAAAAAAATGTAACTTAACATTTGGAAGAAAACGTAATAACGAAACAAAGTAGACGCACACCGAAACAAGTGAAAATTTAAGACGAACGTAAAAACGAATTATTGTTAATGGAATTAACGAATATCTGGGTACACGTGTATGTCTTATAAACAGTTGTTTGTTCATGTTATGAGTGTCAGTAACAATCTACACGTCGTGACATCTTGTATTCTGTTTACGTTGACAGCAACTTCGAGCACTCTGCATAATGGCGACTAGCAAGTGCTTCCTGTTGTTGTGAATGTGAATCAGACCCATCTACTGGTTGTTAGATTATCCTGTAACGGTAAATAACTTTGAGGATGCATGTATAAATCTACGGTGTATGTATATACTATATATCGACAACGAATACTTTGGCAAACTAACGTAAGATAAGGGATCAATTTGTAGAGGTGACTGCATGGCCACGTGGTATATTTCGCATTTCGAAACGTAACTAATTATTATTATTCAGGTGGTGATGCTGCTGATATGCCATTGACAATCTACACGTCGTGACATCTTGTATTCTGTTTACATTGACAGCAACTTTGAGCACTGCTTACTGATGACTAGCAAGTGCTTGCTGTTGTTGTGAATGTGAATCAGACCCATCTGCTGGTTGTTAACTTCTCCTGTGAGGGTGAGTAACATTGACCATGCATGTATAAATCAACAAGGTATACATCACAAATGACTAAGGTGAAATCAGGGTGCGATTCGCATTGCAAAGAAGGAGGCGCGATGCGCTACCCTGTAGACCTACTACGTTCACGGCAACACTGAACACTGTGTTGGACATTCATCAACAAGTGCTCGCTGTTGTTGTGAACGTTGACACGGAACGTCTATTCGAAGTCTTCACGTGAGCAGTGATGCTCGCCACGGATGTGTGTCTGTGACCAAAATGGCGTCACGGTATGAAGTGCAGAGTGACAATCTACGCGTCGTGACGACTTCTCGTCTTCTGTTCACGTTGACAGCAACTGCGAGCACTCTGCTTAATGATGATTAATAAGTGCTTGCTGTTGTTGTGAATGTGAATCAGACCCAACTATTCGCTGTTAGGTTATCCTGTAACGGTAAGTAACTTTGACCGTGCATGTATAAATCAACAGTGTATGTATATATCGACAATGATGGTACAATAACGTGAGATAAGGGGGTGATTTATAGAGGTGACTGCATGCCACGCGGTACGTTTAGAAATTAGAAAATGTTACGAATTCTTTTTCAGGTGGGGCTGCTGCTGGGCCAGTGACAATTCACCCATCGTGACATCTTGTCGTCTGTTCACGTTCACAACAACTTCGAGCTCTCTGCTTAATATGATGACTAGCAAGAGCTTGAATGTTGTGGTGAACGTGAGTTAGACCCATCTACTGGTTCATAGACAGAGCCATTTCGATTTTTTTCCGACCAAAAAAATGTAACTTAACATTTGGAAGAAAACGTAATAACGAAACAAAGTAGACGCACACCGAAACAAGTGAGAATTTAAGACGAACGTAAAAACGAATTATTGTTAATGGAATTAACGAATATCTGGGTACACGTGTATGTCTTATAAACAGTTGTTTGTTCATGTTATGAGTGTCAGTAACAATCTACACGTCGTGACATCTTGTATTCTGTTTACGTTGACAGCAACTTCGAGCACTCTGCATAATGGCGACTAGCAAGTGCTTCCTGTTGTTGTGAATGTGAATCAGACCCATCTACTGGTTGTTAGATTATCCTGTAACGGTAAATAACTTTGAGGATGCATGTATAAATCTACGGTGTATGTATATACTATATATCGACAACGAATACTTTGGCAAACTAACGTAAGATAAGGGATCAATTTGTAGAGGTGACTGCATGGCCACGTGGTATATTTCGCATTTCGAAACGTAACTAATTATTATTATTCAGGTGGTGATGCTGCTGATATGCCATTGACAATCTACACGTCGTGACATCTTGTATTCTGTTTACATTGACAGCAACTTTGAGCACTGCTTACTGATGACTAGCAAGTGCTTGCTGTTGTTGTGAATGTGAATCAGACCCATCTGCTGGTTGTTAACTTCTCCTGTGAGGGTGAGTAACATTGACCATGCATGTATAAATCAACAAGGTATACATCACAAATGACTAAGGTGAAATCAGGGTGCGATTCGCATTGCAAAGAAGGAGGCGCGATGCGCTACCCTGTAGACCTACTACGTTCACGGCAACACTGAACACTGTGTTGGACATTCATCAACAAGTGCTCGCTGTTGTTGTGAACGTTGACACGGAACGTCTATTCGAAGTCTTCACGTGAGCAGTGATGCTCGCCACGGATGTGTGTCTGTGACCAAAATGGCGTCACGGTATGAAGTGCAGAGTGACAATCTACGCGTCGTGACGACTTCTCGTCTTCTGTTCACGTTGACAGCAACTGCGAGCACTCTGCTTAATGATGATTAATAAGTGCTTGCTGTTGTTGTGAATGTGAATCAGACCCAACTATTCGCTGTTAGGTTATCCTGTAACGGTAAGTAACTTTGACCGTGCATGTATAAATCAACAGTGTATGTATATATCGACAATGATGGTACAATAACGTGAGATAAGGGGGTGATTTATAGAGGTGACTGCATGCCACGCGGTACGTTTAGAAATTAGAAAATGTTACGAATTCTTTTTCAGGTGGGGCTGCTGCTGGGCCAGTGACAATTCACCCATCGTGACATCTTGTCGTCTGTTCACGTTCACAACAACTTCGAGCTCTCTGCTTAATATGATGACTAGCAAGAGCTTGAATGTTGTGGTGAACGTGAGTTAGACCCATCTACTGGTTCATAGACAGAGCCATTTCGATTTTTTTCCGACCAAAAAAATGTAACTTAACATTTGGAAGAAAACGTAATAACGAAACAAAGTAGACGCACACCGAAACAAGTGAAAATTTAAGACGAACGTAAAAACGAATTATTGTTAATGGAATTAACGAATATCTGGGTACACGTGTATGTCTTATAAACAGTTGTTTGTTCATGTTATGAGTGTCAGTAACAATCTACACGTCGTGACATCTTGTATTCTGTTTACGTTGACAGCAACTTCGAGCACTCTGCATAATGGCGACTAGCAAGTGCTTCCTGTTGTTGTGAATGTGAATCAGACCCATCTACTGGTTGTTAGATTATCCTGTAACGGTAAATAACTTTGAGGATGCATGTATAAATCTACGGTGTATGTATATACTATATATCGACAACGAATACTTTGGCAAACTAACGTAAGATAAGGGATCAATTTGTAGAGGTGACTGCATGGCCACGTGGTATATTTCGCATTTCGAAACGTAACTAATTATTATTATTCAGGTGGTGATGCTGCTGATATGCCATTGACAATCTACACGTCGTGACATCTTGTATTCTGTTTACATTGACAGCAACTTTGAGCACTGCTTACTGATGACTAGCAAGTGCTTGCTTTTGTTGTGAATGTGAATCAGACCCATCTGCTGGTTGTTAACTTCTCCTGTGAGGGTGAGTAACATTGACCATGCATGTATAAATCAACAAGGTATACATCACAAATGACTAAGGTGAAATCAGGGTGCGATTCGCATTGCAAAGAAGGAGGCGCGATGCGCTACCCTGTAGACCTACTACGTTCACGGCAACACTGAACACTGTGTTGGACATTCATCAACAAGTGCTCGCTGTTGTTGTGAACGTTGACACGGAACGTCTATTCGAAGTCTTCACGTGAGCAGTGATGCTCGCCACGGATGTGTGTCTGTGACCAAAATGGTGTCACGGTATGAAGTGCAGAATGACAATCTACGCGTCGTGACGCCTCGTCTTCTGTTCACGTTGACAGCAACTCCGAGCACTCTGCTTAATGATGATTAATAAGTGCTTGCTGTTGTTGTGAATGTGAATCAGACCCAACTACTCGCTGTTAGATTATCCTGTAACGGTAAACAACTTTGATGGTGCGTGTTTAAATAGACGGTGTGTGCATATATATATCGCCAAATAATACTTTGACAAACTAACGTAAGACAAGGGATCGATTTGTAGAGGTGACTGCATGGCCACGGGTACATTTAGCAATTCAAAATGGCACGAAATTGTATTATCCAGCTGGTGATGCTTCCGCTAGACCAATGACAATCTACACGTATTGACATCTTGTATTCTGTTCAAGTTGACAGCAACTGCGAGCACTCTGCATCATGGCGACCAGCAAGTGCTTCCTGTTGTTGTGAATGTGAATCAGACCCATCTACTAGTTATTAGTTTATCATGCAACGGTAAGTAACTTTGACCGTAAATGTATAAATCAACAGTGTATGTATACATCGACAATGGTCGCACAATCACGTGAGATAAGGGGGTGAATTATAGAGGTGACCGCATGGCCACGCGGTACGTTTAGCATTTTCAAAATGTTACGAATTATTATTCAGGTGGGGCTGCTGTTTAGTCAGTTACAATTTACCTGTCGTGACATATTGTCGTCTGTTCACGTTCACAACAACTTCGAGCGCTCTGCTTAATATGTTGACTAGCAAGAGCTTGAATGTTGTGGTGAACGTGAGTCAGACCCATCTACGTGTTCATAGACAGAGCCAGTTAGATTTTTTCTGACCAAAAAAATGTAACTTAACATTTGGTAGAAAACGTAATAACGAAACAAAGTAGACGCAAACCGAAACAAGTGCACATTTAAGACGAACATACTAACGAATTATTGTTAATCTAATTAACGAATATCTGGGTACACGTGTATGTCTTATAAACAGTTGTTTCTTCATATTAAAAGTGGCAGTAACAATCTACACGTTTTGACATCTTGTATTCTGTTTACGTTGACAGCAACTTTGAGCACTGCTTACTGATGACTAGCAAGTGCTTACTGTTGTTGTGAATGTGAATCAGACCCATCTTCTTCTTGTTAACTTCTCCTGTGAGGGTGAGTAACTTTAACCATGCATGTATAAATCAACAAGGTATACATCACAAATGACTAAGGTGAAATCAGGGTGCGATTCGCATTGCAGAGAAGAAGGCGCGAAGCGCTACCCTGTACACCTACTACGTTCACGGCAACACTGAACACTGTGTTGTACATTCATCAACAAGTGCTCGCTGTTGTTGTGAACGTTGACACGGAACTTCTATTCGAAGTCTTCACGTGAGCAGTGATGCTCGCCACGGATGTGTGTCTGTGACCAAAATGGTATCACGGTATGAAGTGCAGAGTGACAATCTACGCGTCGTGACTGCTCGTCTTCTGTTCACGTTGACAGCAACTCCGAGCACTCTGCTTAATGATGATTAATAAGTGCTTGCTGTTGTTGTGAATGTGAATCAGACCCAACTACTCGCTGTTAGATTATCCTGTAACGGTAAACAACTTTGATGGTGCGTGTTTAAATAGACGGTGTGTGCATATATATATCGCCAAATAATACTTTGACAAACTAACGTAAGACAAGGAATCGATTTGTAGAGGTGACTGCATGGCCACGGGTACATTTAGCAATTCAAAATGGCACGAAATTGTATTATCCAGCTGGTGATGCTTCCGCTAGACCAATGACAATCTACACGTATTGACATCTTGTATTCTGTTCAAGTTGACAGCAACTGCGAGCACTCTGCATCATGGCGACCAGCAAGTGCTTCCTGTTGTTGTGAATGTGAATCAGACCCATCTACTAGTTATTAGTTTATCATGCAACGGTAAGTAACTTTGACCGTAAATGTATAAATCAACAGTGTATGTATACATCGACAATGGTCGCACAATCACGTGAGATAAGGGGGTGAATTATAGAGGTGACCGCATGGCCACGCGGTACGGTTAGCATTAGAAAATGTAATTAATTATTGTTCAGGTGGGGCTGCTGCTGGGCCAGTGGCAATTTACCCATCGTAACATCTTGTCGTCTGTTCACGTTCACAACAACTTCGAGCTCTCTGTTTAATATGTTGACTAGCAAGAGCTTGAATGTTGTTGTGAACGTGAGTATGACCCATCTACTGGTTCATAGACAGAGCCATTTTGATTTTTTTCCGACCAAAAAAATTGTAACTTGACATTTGGAGAAAACGTAATAACGAAACAAAGTAGACGCAAACCGAAACAAGTGCACATTTAAGACGAACACAATAACGAATTATTGTTAATCTAATTAACGAATATCTGGGTACACGTTTATGTCTTATAAACAGTTGTTTCTTCATGTTATGAGTGCCAGTAACAATCTACACGTCGTGACATCTTGTGTTCTGTTTACGTTGACAGCAACTTTGAGCACTGCTTACTGATGACTAGCAAGTGCTTGCTGTTGTTGTGAATGTGAATCAGACCCATCTACTGGTTGTTAACTTCTCCTGTGAGGGTGAGCAACTTTGACCATGCATGTATACATCAACAAGGTATACATCACAAATGACTAAGGTGAAATCAGGGTGCGATTCGCATTGCAGAGAAGAAGGCGCGATGCGCTACCCCGTAGACCTACTACGTTCACGGCAACATTGAGCACTTTGTTGGACATTCATCAACAAGTGCTCGCTGTTGTTGTGAACGTTGACACGGAACGTATATTCGACGTCTTCACGTGAGCAGTGATGCTCGCCACGGATATGTGTCTGTGACCAAAATGGTTTCACGGTATGAAGTGCAGAGTGACAATCTACGCGTCGTGACTTCTCGTCTTCTGTTTACGTTGACAGCAACTGTGAGCACTCTGCATAATGGCGACCAGCAAGTGCTTCCTGTTGTTGTGAATGTGAATCAGACCCATATACTGGTTCATAGACGGAGCAATTTAGATTTGTTTCCACCAAAAAAATGTAACTTAAAATTTGGAAGGAAAAAACGTAATAACGAAACAGAGAAGATGTAAACTGAAGCCAGTGAACATTGAAGACGAACGTAATAACGAAGTATTGTTAATATAATTCACGTATATCTTGGTATACCTGTACGTTTAAAAACAGTTGTTTGTTCATGTTATAAGTGGAATGAACAATCTGCACGTATTGACTTTTCGTCTTCTGTTCACGTTGACAGCAACTGTGAGCACTCTGCATCATGGCGACCAGCAAGTGCTTCCTGTTGTTGTGAATGTGAATCAGACCCATCTACTAGTTAATAGTTTATCATGCAACGGTAAGTAACTTTGACCGTGCATGTATAAATCAACAGTGTATGTATATATCGACAATGATGGCACAATAAGGTGAGATAAGGGGGTGATTCATAGAGGTGACTGCATGGCCACGCGGTATGTTTAGCATTAGAAAATGTTACGAATTATTTTTCAGGTGGGGCTGCTGCTGGGCCAGTGACAATTTACCCGTCGTGACATCTTGTCGTCTGTTCACGTTCACAACAACTTTGAGCGCTCTGCTTAATATGATGACTAGAAAGAGCTTGAATGTTGTTGTGAACGTGAGTTTGACCCATCTACTGGTTCATAGACAAAGCCATTGAGATTTTTTTCCGACCAAAAAAATGTAACTTGACATTTGGAGAAAACGTAATAACGAAACAATGTAGATGCAAACCGAAACAAGTGCACATTTAAGACGAACATAATGGCGAATTATTGTTAATCTAAACAGGTCCCTGCGGGGTGGGCTGGTAGGAACGAATAACCAAAGAATATAAACAATGTATAATTACACTTATTTAGCCAGGAAAGCCTCACTGAGTGTAAAGGTTTTTGTAGGGTCCTGCCAAGTGTTTGCAGTAGGGGGCGATGTTGCTACACCTAATCGGACGATACGAAGGGAGAGTTTGAGGCCTAGTTCTAGGCTTTAGGCCTAGCTGTAGGTTTTAGGCCGCTGTGAGTTAATTTTTAATGTAAATGTTTTAATTATTAATGTATAATTATGAATGTAAAAGCTTTAAATGTAAATATTCATATTTAAAAACATCAGGGAATGTAACATTGTTAAACATTAACTCCCTTTCACACACGCGGGGGTACGATACGAAGGGAGAGTTTCAGGCCTAGTTCTAGGCTTTAGGTCTAGCTGTAAGCTTTAGGCCGCTGTGAGTAAATTTTTACTTTAAACGTTTTAATTAAAAGCTATCTCAAGGAATTACTAATATTTAATTTAAATGTTTTAATTAAAAGCTATCTCAGGGAATTATAATTTAATTAAAAGCTATCTCAGGGAATTATAAGGGAATGTTACACTTGTTTAGCCAGGAAAGCGTCACTGAGTCTAAAGGTTTTTGTAGGGTCTTGCCAAATGTTTGCAGTAGGGGGCGATGTTGCTACACCTAATCGGACATCGGACGGACGGACGATATAATCTATTGTAGGCTGGTTCACTTCGTTCCTACCAGCATTAACGTATATCGGGGACCACGTGTATGTCTTAAAAACGGTTGTTTGTTCATGTTATGAGTGTCAGTAACAATCTGCAACGTTTTGACATCTTGTGTTCTGTTTACGTTGACAGCAACTTTGAGCACTGCTTACTGATGACTAGCAAGTGCTTGCTGTTGTTGTGAATGTGAATCAGACCCATCTACTGGTTGTTAGATTATCCTGTAACGGTAAATAACTTTGAGGGTGCATGTATAAATCGACGGTGTCTGTATATATCGACAACGAATACTTTGGCAAACTAACGTAAGATAAGGGATCGATTTGTAGAGGTGACTGCATGGCCACGTGGTACAATTCGCATTTCGAAACGTAACTAATTATTATTCAGGTGGTGATGCTGCTGATATGCCAGTGACAATCTACACGTCGTGACATCTTGTATTCTGTTTACGTTGACAGCAACTTCGAGCACTGCTTACTGATGACTAGCAAGTGCTTGCTGTTGTTGTGAATGTGAATCAGACCCATCTACTGATTGTTAACTTCTCCTGTGAGGGTGAGTAACTTTGACCATGCATGTATAAATCAACAAGGTATACATCTCAAATTACTAAGGTGAAATCAGGGTGCGATTCGCATTGCAGAGAAGTAGTCGCGATGTGCTACCCTGTAGACCTACTACGTTCACGGCAACACTGAACACTGTGTTGTACATTCATCAACAAGTGCTCGCTGTTGTTGTGAACGTTGACACGGAACGTCTATTCGAAATCTTCACGTGAGCAGTGATGCTCGCCACGGATGTGTGTCTGTGACCAAAATGGTATCACGGTATGAAGTGCAGAGTGACAATCTACGCGTCGTGACGACTTCTCGTCTTCTGTTCACGTTGACAGCAACTCCGAGCACTCTGCTTAATGATGATTAATAAGTGCTTGCTGTTGTTGTGAATGTGAATCAGACCCAACTACTCGCTGTTAGGTTATCCTGTAACGGTAAACAACTTTGACAGCACATGTTTAAATATATGGTATGTGTGTGTATATATCGCCAAAGAATACTTTGACAAACTAACGTAAGATAACAGATCGGTTTGTAGAGGCGACTGCATGGCCACGTGGTACATTTAGCAATTCAAAATGTCACGAAATTGTATTATCCAGGTGGTGATGCTTCCGCTAGGTCAGTGACAATCTACACGTATTGACATCTCGTCTTCTGTTCACGTTGACAGCAACTTCGAGCACTCTGCATAATGGCGACCAGCAAGTGCTTCCTGTTGTTGTGAATGTGAATCAGACCCATCTACTGGTTATTAGATTATCCTGTAACGGTAAGTAACTTTGACCGTGCATGTATAAATCAACAGTGTTTGTATATAATCGACAAAGAAATCTTTGCCAAACTAACGTAAGATAAGGAGGTGATTTATAGAGCTGACTGCATGGCCACGCGGTACGTTTAGCTTTTTCAAAATGTTACGAATTATTATTCAGGTGGAGCTGCTGCTGGGCCAGTGACAATTTACCCGTCGAGATATCTTGTCGTCTGTTCACGTTCACAACAACTTCGAGCTCTCTGCTTAATATGTTGACTAGCAAGAGCTTGAATGTTGTTGGGAACGTGAGTTATACCCATCTACTGGTTCATAGACAGAGCCATTGAGATTTTTTTCCGACCAAAAAAATGTAACTTGACATTTGGAGAAAACGTAATAACGAAACAATGTAGACGCAAACCGAAACAAGTGCACATTTAAGACGAACATAATGGCGAATTATTGTTAATCTAAACAGGTCCCTGCGGGGTGGGCTGGTAGGAACGAATAACCAAAGAATATAAACATAATGTATAATTACACTTGTTTAGCCAGGAAAGCCTCACTGAGTGTAAAGGTTTTTGTAGGGTCCTGCCAAGTGTTTGCAGTAGGGGGCGATGTTGCTACACCTAATCGGACGATACGAAGGGAGAGTTTGAGGCCTAGTTCTAGGCTTTAGGCCTAGCTGTAGGTTTTAGGCCGATGTGAGTTAATTTTTAATGTAAATGTTTTAATTATTAATGTATAATTACTAATGTAAAAGCTTTAAATGTAAATATTTATATTTAAAAACATCAGGGAATGTAACATTGTTAAACATTAACTCCCTTTCACACACGCGGGGGTACGATATGAAGGGAGAGTTTGAGGCCTAGTTCTAGGCTTTAGGTCTAGCTGTAGGCTTTAGGCCGCTGTGAGTAAATTTTTAATTTAAATGTTTTAATTAAAAGCTATCTCAGGGAATTACTAATATTTAATTTAAATGTTTTAATTAAAAGCTATCTCAGGGAATTATAATTTAATTAAAAGCTATCTCAGGGAATTATAAGGGAATGTTACACTTGTTTAGCCAGGAAAGCGTCACTGAGTCTAAAGGTTTTTGTAGGGTCCTGCCAAATGTTTGCAGTAGGGGGCGATGTTGCTACACCTAATCGGACATCAGACGGACGGACGGACGATGTAATCTATTGTAGGCTGGTTCACTTCGTTCCTACCAGTATTAACGTATATCGGGGACCACGTGTATGTCTTAAAAAGTTGTTTGTTCATGTTATGAGTGTCAGTAACAATCTACACGTCTTGACATCTTGTGTTCTGTTTACGTTGACAGCAACTTCGAGCACTGCTTACTGATGACTAGCAAGTGCTTGCTGTTGTTGTGAATGTGAATCAGACCCATCTACTGGTTGTTAGATTATCCTGTAACAGTAAATAACTTTGAGGGTGCATGTATAAATCGACGGTGTCTGTATATATCGACAACGAATACTTTGGCAAACTAACGTAAGATAAGGGATCGATTTGTAGAGGCGACTGCATGGCCAGGTGGTACAATTCGCATTTCGAAACGTAACTAATTATTATTATTCAGGTGGTGATGCTGCTGATATGCCAGTGACAATCTACACGTCGTGACATCTTGTATTCTGTTTACGTTGACAGCAACTTCGAGCACTCTTCTTAATGATGACGAATAAGTGCTTGCTGTTGTTGTGAATGTGAATCAGACCCATCTACTGGTTGTTAACTTGTCCTGTGAGATTGAGTAACTTTGACCATGCATGTATAAATCAACAAGGTATACATCACAAATGACTAAGGTGAAATCAGGGTGCGATTCGCATTGCAGAGAAGGAGGCGCGATGCGCTACCCTGTAGACCTACTACGTTCACGGCAACACTGGGCACTGTGTTGTACATTCATCAACAAGTGCTCGCTGTTGTTGTGAACGTTGACACGGAACGTCTATTCGAAGTCTTCACGTGAGCAGTGATGCTCGCCACGGATGTGTGTCTGTGACCAAAATGGCGTCACGGTATGAAGTGCAGAGTGACAATCTACGCGTCGTGACTGCTCGTCTTCTGTTCACGTTGACAGCAACTCCGAGCACTCTGCTTAATGATGATTAATAAGTGCTTGCTGTTGTTGTGAATGTGAATCAGACCCATCTACTCGTTGTTAGGTTATCCTGTAACGGTAAACAACTTTGACAGCACATGTTTAAATAGATGATGTGTGTGTATATATATCGCCAAAGAATACTTTGACAAACTAACGTAAGATAACGGATAGATTTGTAGAGGTGACTGCATGGCCACGTGGTACATTTAGCAATTCAAAATGTCACGAAATTGTATTATCCAGGTGGTGATGCGTCCACTAGGCCAGTGACAATCTACACGTATTGACATCTTGTATTCTGTTTACGTTGACAGCAACTTCGAGCACTCTGCATAATGACGACCAGCAAGTGCTTCTTGTTGCTGTGAATGTGAATCAGACCCATCTACAGGTTGTTAGGTTATCCTGTTATGGTAAACAACTTCGATGGTGCGTGTTTAAATAGACGGTGTATGTATATATATCGCCAAATAATACTTTTACAAACTAACGTAAGATAACGGATCGATTTGTAGAGGTGACTGCATGGCCACGTGGTACATTTAGCAATTAAAAATGTCACGAAATTGTATTATCCAGCTGGTGATGCTTCCGCTAGACCAATGACAATCTACACGTCTTGACATCTTATATTCTGTTTACGTTGACAGCAACTTCGAGCACTGCTTAATGATGACTAGCAAGTGCTTCCTGTTGTTGTGAATGTGAATCAGACACATCTACTGGTTATTAGATTATCTTGTAACGATAAGTAAGTTTGACCGTGCATGTATAAATCAAAAGTGTATATATCGACAATGATGGCACAAAAACGTGAGATAAAGGGGTGAATTATAGATGTGACTGCATTGCCACGCGGTACATTTATCATTAGAAATGTAACGAATTATTTTTCAGGTGGGGCTGCTGCTGGGCCAGTGACAATTTACCCGTCGTGACATCTTGTCGTCTGTTCACGTTCACAACAACTTCGAGCTCTCTGCGTAATATGTTGACTAGCAAGAGCTTGAATGTTGTGGTGAACGTGAGTCAGACCCATCTACTGGTTCATAGACAGAGCTATATAGATCTTTTTTCTTCCACCAACAAAAATGCAACTTAAAATTTGGAAGGAAAAAACGTAATAACGATACAAAGTAGACGTAAACCTAAACCAGTGTACATTGAAGACGAACGCAATAACGAATTATTGTAAATGGACTTAACGTATATCTGGGTATACTGTATGTTTAAAAACAGTTGTTTGTTCATGTTATGAGTGCCAGTAACAATCTGCAACGTATTGACATCTTGTATTCTGTTTACGTTGACAGCAACTTCGAGCACTGCTTACTGATGACTAGCAAGTGCGTACTGTTGTTGTGAATGTGAATCAGACCCATCTACTGGTTGTTAGATTATCCTTTGACGGTAAATAACTTTGAGGGTGCATGTATAAATCGACAGTGTCTGTATATATCGACAACGAATACTTTGGCAAACTAACGTAAGATAAGGAATCGATTTGTAGAGGTGACTGCATGGCCACGTGGTACATTTTGCATTTCGAAACGTAACTAATTATTATTATTCAGGTGGTGATGCTGCTGATATGCCATTGACAATCTACACGTCGTGACATCTTGTATTCTGTTTACGTTGACAGCAACTTCGAGCACTGCTTACTGATGACTAGCAAGTGCTTGCTGTCGTTGTGAATGTGAATCAGACCCATCTACTGGTTGTTAACTTCTCCTGTGAGGGTGAGTAACTTTGACCATGCATGTATAAATCAACAAGGTATACATCACAAATGACTAAGGTGAAATCAGGGTGCGATTCGCATTGCAGAGAAGAAGGCGCGATGCGCTACCCTGTACACCTGCTACGTTCACGGCAACACTGGGCACTGTGTTGTACATTCATCAACAAGTGCTCGCTGTTGTTGTGAACGTTGACACGGAACGTCTATTCGAAGTCTTCACGTGAGCAGTGATGCTCGCCACGGATGTGTGTCTGTGAACAAAATGGTGTCACGGTATGAAGTGCAGAGTGACAATCTACGCGTCGTGACTGCTCGTCTTCTGTTCACGTTGACAGCAACTCCGAGCACTCTGCTTAATGATGATTAATAAGTGCTTGCTGTTGTTGTGAATGTGAATCAGACCCATCTACTCGCTGTTAGGTTATCCTGTAACGGTAAACAACTTAAACAGCACATGTTTAAATATATGGAATGTGTGTATATATATCGCCAAAGAATACTTTGACAAACTAACGAAAGATAAGGGATCGATTCGTAGAGGTGACTGCATGGCCACGTGGTACATTTTGCAATTGTAAATGTCACGAAATTGTATTATCCAGCTGGTGATTCTTCCGCTAGACCAGTGACAATCTACACAGTCTTGACATCGTGTATTCTGTTTACGTTGACAGCAACTTCAAGCACTTCTTACTGATGACTAGCAAGTGCTTGCTGTTGTTGTGAATGTGAGTTAGACCCATCTACTGGTTATTAACTTCTCCTGTGAGGGCGAGTAACTTTGACCATGCATGTATAAATCAACAAGGTATACATCTCAAATGACTAAGGTGAAATCAGGGTGCGATTCGCATTGCAGAGAAGGAGGCGCGATTCGCTACCCTGTACACCTACTACGTTCACGGCAACACTGAGCACTTTGTTGTACATTCATCAACAAGTGCTCGCTGTTGTTGTGAACGTTTACACGGAACGTCTATTCGAAGTCTGCACGTGAGCGGTCATGCTCGCCACGGAGTTCATTCTCAAGGGCTCACTCGGACAATTGAAATGTGTTTCGTGACGACAACGATAGCACGCTATGATGTGCAGAGTGACAATCTACGCGTCTTGACTGTTCACGCTCACAGCAACTTCGAGCACTCTGCTTAACGTTGAAGATTAAGTGCTGGAATTTTGTTGTGAATGTGAATCGGCCCCATCTCCTCGCTGTTAGCTTCTCCTGTGAGGGTAAGTAACTTCGATTGTGCATGTGTTGAGGAGTTCCCAGGACGCACTCGGAGACGCAGGTAAGGTTAAGGGCTTTCGCCAAAGGTTTTTTAAGGGCTGTTACAATCTAACACAAGGGTACACAGCTCCCAGGGGTTAGGGGGTCCTACACTGAGTCCTGGTCCCTGTCCGGCTAGCTCTGGTCTCTCTCTCTCGTGTCGGATCGGGGACTCTGCCAACTCCACCGACCGGAGAGAGAAGCACCTCTATCGGCTACCACCAGCTTCTCTCCAGACTCACGACTCGATCCCTCTCTACCCCTGGTTCCCTCTTCACCCTTCTTACTCTACGCGTTCCCACAGTGACCCCGCTTCGCCACGCTTTAATAGTTTAAAGCGATTTGAAGCATGTTTCATATTTTTTTTGGGGGGGGGGGGGGGGTGGGAGGGGCAGAGCTTTGTGACATCATATTTGAGGGGAGGTCTGACTTTTTGTGACGTCGTGTGACGAAGGGGGGGTCAAAAATCGTCCAAAATCGTGTGACGTCATTTATGGACGGCCCCTTTCGCGATGTTTGCACATCGCACCCGGTACTCGCTTGAGGCTGAGTCAACCTACGTCACGCAGTGACGTATTGAGCAATACATGTCACCGTTGACCGGTGGTCGACACTTCTTGCCGTTGCTGAACGTGAATGTTTTACGATTCTAAAACTCCGGCGGTTCTACGCAATTCTAAGGGTCATGGAAGGGCGACATTGTGTTGATTTGTTAACGAATGGGAATCGGGCCGTGCGATTGGCCCGGGTGGATTGCGAGGTTAGAGGACGGGTAGGAGGGGTGGGTGGGGGGTGTGTAGACGAAGCAGGTGATTGGTGGAGAAGAGAAGGAGGAGGGGCGAACGGCTTGGAGAGAGCACGTGACATTTTCTTTGTGACGCATGTTGTGTTACCGCAGACGTGTTTTGTGTTACTGGTTAAATAAAGTTCGCTAACTGAAAGAGACGACTCGTGTCAATGTCTGAATGCAGTTGAAATTACTTTTTCAAACTATTCCACAATTTTGGGTTTACTAGCTAAGGCCTCGCTGAGTTGCCATGTGGCTCTTTTGGAAAACGCGACCCTGGCCATCGCAAATGATGGCAGCTCAACGAAGCGGCCATCTTATCACGTGGACATTTATAGCAGCCGAATACTCTAAACGCGCGACCTTCATTCTGAATGTGGAGGGGAAATCCCGGGGGACTCGGAGACAAATCCACGCGACTCCGGGGAGAGATAGAGACACGCAAACTCTAAATACACGGCAGTCGTCAGGGTCAGGATCGAACCCACGACCTCCAGCGTCCCAGGCGAGGTAGTTAACATCTCCTAGCCGCCGTGGCGCCCCAAATAACCGTACCTGCATTTGAGTTTGAGTCCCAGAAACGCTTTAAGTGCTGGGCAGCCTCCAACTTGTTCAGAATGCAGCTGCTAGAGTGCTTACACCACGTACTAGGTCTCGGCAAGGTAAGGTAATTTACTATTGTTACCGGGTAAAAGGGTAAAGGGTTAAAGGGTAAAGGTAAAGGGGTAAGGTAAAGGGTTAAAGGGTAAAGGTAGCTCGGAAGAATTACCCGGTAGGGTAAAGGTAGCGCGAAGTATTACCCGGTAAATACGGTACAGTCCGTGGCCTCCATTTAATAAGTAATATTTAAAAAAAAAACACGCTTTTATGAAATGTACCGTACTAGTAATGGCAGAACTCCACGACTCAAGTGGGACCGTGGCCAATTACAGCCAACGTCAGTTGATTCCAATTCCGTGAGCACATTACACCCAGGTCCTCTTATCTCTTCATTGGCTGCCGGTCAAATTCCGAGTAGATTTTAAGATACTGCTATTGACTAGAAGGCTTTAAAAAGGGCTCACCCCACATTGCTTGCAGGAACTAAGGGGTCGTCCATAAATGACGTCACGCACCTGGGGGGGGGGGGGGGGCGTCAGATATTTGTGACGATGTGTGACGAGGGGGGGGGGGGGTTGAGAAATGTGACGTCACATCAAAATGCGCAACTTTAAATATAGACAACACGTTCTACTTAATTAAATTGACTTTTCGATAAATGTTTTCTCCTACAACATCAGAGTGCAGCGCCACAATAAATACGCACTACAATGACAATAGTTTAAAGTTGCAGCATTTTGATGTGACGTCACATTTCTCAAACCCCTCGTCACACATCGTCACAAATGTCTGACCCACCTCCCCACCCCTAGGTGCGTGACGTCATTTATGGACGGCCCCTAAGGGTTTGACAGCTACGCAACAACAACAAACAGACTTTTGCCAAACAACGTTGGGCCATTGAACATTGAACGTTGGGTCAACGTTCAATGTCCACCGGTTCAAGGTTGAACCAACCAAACGAGGCACCACCAGCACCCGAGTTCACACGTCGATTCCCCGCGCACTCGATTCGTTTAACGCTGAATCGAAATCGGGATTCGTTTTATTGGGGAGGTGATTGAAGGAGGGAATCGATTCCACAGACCGGACGTCCGTGATTCCTCGAAAGTGACAGTCGCGATTCCAGTCTGCAGTGAGTGGTGAGTGTGTGTTGTACACGTGTGTGTGTGTTACACGTGTGTGTGTGGTGTGTGTGTTGTACACGTGTGTGTGTGTTACACGTGTGTGTGTGGTGTGTGTGTTGTACACGTGGTGTGTGTGTGTCTAGGGTACACGTCTGTGTGTGTGTGTGTCTAGGGTACACGTGTGTGTGTGTCTCGGGTACACACGTGTGTGTGTGGTGTGTGGGGGACATGTGTGTATGTGTACACTGTGTGTGTGTGTGGTGTGTGTGGTACACGTGTGTGTGTGTCTAGGGTACACGTGTGTGTGTGTGTGTGTCTAGGGTACACGTGTGTGTGTGTAGGGTACACGTGTGTATGTGTCTAGGGTACACGTGTGTGTGTGTCTAGGGTACACGTGTGTGTGGTACACTGTGTGTGTGTGGTGTGTGTGTTACACGTGTGTGTGTGGTGTGTGGGGGACATGTGTGTGTGTGGTACACGTGTGTGCGTGTGGTACACGTGTGTGTGTGGGGGCAAGTGTGTGTATGTTCTACACGTGTGTGTGTGTGGTACACGTGTGTGTGTGTGGTACACGTGTGTGAGGGACATGTGTGTGTGTGGAGTACGCGTGTGTCTGTGTGTGTGGTGTGTGTGGTACACGTTTGTGTGTGGGGGGGACATGTGTGTGTGTGGGGTACACGTGTGTGTGTGTGGGGTACACGTGTGTGTGTGTATGGGGTACACGTGTGTGTAGGGTGCACTTGTCTGCTGAGGCAACGTCTCTGTAGGGAACTCGAGGTGGCAACTTCTCTGTAGGGAACTCAAGGTGGCAACGTCTCTGTAGGGAACTCAAGGTGGCAACGTCTCTGTAAGGAACTCAAGGTGGCAACGTCTCTGTAGGGAACTCAAGGTGGCAACGTCTCTGTAGGGAACTCAAGGTGGCAATGTCTCTGTAGGGAACTCAAGGTGGCAACGTCTCTGTAGGGAACTCAAGGTGGCAACGTATCTGTAGGGAACTCAAGGTGGCAACGTCTCTGTAGGGAACTCGAGGTGGCAATGTCTCTGTAGGGAACTCGAGGTGGCAACGTCTCTGTAGGGAACTCAAGGTGGCAATGTCTCTGTAGGGAACTCAAGGTGGCAATGTCTCTGTAGGGTGGTCAAGGTGGCAACGTCTCTGTAGGGCACTCAAGGTGGCAATGTCTCTGTAGGGAACTCAAGGTGGCAACGTCTCTGTAGGGATCTCAAGGTGGCAATGTCTCTGTAGGGAACTCAAGGTGGCAACGTCTCTGTAGGAACTCGAGGTGGCAACGTCGCTGTAGGGAACTCAAGGTGGCAACGTCTCTGTAGGGAACTCAAGGTGGCAACGTCTCTGTAGGGAACTCGAGGTGGCAACGTCGCTGTAGGAAACTCAAGGTGGCAACGTCGCTGTAGGGAACTCAAGGTGGCAACGTGTCTGTAGGGTGGTCAAGGTGGCAACGTCTCTGTAGGGAACTCAAGGTGGCAACGTCTCTGTAGGGAACTCGAGGTGGCAACGTCTCTGTAGGGAACTCGAGGTGGCAATGTCTCTGTAGGGAACTCGAGGTGGCAACGTCTCTGTAGGGGACTCAAGGAGGCAATGTCTCTGTAGGGAACTCAAGGTGGCAATGTCTCTGTAGGGAACTCGAGGTGGCAATGTCTCTGTAGGGAACTCAAGGTGGCAATGTCTCTGTAGGGAACTCAAGGAGGCAATGTCTCTGTAGGGAACTCGAGGTGGCAACGTCTCTGTAGGGAACTCAAGGTGGCAACGTCTCTGTAGGGAACTCCAGGTGGCAACGTCTCTGTAGGGAACTCAAGGTGGCAACGTCTCTGTAGGGAACTCGAGGTGGCAACGTCTCTGTAGGGTGGTCAAGGTGGCAATGTCTCTGTAGGGAACTCGAGGTGGCAATGTCTCTGTAGGGAACTCGAGGTGGCAACGTCTCTGTAGGGAACTCAAGGTGGCAACGTCTCTGTAGGGAACTCAAGGTGGCAATGTCTCTGTAGGGAACTCGAGGTGGCAACGTCTCTGTAGGGTGGTCAAGGTGGCAATGTCTCTGTAGGGAACTCGAGGTGGCAATGTCTCTGTAGGGAACTCGAGGTGGCAACGTCTCTGTAGGGAACTCAAGGTGGCAACGTCTCTGTAGGGAACTCAAGGTGGCAATGTCTCTGTAGGGAACTCGAGGTGGCAACGTCTCTGTAGGGTGGTCAAGGTGGCAATGTCTCTGTAGGGAACTCGAGGTGGCAATGTCTCTGTAGGGAACTAGAGGTGGCAACGTCTCTGTAGGGAACTCAAGGTGGCAACGTCTCTGTAGGGAACTCAAGGTGGCAATGTCTCTGTAGGGAACTCGAGGTGGCAACGTCTCTGTAGGGTGGTCAAGGTGGCAATGTCTCTGTAGGGAACTCGAGGTGGCAATTTCTCTGTAGGGAACTCGAGGTGGCAACGTGTCTGTAGGGAACTCAAGGTGTCAATTTCTCCGTAGGGTGGTCAAGGTGGCAATGGCTCTGTAGGGTGGTCAAGGTGGCAATGTCTCCCTAGGGAACTCAAGGTGGCAATGTCTCTGTAGGGAACTCAAGGTGGCAATGTCTCTATAGGGTGGTCAAGGTGGCAATGGCTCCACGCGTGCTGACCGTGGTGAGGTGCCTCCTGGGGGCGTTCTTCGCTCTGGCCGGGCTCGTCAAGGTCACCGACCTCGTGTCGCCAGACGTCCATCAGCACATGGTAAACACGCGCGAGTGCTCGCACGACAAACAACGACAACGGCAACGACGTGGCGATTCGTGCCAGGCTAGGTGCACTTTGGAAGGCCGTCGCGTGAAGTGTACTGATTGGCACGGTTGGCTACGTACGGTGCGAACGAAGTTCCACATACACGCACAGAGACCCGTAGAGACACCCAGAACCATAGAGAACTACATAGACTACCCATAGCAACCTAGAGACCCACAGGTTAGCACGGTTGGCTACGTACGGTGCGAAAGAAGTTCAACATACATCCAGTGTGTAATTCTGTCTCACTCCTGCTTGCAGGAGGTCACGGGACAGACCCAGCAGGTGCCATGGGTTGACTGCTGTGCCAGGCTAGGTGCATGATGTCACGGGACAGACCCAGCAGGTGCCATGGGTTGACTGCTGTGCCAGGCTAGGTGCAGGAGGAGGTTACTGGACAGACCCCGCAGGTGCCATGGGTTGACTGCTGTGCCAGGCTAGGTGCAGGAGGTCACGGGACAGACCCAGCAGGTGCCATGGGTTGACTGCTGTGCCAGGCTAGGTGCAGGAGGTCACGGGACAGACCCATCCGGTCCTCTGAGTTGACTTCTGTGCCAGGCTAGGTGCACGGGACAGACCCAGCAGGTGACATGAGTCGACCGACTGAGATGACCGGTAGATGCACCACCACCAGCTGTACCCCCCTGCTGTGCCAGGCTAGGTGCAAGAGGTCACAGGACAGACCCAGCAGGTCCCATGGGTCGACCGACTGAGATGACCTGTAGATGCACCACCACCAGCTGTACCCCCCTGCTGTGCCAGGCTAGGTGCAGGATGTCACGGGACAGACCCAGCAGGTGCCATGGGTCGACCGACTGAGATGACCTGTAGATGCACCACCACCAGCTGTACCCCCCTGCTGTGCCAGGCTAGGTGCAGGAGGTCACGGGACAGACCCAGCAGGTGCCATGGGTCGACTGACTGAGATTACCGAGATGACTGGCTGATGCACCACCTGTGCCCCCTACTGTGCCAACTTGCTGTGCTTTAGCCACCCAGCGCTCCGCTCGTTGTTGTGAACCGGCGTCGTTCCTCCGCCCTCCGCTGTTGTCGCTGTCCTTCACGAACCTCCTCCACCGCCGTCGCCATCAACCCCCATGTGCCGTGCGTCTTGTGTCTGGTCTCGTGTCTTGTCTCGTGTCCCCCTCCGGTCGCGTGGCGAGACGCAGAAAGAGGAGTTCTCCAAGTTCTCTGCCGTCTTCCCGCTTGCCCCGCTGGGCTGGCGACCTCCGCCCGACCTCTACATGGCCACCGTCGGCTGGATGGAGCTCCTTCCCGGGATCCTCCTCGTGCTGGGGCCCACTCCCCTGCAGACGGCGAGCGGCGTCGTGCTGCTCGTCATCATGATCGGTAGCCGCTGCTGCTGCTGTTGTTGCTGATACTGCTGCTGCTACTGCTGCTGCTGCTATTGCTGCGACTGCTGCTGTTGTTGCTGCTGTTGCTTCTGCTGCTGCTACTGCTGCTGCTATTGCTGCTGTTGCTTCTGCTGCTGTTGATGTTGCTACTGCTGCTATTGCTGCTGCTCTATTGCTGCTGCTACTGCTGCTGCTATTGCTGCTGCTATTGCTGCTGTTGCTACTGCTGCTACTACTGCTGCTGATATTGCTACTGCTACTGCTGCTGCTATTGCTGCTATTGCTGCTGTTGCTACTGTTGTTGCTTCTGCTGCTGTTGATGTTGCTACTGCTGCTATTGCTGCTGCTGCTACTGCTGCTGCTACTACTGCTGCTGCTTCTGCTGCTGCTGATGCTACTGCTGCTGCTGATATTGCTGCTACTGCTGCTGTTATTGCTGCTACTACTGCTGCTGTTGCTTCTGTTGCTACTGCTGCTGCTATTGCTGCTACTGCTGCTATTGCTGCTGCTATTGCTGCTGTTGCTACTGCTGCTGTTGCTGCTATTGCGGATACTGCTGCTGTTGCTGCTGCTGATACTGCTGCTACTGCTGCTGTTGCTTCTGCTGCTGCTACTGCTGCTGCTATTGCTGCTGTTGCTTCTGCTGCTGTTGATGTTGCTACTGCTGCTATTGCTGCTGTTGTTGTTGCTGCTGCTACTTCTGCTGTTGCTACTGCTGCTATTGCTGCTGTTGCTACTACTGCTGCTATTTCTGCTGCTGTTGCTGCTGCTGCTATTGCTGCTACTGCTGCTGCTACTGCTGCCGCTACTGCTGCAACTGCTTCTATTGCTGCTGCTATTGCTGTTGCTGCTGCTTTTGTTGCTGCTGTTGCTTCTGCTGCTGTTGATGTTGCTGCTACGTCTGCTATTGCTGCTGAGATGGCGGGACAAGTGATAGAGGGTACGCTGTACCATTCCGCAAACTGTATCATACTGTTTCATTCCGCAAACTGTATCATACTGTATAATCCCGCAAACTGTACCATACTGTACCATCCCACAAACTGTATCATACTGTATCATCCCACAAACTGTACCATACTGTACCATCCCACAAACTGTATCATACTGTATCGTTCTGCAAACTGTATCACACTGTACCATCCCACAAACTGTACCATACTGTACCATCCCACAAACTGTATCATACTGTACCATCCCACAAACTGTACCATACTGTATCGTTCAGCAAACTGTACCATACTGTATCATTCCACAAACTGTACCATACTGTACCATCCCACAAACTGTATCATACTGTACCATCACACAAATTGTATCATACTGTACCATCCCACAAACTGTACCATACTGTATCGTTCAGCAAACTGTACCATACTGTACCATCCCACAAACGGTATAATACTGTACCATCCCACAAACTGTACCGAACTGTATAATTCCGCAAACTGTACTATGTATAATTCCGCAAACTACCGTTCCCTGTACTGTACCGTACTGTACCGTTCTCAGTACTACAGTAGAACCTCTGGTCACGAACGCTTCTGACCACGACCAAATCGGGTTCCGACCAAAAAAAATTTAAAAAATTTTCAATCTGGTCACGAACACAAACTCGGGTGGCGATCAAACATGGCCGCGGCCGATTTGCCCTTCCGCGCCATTTTTTTTGTAAGCGCCAAATTTCCTGTTGTTTGTTTACAACAAACAACAGCGACCCACGTGTGGCCGCTTGCTCAGTCAGTCTTGCTTAGTAATCGGTCTCGGTCAGACGTGCGCTCATTCGCTGTGAACTCTGCGCAGTATTTTGTGTATTTTTGCATTAATTTTGCATCAAGTTCAAGTTCATGTATTAGGTGTAGCCCTGTGAGCCATTCGGCTCTTGAATCGGGTGCAACCGCAACAAACAAAAAACATGAACAAAAAACATCTTAAAGTGAATATGTGACTAAGTGCAAACAGAAAATCCAAGAAAAGACAGCAAAATATTGCAGAAAATTCATACGATGATGCGGTGAAGTAAACGTTCATACGATATTACGGTGAATGCTTCCAAAAACAATACTGTACCCAAATATTACTGTTAACTTACTTTCAATAGAAACATGAATTGCTCGTACGATTATTCTCTCTCTCTCAGAATCGACCGACTGATGTAGCAGACGAAACAATCATCTTGTTGAACAATTCTAAATCTTGACGCGGCAATTTAAGTTTTCTCTGTTGTTCAAGGTTGTCTCAGTGTTATTCAATGTTTTTACATTTAGTTTACTATTACACTATGAATTCTATGGCATAATTAACTCTTTTTGTGCTTAAATCTTTTTAAAAAAACAATATTTATATACAGTTCGTAGGAGTCTGAAACGGATTCATCGTATTTACATACAATCCAATGGGGAAATTAGGTTCGCGTCACGACCAAATCGGGTTGCGACCAACGTTATGGAACGAATTATGGTCGTGACCAGAGGTTTTACTGTATATCCTACTCAGCCACGCAAGTTCAACAAAGTGGTTAATCGTTGACCGCTCATAAACCGCGTTCTAATTGTGCTCGTTCCACGTTATAACACTATTTATTCTGCGTTATAATGGAGGCACGCGTTATAACACTGTTCTGCGTTATAAAGGGGGGAGGGGGGCTCGTTATAACGCTGTCTGTTCTGTGTTGTAACGGGGGAGCTCGTTATAACGCTGTCTGTTCTGCGTTGTAACGGGGGCGCTCGTTATAACGCTGTCTGTTCTGCGTTGTAACGGGAGGGCTCGTTATAACGCTGTCTGTTCTGCGTTGTAACGGGGGCGCTCGTTATAACGCTGTCTGTTCTGCGTTGTAACGGGAGGGCTCGTTATAACGCTGTCTGTTCTGTGTTGTAACGGGGGAGCTCGTTATAACGCTGTCTGTTCTGCGTTGTAACGGGGGCGCTCGTTATAACGCTGTCTGTTCTGCGTTGTAACGGGGGAGCTCGTTATAACGCTGCCTGTTCTAGCGTTATAACGGGGGCGCTCGTTATAACGCTGTTCTGCGTTATAACGGGGACGCTCGTTATAACGCTGTTCTGCGTTATAACGGGGACGCTCGTTATAACGCTGTCTGTTCTGCGTTGTAACGGGGGAGCTCGTTATAACGCTGCCTGTTCTGCGTTATAACGGGGGCGCTCGTTATAACGCTGTTCTGCGTTATAACGGGGGCGCTCGTTATAACGCTGCCTGTTCTGCGTTATAACGGGGACTCTCGTTATAACGCTGTCCTGCGTTATAACGGGGGGGCTCGTTATAACGGTGCCTGTTCTGCGTTGTAACGGTGTCTACAAGTGTGTCCGCCTGTCCGCCCCGTGTGGTAGGCGCCATCTACAGCCTCCTGTCCCTGGGGCTCCCCCTGGTTCAGTGTCTCCCCGCCACCGTCTGCCTCCTCCTCCTGCTGCTGCTGCTGCTCAAGCCCAAGGAGCCGGTGGCCACTGGGGGTCGCCTCAAGACAAAAACCTCCTGAGAGGGGGCTGGGTGGGGTGGGGGGGGCTGGGTGGGGTGGGGGAGGGGTGGGGGGAGGGGGGGGGAGAATGAGGGTTGGCAGCGGGTGAGGTTCATACACGGCGAGGAGGTGTGAGGGGGGGTGGGAGCGAGGGGAGGGGGGGTGGGAAGGGGGTGGGAAGGGGGGGGGAGGGAGGGGGAGGGAGGGGGAGGAAGGGGGTAGGGGTGGAGGGAGGGGGTAAGGGGGGTGGGAGGGGAGGGAGAGGGGAAGGGGGGGAGAGAGGGGGGTAGGGGGAAAAGAGGGGAGGGAGGGGGGGGAGGTAAGGAGGGGGGTAGGGGGGTAAGGGGGGGAGGGAGGCGGGTGGGGAGGTGGGAGAGGGGTAAGGGGGGGTGGGAGGGGAGAGGGGGGGGGGGAGAGGGGAAGGGTGGGAGGGAGGGGAGGGGGGTGGGAGGGGGGAGGGAGGCAGGACAGGGAAGGTGAGGGTAAGGAGTGGGGATAGGAGAGTAGGGAGGGAGGGAGGGAGCGAGGGATGGATGGAGAAAGGGAATGAGTAGAATTTGGTGGAGAAGGAATGAGTCAATAAGTTGTGAAGGAGAGAGCCGAGTGAGGGGGGGGGGGGTAGCAGGATGAGGGTCAGTAAACACACCTCGTCTTCCCTTGTTGTTTGGACCAAACATCATCATCGTCATGTAGAGACCAAACATCATCATCGTCATGTAGAGACCAAACTAAATCATCGTCATGTAGAGACCAAACATCATCATCGTCATGTAGAGACCAAACATCATCATCGTCATGTAGAGACCAAACTAAATCATCGTCATGTAGAGACCAAACTAAATCATCGTCATGTAGAGACCAAACATCATCATCGTCATGTAGAGACCAAACTAAATCATCGTCATGTAGAGACCAAACATCATCATCGTCATGTAGAGACCAAACTAAATCATCGTCATGTAGAGACCAAACATCATCATCGTCATGTAGAGACCAAACATCATCATCGTCATGTAGAGACCAAACTAAATCATCGTCATGTAGAGACCAAACATCATCATCGTCATGTAGAGACCAAACATCATCATCGTCATGTAGAGACCAAACTAAATCATCGTCATGTAGAGACCAAACATCATCATCGTCATGTAGAGACCAAACTAAATCATCGTCATGTAGAGACCAAACATCATCATCGTCATGTAGAGACCAAACATCATCATCGTCATGTAGAGACCAAACTAAATCATCGTCATGTAGAGACCAAACTAAATCATCGTCATGTAGAGACCAAACATCATCATCGTCATGTAGAGACCAAACTAAATCATCGTCATGTAGAGACCAAACATCATCATCGTCATGTAGAGACCAAACATCATCATCGTCATGTAGAGACCAAACTAAATCATCGTCACTATGAGACCTCTTTTACCAGTGGCAAAATATAGTAGTAGGTTTTTACCCTTTAAACTGGTACAAAAAGTGATACCTTTATACAAGGCATCATGTTTGCAATAACCACAACACAAGCAGTCAAAATGCAAACAAAAAGAAACAACTCTGATAACGATATGCACTGTCCTTGAAGTTGATTGGTCCACACCCGAGACAGCTTTTCTTAGAGCCTAGTCTCCATTGGTGTTCAACACCAATGGAGACTAGGCATATCGTTATCAGAGTTGTTTCTTTTTGTTTGCATTTTTAAATCCTTTATATTAAGTTCACTTGCTTGCTTGCTTGCACGCTTACGACCGTGCAAATCTTTCGGTCGTTTTTTAACCCACTTCCCGTGATCCAATCGAGCTGACATTTTGCACACAGACTCGTTGTGCGAGACAATTAATGTTCGTGAAAATTTTTTTCCACAACTTTACACTGTTTAGGGAAATTTTTTAATATTTAATTACCAATTGCTTAATGGTGGCAGACAATCATCTGACCCATAGGTGGCAGCCATCTCAAGCCAGAGGACGAGAGGACTCTAGCCACCACGCATATAAAGGATTTAGAGTGAAAAACTTTGTTTTTACGGGTTAATTTATTAAATCCTTTATATTAAGTTCACTTGCTTGCTTGCTTGCTTGAGTGCTTGCTTGCTTACGACCGTGCAAATCTTTCGGTCGTTTTTTAACCCCCTTCCCGTGATCCAATCGAGCTGACATTTTGCACACAGACTCGTTGTGCGAGACAATTAATTTTCGTGAAAAAAAATTCCAAAATTTGACACTGTTTAGGGAATTTTTTAAAAATATTTAATTACCAATTGCTTAATGGTGGCAGACAATCATCTGACCCATAGGTGGCAGCCATCTCAAGACAGAGGACGAGAGGACTCGAGCCACCACGCATATAAAGGATTTATAATGAAAAACTTTGTTTTTACGGGTTAATTTTTTCTAGGTTAAATCTGTAATTGTGGAATACTTTGACGTCGCCTGCCAGCCGAGTCGCCCCCACCCCCCCCAATCAACACTGCCCCCACCCCCCACCCCGAAAACTAAAGAGTTTTTTAGCTCTTTGGGCTTTAGTCGGGAAACAAAACGTCCGATTGCGATTCATTGGAAGGACGACTTCGTCATCGTCGTCATCGTCATCATCGTCGTCATCATCATCGTTATCATCGCCATCTTCAGAATCGTCATCATCGTCATCATCGCCACCCTCGGTATCATCATCATCGACATCATCATCATCGACATCATCATCGTCATCATCATCATTACCCTCGGTATCGTCATCATCGACATCATCGTCATCATCGCCACCCTCGCTATCGTCATCATCATCATCGTCATCATCATCGACATCATCATCGCCACCCTCGGTATCGTCATTGTCATCATCATCGTCAACCCGGTATCATCGTCATCGTCGCCGTCAGCAACAGCGAGTTGTCATTTAATTGGAACTCGCCGATTGACGATGACCTTCACTACAATCGCTGCTAAATGTTTCCACAATGTCTGGTTGCCTTCCTCTTCTTTCGTACGGCACGATGGGGGTGGTTGTGTGGGTGGTTGTGTGGGTGGTTGTGTGGGTGGTTGTGTGGGTGGTTGTGTGGGTGGTTGTGTGGGTGGTTGTGTGGGTGGTTGTGTGGGTGGTTGTGGAGACGCGATGATTTGCGGCCACATGGCAGGAATCTCGCGTCTCTTTTGGTTTTTCGGGAGAAGGGATTTGACGGTGTCCGCGTCGTCCGTTTGCGTTCGTCGCCCGGCTTGGCCGCCGAGGCTCCGTGCCCGTTGTGGCTTTGTGCTTTTTCGCTCGCGGCAGCAGCAGCAGCAGGAACCGTAATCGGTCGCAAAGAATGAAACCCATGCGGGGGTTTTAGTTCAAATTTCGATTTAAGTCACGTAGAAGGGAAGTAATAAAATAACAAAAATAAAACATAATAAAATAATTCTCACGACGTTTCGGCCACAACGCAAGCAGCCGTCCTCAGGTGAAGACCAGGTCTGTCGGGAAGACAGCGTCTGAATGAAACACCACCACGCTTTAGTGTCACGCCGTGGCTTATTCGCGACGCGAAAAGTGGACCCTGAAGCCAATGAAGAGCATCGCAGCGTCAATAAAAGTTTAAATCACCGATACCGCATCGAACCCCTTTCTGCGGTTACGACGCCGCACGCACCTGCACGCGTACATCGTCAGCTTTCCTTCCGATTCCGTTCGGATGACGTAAAACGGCACGCCGGAAGCAGCAGCAGCAACGCTGAGGCTCCCACCACGATGGGCGGGGGAGGGAGGGAGGCAGCGGGCATGCGGCACAGCTTTTTTGGTGCCGGCTATCGGTAGAGTGGCGGCGGCGTCGGTCGTGCCGCTTGCGGTTCTCCGCGGTGAGTAACGACGTCTTGATGAAAACGACGGGAGCTGCTGCCGCCGCTGCTGCTACTGCTGCTGCTACGACTGCGTCTCCCTCTGCAACGCAACATTAACGCTGAGCCGCTGGCGCGTTTCCCCGGGTTCGCCAGTGAATAATATCACGGTTAAACACATTCCTGCGGAGGGAGCTGGTAGGAACGTCGGGTTGCTCGGTCAATGGCCTGCAGGGTCAACGGCGGCGTGGTGTATTCCGCAAATATGCCCGACTGTGAGGGCGGGCACAAGCCGGCGTGAGTAGGTTAAACGTTGAGTTTTATAAGGGCACCACGGGGTGACCAGCCCCTCCCCACCCAGCCCCACCCCTCCCTCCCGACCCAGCCCTTCCCCACCCAGCCTCTCCCCCACCCTCCCCACCCAGCCCCTCCCTACCCTCCCCACCCAGCCCCTCCCTACCCTCCCCACCCTCCCCTCTCCACCCAGCCCCACCCCTCCCATTTTTTGATGCACGACGGACGGACACAATAATCCCCTGTGGGCTGGTGTAACCAGGAGATTCCTACCAGTATAACACAGCGTGGAGGTGCCATTGGGTAAACAAATACTAAATTAAATTGGGTTTTGTGACGTCCATTGTCATTTGGAGCCATCCCGTGCTGCGGCCGATAGGGGGCAGCACGTGGTAGCTCCAAATAAGAAAAAAGTGACGTCACAATAACCATGGGGATATCGAGACTCGGGGATGCGTGCGAGTGGAGTTTAAACAAATCAAAGGTTAAGAAAAGTTTAAACTATGACGAGATTAACACAGTTAAAGTGTACGGCCTTGGTGGTGTGGATTGGTGTGTGGCATTGGGGGTGTGTGATTATGATGCCTGTATCAGGGGTAGGTGAGTGGTGGTGTGGTGTGTGGTGGTGTGATGTGAAGGTGAGTGGTGGTATGGGTTGGTGTGCAGGCGATAATGTGGTTGTGAGGCCTGTATAGGGGTCGGTGAGTGGTGGTGTGGGTTTGGTGTGCAGGCTAGAATGTGGTTGTGAGGCCTGTATAGGGGTCGGTGAGTGGTGGTGTGGTAAGTGGTGGTTTGGGTTTGGTGGTAGCTCCGATGAGCCAGACCCGTCCATACTTTTGCGAGGCTCCCCCAGGTGAATCACAGTTGTCAGTAGCTCATCAGTTGTCTAATGTGTGAGCCAAGTAAGTCAGACACTGAGGCCACCCTGTGTAGAACATCTATTGGTGGCTCTTGGGTGAGCCAGACCCATCGAGGGATTTTATTTCAGCGGGACGCGCCCAATGAGCTTTTCGGCTCTACGAGTTCATTGGCGTACGGTGCAGGTGTTGCTACATGGTACAGATCGAGGTTACACAGGTCGCGATGCAAACAGCGAGTCGCCGTACTCATGATGTACATAATCATCAACATCACAATCCATGGGCAGACAGCCCCCTAGCAGAGGTTGCAATCGGGTACCCGATACCCGTACCCTACCCGATACCTGGCTACCCGTACCCGGCCGGGTACGGGTACGGGTATCCGTTTGCGACCCTGGCGCGGTCGGGTACCGGTAGGCCGTGAGTCACTGGTGAGTAACCGTTCGTCACTCATTTTCCAACGTCTTGTCTCTTCTCACAATTCAAGTTCCTAGAATCAAACCACCCGCGCCTGCAACATGGCTTCATCCCAGAGGTCGCAATCGGGTACCCATACCCTACCCGATACCCGGCCGGGTACGGGTAGCCGGGTATCGGGTAGGGTACGGGTACCCGTTTGCGACCCTGGTGCGGCCGGGTACGGGTACGGGTAAGGAATCAAAACCCGTTTGCGACCTCTGCCCCCGAGTAGTAGGAGGTGTGTCGACTGCTACATTTCATCATTTGTTGTTTCCACTTTCCTCTTCTGTCTTGTCGTGCCAGTATGTCTCAAGTCGTGCACATTATCATCGTGTATTGTGTAGTTTATAGTATAGCGTATAGTGTACTGTATAGCGTAGTATATAGTGTAGTATATAGTGTAGTGGATAATAGTGTAGTGTATAATGTAGTGCAGCATCATCATCACCACGATCCATGGGCAGATAGCCCCCAAGTAGTAGTTGGTGTGTCCACTGAGTTAACGTTGTGCTCACTAATAAATAAATAGTGTTGCCTTCCCAGAACACTGTGTGCGCACCTCTCGAACCATTTCACATGTATTCAGGCGCCCAGTCCATTTCGCGACTTAGAAACCGATAGCAAAAACAAATCTTGAAATCAATTCTCAAGTTGACAGGCAGCCAGTGTAGAGACTTTAAAACCGGTGTAATGTGCGCGGCTCTCCGTCTGGTCTTGGTCAGCGCTCGTGCTGCAGCATTCTGAACGAGCTGTGGTTTACCCGTTGCTTTCTTAGTGTAGAGGAGTAAAATGGGGGCGTGACGTCATGTGTGCCGTCCAGTGCGATGACGTCACGTTAAATGGGAATCACGACCCCAGTTTGCCAGTCCAGTGGTACTGTACCTGCCTTCCATGTGTAGTAGGTTCGAATTAGGTGCACACACACGCAGCTTGGAGGCAACACTATTTATTAAACGGTAAGTAATATAACACTGTACATAAGGTGGTGACCACCTTCCTCAACTCACTAACACTCTGGAACGCGACACAGACTGGACCAGGCAGGCAACGGCCTGCCTGGCCCAGGACGACGACTCGGGACTTGACGACCGATGATGTCTTTTCTTTGGAGTACAGTACAACAGCCTTGCTCTGCGTTCACACCACGCTTATATCTGCTTTGGCGTGGCCGGCTCCGCCCAGGCGTGGCTGGCTCTCTCCAGGCCACGCCTCCATTCCCAGGACACGCCTCACTTCCCCCACCTCTGGGAAGGTCCGGATCCCTCCAGCACGTGACCCCCTAGGCACCCCCTTGGGGCCCCCAGCCCTCGTATGGGCCGACACAGTAGTGACCGTTCTATGTCACTACACATGCAACATTGAAGAGGCGTGTTAACCACGACACTCCTACACTGTCCAGAGCTTTCAACAACTCTGGGCCAATCTCGTCCACCCCGGCAGCTTTGCCGCTACGAATGCCGTCGACCGCTGCAGCGACTTCAGCAGCCGTGATGGATCAGACGCCCCCAGTTGTTGCCAGGGCTGCCTACTCAGAGGAGGGCATGTCCACCGGTTTGAGGAACTGCTTGAGGTTGCGTTTAGATTGTTGTCCTTCCCTCGCATCACCGATGAGCACGGTTGGTTACGTGCGGTGCGAAAGAAGTTCAACATACTACACTATCCACTACTATTACACACTACACGGCTCTATATGCAACACCACTATACAACATCGTGAACTTTCTTTGGAACTGCTTGATATGTTCATTTTGTTGTCCTTCCCCTGCATCTCCGATTATCATGGTTGGCTACGCACTGTGCGAAAGAAGTTCAACGTACACACGCACACACACACACACACGAGCAGATCATCATCGCACTGAGCACTTTTATTGAACTCCCTTGCAGCAATGACTTACAAAAGAAACGCAGGTGCACGTGAAAGGTTACATTAATAATGATCATCACAACGACGACGACAACAAAATTCCCACCGGCCGATTACGAATCCCCTTGAGCTCAAGGGAAATATATACAGGCCTAGAGGGTCAGGTGAAGTGAAACTAAAAACCACAAAAAAACTCTATGGGTCTCTGCTAGTGTCTATGGGGTCACTATCCAGACCACTGGGGTCTCCACCACAACTCTTGTCTATGCGAGTCCACGAGGGGTCTTCTATGTGGGACTTCTTGGGTCTCTCGCTCTCTCTACAAGTCACCGGTGGAGCGGACTGGGATCTTCAACTCGCTACGCTACTTGAAAAACAAGGTTTAATCACAGTTCGGTCTACGAAAGTCAGTCGGCGCATCTCTATGTAAATATGTCGGTCTACTATGCAAGCCACTGGATCTCGACTTAGCTATTGGGGGGGGGGGGGGGCGCTTTCGGGTGCGCTTCTGCGGCCGTCTGGAATGCTCTTCCTTTCCGATAATTAGGAAGCCGCTGGGAGCTACGGACGCACTTTCAAATGATCACCATTCAGACAAACTCGTTTCTTTAGAACCGCTTGTCGTCGCTGCGTTTAGTTTTGTAGTCCTTCCACCCCCCCGCACCGCCGATTAGCGCGGTTTCACTAACGCACGGTTGCCAAAGAAGCTCAGCAAACGTAAACGACCCGTTGTCGTTGACACTAACAACGACAAAGTCGGGGGTGGCCAGCGTCAATTCCAAATCGAGTGAAAGTTGGCTCGCTGCGACGCTGCGTCAAAAAACTTTGAAACGCGGCACGGGCAGCAGACTCCACCACGGCGTTCCCAGGGGAGGCGCCTAAGCCTCAAGTGTTCATAACACCAGCGCACTGTACACCGTACACCAGCACCACACCGCACGCAGCACCGCACACCACACTGTATGCCACACTGTATGCCACACTGTATACAGCACAGCATTGCCCTGTGCACCGTGCATCGTCACGCTGTGTACTGTACGACGACGCCATACTATGCATCACCCTGCAGCGAGGCATCACCATACCATGCAACATCGCCGCACTGTACAACGCTGCCACACTGTATACCGCACAACACTGAAAATTGTACATTGCCGCACTGTATACTGTGCAGCGTGGCTACGCCGCCGTGCATCGTGATGCTGTACAGACACCGCCATACTGTACAATATCGCTGTACTGCATACTGTGCAACATTGCCATGCTGTGTACTGTACTACCCTCTCTTCATGTATTATATGACTTATTGAGACTTGTTACACAACATCTTTTTAGGTATTTCTTTAACTCCTTTCCCCGTTCCGAGACGGCTGCAAGTCGCAGGGGTGGTGTGGGGTGTGGGTGCTCCCCATTCACCGCCGAATCTCAGAACATCGCGAGCGGCTCAGCGTTCGTTGTATTTAGAGAGAGGCGTAGCAGCGGCGGCAGCAGTGCCGTTGTTTTTATGAAGACGTCGTCAACGCGGAGAAACGCAGCGAACACGATCGCCGCAACTCGACGTGAGCTGGGCACCAAACAACTCGAGCCACACGGACTCCCGCACGGCCTTGTGGGAGCCTCAGTGTAACGATAAAGTTACATTTTTTTTCCCTTCCGCGTGCGTGCGTAAATCGGAAAGGTTTCATTTTTTTTTCTTTCTGCAAATGTTGACCCAAAAAAAAACCCACAACTCCCGAGAACGCATCCTAAATTCACATCGTGAAAATCAACGGTCAATAGATTTGCATCGTTTGGCACAACGTTGCGCTTCCGACGGACGCACTCTACGTAAACAGAGGACTTGCTGTAACACGTAACGCGCCCAGTGACCAAATGGCAAAACTATGAAAACTCTTTCTATTTATTGTTACCAGGCAAGGCCCCACTGAGCTACTATTTAGCTCTTTTCAGAAGTGAACTGGCTATCACAAATGATAGCCCAATGAAGTGGCCTATCATCATCACGTGGACATTTATAGCAGTAGCCAAATACTCTAAAATGCGCGATGTTGATTCTAAATGTGGTAGGGAAAAAAACGGAGGCCCCGGAGAAAAATCCACGCGACCACGGGGAGAACACGCAAACTCCAAATCTACAGCAGCAGGCATCGTCAGGGTCGAGATCGAAGCCACGACCTCCTGCACACCAGGCGAGGTAGTCAACATCTCCTGGCCACCGTGGTGCCCGCTGCAGTGTCTCCAGCAAGGCCGTTGTGAGCCCTCTGAACCCATCCGGCTGACTCGAGAAATTACATTTGGGAAAAAAGAAAGTTTTACCCTGGGCAGGTGAGGAGGGACCACCATCCCCTTACTTCTTGGTGGTTTTGCGGATCAGAGCCAGCCTCTGTGGAAAGAAAGAAACGGAAGAGGCGCACGTGTGTATGCAGACATTGTAAACATGTAGCCTTAACAGACTGTTGGGGTAAGTGCTTAGCGAGTAACAGCGCCTATGAAGGCCGTCACGGCACACGAGGGGGTGGGCGTCCAGTAGTCTCCTTAACATACCACCACAGGTACTCATTTGAGGCTCAGTCGATCTAGGGGAGGCCCAGGACCAGTTCAGATAATCGTCACTGGTGGTGGCTTGGGTCGCAGTGTTCGTAGAACAGCGCGCTAACCGCTACACCACTGCTCCCCCCCACTATACACACAGACACACTATTACACAACAACCGCCATTCGCTACCAAGTGGCGGTGATGTCAACCACGGCGCTTGTGCCAGGCTAGGTGCACTCTTAAGCAGTCACGTGAAGCGTCGAAAGCTCGCTGCTGACAGGAGCTTACGGGATAAACCTAGGGGGGACGCCACGGGTTGACCGAATGAGACGATCGGCAGATGCACCACCGGCCATGCCCCCCCCACCCCGCCCCACCTCCGCTCGTTGTCGCGAGCGTCGCACGCTCCTCTGTCGTCGGGGGGAGGGCCGCGACTGCCTCCCGACTTAGCCCCAGAGGTCGCAAACGGGTTTTGATTCCTTACCCGTACCCGGCCGCACCAGGGTCGAAAACGGGTACCTGTACCCTACTCGATACCCGGCTACCCGTACCCGGCCGGGTATCGGGTAGGGTACGGGTATTGGATACCCGATTGCGACCTCTGGGATGAAGCCATGTTGCAGGCGCGGGTGGGTTGATTCTAGGAACTTGAATTGTGAGAAGAGACAAGACGTTGGGAAATGAGTGACAAACGGTGACTCACCAGTGACTCACGGCCTACCCGTACCCGGCCGCACCAGGCTCGCAAACGGCTACCCGCACCCGGCCGGGTACGGGTAGCCGGGTATCGGGTAGGGTACGGGTATCGGGTACCCGGTTGCGACCTCTGCTTAGCCCCTGGTTAAGCGGCGGCGGTGGTGGGGGCTGCAACCCAGCCCGGCGCCGCACGATAGCGGACGTCCCCTTCGCGAGGAGGTCCCCGCGCGATCGCTCGCCGCCCTCACCTGCTTGTGAGCCTCCGTTGTGCAGGACTTCTTGTAGGGCCTGATCTCCTCCGAGCCGAAGCCTGGTATGCGCATGTTCCACTGCCTCTCTGCGCGAAAGACACGGGCGACGCAGCGACGCATCATGTCGCGCTCAACACGGAGACTTTTATTTTCTCCTCCCAGCTTCCACCCCCCTCACCCCACCACCGTGGGTGGCGCGGACGACGATGGGGGGAGGGGTTCGTGGGAAGGGGCTCGTGTCTGTATGTACGGTGGACTTCTTTGGCACCGTACGTAGCCAACCCTTGACCGTGTCTGTATGTACGGTGACATTTTTTGGCACCATGTAGTAATAGGTTTTTACCCTTTCAACTGGTACAAAAACTGACACCTTTATACAAGGGATCGTGTTTGCAATAACCGCAACACAAGCAGTCAAAATGCAAACAAAAAGAAACAACTCTGATGGTGATAATGATATGCACTGTCCTTGAAATTGATTGGTCCACACCCGAGACAGCTTTTCTTAGAGCCTAGTCTCCATTGGTGTTGGACCGTACGTAGCCAACCCTTGACCGTGTCTGTATGTACGGTGACCTTCTCTCGCACCGTGCGTGAGCGTTAGTCGCGAGCGTACCCAGGTGCAACTGCAGGTCGCGGACTTCGAGCGACGAGGACTTGCGATGGCGTGCCAGCTTGCAGGCGGCGGACACCACGTTCTCAATGAAGTCGTCGGCAATCTGCAGCAGCATCTGGGGGGAGGGAGGGGAGGGAGAGGAAGGCGGGGGGGAGGGCGGGAGGGCATGGAGGGAGAGGGATGGATTGGTCTGTCAGAACCACAGCAGCTCAGAGATGCCAACTCCCTCGCCTGATATACTTCACTAAACTACAGTCGACTTCAACGATTACCTATGTATGCGGTTGACCTCGATTTGCGAATAAACCGTGAATTAATAAATCGCGTGGATTTTCCCCTCAAGCCCAAATTAATCACCGAGAAAGCATTCGTACAACGTTGTTATTCTCGTGAAATGTTTATCGCAAGTCGCACGCGCGCGCTCAATCCGGGCAGATACGTTGCCCCGGTTAATCCGAAATCCACGCGATCGCCACTACACAACAGGAGTTGCCAAATCTTTACATCAATGGCCGTACAGCTAATCCTTGTTCATTCGACGCATATTGGGCTCTGGCCTTGCTGAATTATTACAAATTATGAATTATGTACAATGGTTACTACCCCCAGTGCCTCCTGCCCTGATAAAACAACAATTTTTCGAATTTGTTTTTCAAACTCTTCACGCATTGACACGCGCAAACACACCCCGCCCCCCCCCCCCCCCCCCCCCACATAAACTTGTGGTGAACATGCAAACACAAAACAGGCTCTGGTAGCATATGATAGAGAGATCTGGTGAAAAAATCCACGCGACCACAAGGAGATAGAGATGCACAAACTCCGAATATACAGCAGCTATCGTCAGGGTCGGTATCGAACCCACGACCTCCTGCACACCAGGCGAGGTAGTTAACATCTCCTAGCCATCGTGATGATGAAGAGAGATATACGCAGACTCCAAATCTACAGCAGCAGGCATCGTCAGGGTCGGGATCGAACCCACGACCTCCTGTACACCAGGCGAGGTAGTTGACATCTCCTCGCCCACGATGGATTGGCCACCACCGAGCGAGAGGATTTCGCAGCGACGTGCGTTAAGCCCTGGACACACACGCGCGTGACCCCGTGACCCCGCGTTACCTCCTCCACATCATCGTCCAGTTGCTCGTTGGGGTCAACTTCCCGCACCAGGTCCTGCAGCCTCTTCCTGCTCAGCACCTGGTGACGAGAGGGGCGGTGGAGGTGTTAGGGAGTAGCAGCAGCAGCACCTGTGAAGACCGTGGGCTGGTGGGGTGGGTCGATCCCCGGCCATCTCCTCCCACCTGCGTGCCGTCCACAACGCAGCGCGGGCCACCGGCGACCCCGCCGGCCGGCGTCCCCGACGGAGACTCTCGCTTCACGGTGACGGCACCACCGCCCGCGGCCCCCGTAACCACGGCGGCGGCGGCCGCGCCACCGGCAACGGAAGAAGCGGTGGAGGACGGGGAGCAGGAGATGCCCGCGGCGGTCGTGACGGACGTCGGACCGGCGGCGACGACGTTGGCGGGCGAGGTGTCCGCGTTGGGCTTGAGGGCCGACGCGGTGGCGAGGCTGGACACGTTGAGCAGAGCCGTGGGGCCCATGTTGGCGAGGACCTTAGCGGGTGAAATCGGAAATCAGGTTTAATTTATCCATAATAGAGGGGGGGGGGTGGGTTTGTCGGGTAAGATCGCGTAAATATATAAGTGTTGTGTCGTTAAACCCGCCACCACCCGACACAGCCAACCGACTAGTAAGAGGTTTGTCACGTAAACAGAACGTGGCCAATTCGTTACTATTTCGATTTAAAGCTTTCGTGACTGCAGGGATTCATCTTCTTGGTTCTTTCGGTAAAGTCACGTAGAAGGGAAGTAATATTATTTTATTACGTTTTGTTTTTTATAATTTTTTTATTATTTTATTACTTCCCTTCTACGTGACTTTACCGAAAGAACCAAGAAGATGAATTCGTTACTAGTACAGCACTAACCGGTTGTGTGTTGTAGAGCAAAGCCACAACAACATTTACAATCTGAGTACGACTTTTCGCCAGTAATTACAACCAGCTTCATCAGGCGACGTGACAAACATTAGTAATTGGCTGTCAGGTGGTGGCGGGCGGGTTTAACGACACATTTATATATTTACGCGATCGAATGCAAAAAAACCTGTATTATGGACAATTGTAGACCGTTCGTCGCACCTGCACTGCCTTCGTCTTGAGGTCTTTGAGACGCTCCAGATCCTGCTTCTGTTTAGGATTGTGAGGTCCAGGTCCGATGAGCTGATGGTGGAGAGGGGAAAGAGAGGGGGCATAGTGAAAGAGGAGAGACACCGAGAGAGTGGGGGGAGAGAGAGAGGGGAGATGGTGGGGGTAGTGATGGAACAAAGTGTGGAGTGGCAAGGAGACAGAAGGGGGAGAAAGAGAGAGGGGAGAGCGGGAGGAGAGATTGCAGCAAGGGAAGAGATTGGAGAGAAGTGAGGTGAAAGGGCAACACAGGGAGGAGTCGAGAAAAGGGGAAATGGACATGGAGAGAATGGAGGAGAGAGGTGGGAGAGAGACAGGAGAGAAAAAACAGAGCGATCATCAACCACCACCACCACTAAAACCACCGTTCACTCTTTTTCCCTGTTCCAATGACGTCTGGCAAGTCGCAGGGTGTGGGTGGGTGTGTGGGTGGGTGTGTGGGTGGGTGTGTGGGTGTGTGGGTATGTGTGTGTGTGGGTGGGTGTGTGAGTATGTGTGTGGGTATGTGTGTGTGAGTGGGTGTGTGAGTATGTGTGTGGGTGTGTGGGTGTGTGGGTGGGTGTGGGTGTGTGGGTATGTGTGTGTGGGTGGGTGTGTGAGTATGTGTGTGGGTATGTGTGTGTGAGTGGGTGTGTGAGTATGTGTGTGGGTGGGTGTGTGGGTGTGTGTGCGATGGTGATAGCGGCGCTGTGATAGTGGTGACGGTGGTGATGGTGATGATAGTGGTGGTAGTGACGGTGACAGTAGTGATGGCTGTAATAGTGGTGATGGTGGTGATGGTAGTGATGGTGATCATCGCGGTGATGGTCATCTCAGTCAGCAAACCCATGGCACCTGCTGGGTCTGTCCAGAGACCTTCTTTCAACGAACCTTCGACACTTCACGTGGCCTCAAATTGAACCTGGCCTGGCACAGGCGCCGTGGTGCCATCATCATCACTTAGTGGCGAATGCTGGATTTTGGTATTGGTGGTGTTGTTGGTGATGGTGGTTATAGCTGTGATAGTGGTGATGGTGGTTGTCGTGATGGCTGTAATAGTGGTGATGGTGGTGGTGATAGTGGCGGTGATGGTGGTTATAGTGGTGGTGATAGCGGTGGTGATAGCGGTGGTGATAGTGGTGGTGATAGCAGTGGTCATGGCGGTTATAGCTGTTATAGTAGTGGTGATGGTGGTGGCAATGATGGTGATGATGGTAATAGTGGTTATAGCTGTGATAGTGTTGATGGTGGTGATGTTGGCGACGTTGGTGGCGACGGTGGAGGCGGCAAAGGTCGCGGCGATCGTGGCAACGGTGGTGATGGTGGTAGCGGAGAAGGTAGCGGAGATGGTGGCGGCAGTGATGGTGGCGGCAGCGATGGACTCTCACCGCTATCTGGGTGTCCAGGTCTCTGATGACATCGGCCACGGGCATGGGGTTTGAGAGGGGAAGCGTTGCCATGGCTACACAATAACACGATCACCAGAGCTGCGGAGAGACAATCAACACATGACCATTTATGTGATCTCACCCCAAGAAAAAAACCTATGTTACGGTTAAGACGAAGAGTTGCCAGGGGGGGGGGAGAAAGCCAAAGAGTCGCACTAAGTAGCAATAAGCCCACATTATCTCAATCCATAATACATTGGGTTTTTGTTGGGTTAGATTGCGTAAATGTAGAGGGGGTGCTTCAAAAAAATTGTAAACGCTTCTGAGACTTTGCAACAACAACGATGCTTCTGTCCGGGCTCTGGAGACCACCTGGAGAAGATTCCGGGCAACGCGTTGACAACGATGGCGAGCAAGTGGGAGAAACTCTTTGACTTTTTGAAGCTATTAACATAAACATTTGTTATCGTATTACAGGGTATTATTATCCGTTACTTTTCCATTAAAAACGATAGTCCCACGTAAGTGTTTACATTTTTTTGAAGCGCCGCGCATAAATGTGTCGTTAAACACGCCAACACACGACGCAGCCAATTAGTGAGGTTCAGTGTCACGTAAACAGAACGTGGCCAATTCGTTACGAGCACAGCACACACCGCTGCGTTGGAGAGTAAATCCACCACAACATTTACACATCCGAGTACGACGTTTCGCCAGTAACTATTGTTTTGATGCCGATTGTAATTACTGGTGAAAAGTCGTACTCAGATTGTAAATGTTGTGGCTTTGCTCTCCAATAGCCCCGGCCACTTCTTTATGACCCTTGGGCTACACCCATTTCAAACCTTTTAAAAACAATCTGCCTCAGCAGCAGACCATGCTTTTTTATTCGATGACAGACACATGCGTTGCGCCCGAAACGTCGTGATTTATTTCATACCGTACGTGACTTTACCTAAAGAACCAAAGAGCATGCTCTGGTAAATATATTAGCATTGAAACAGATTGGTCCACACCAGAGACGGCTTTCTTTAGAGCCGAGTCTCAAACGGCGTTAGACCAGAGGTCAACGCCTAAATGTGACCAGCACCAGGGCAATTCCACTGTCACAGGACATTGAGAGCTGGGGGTGAGAAGCAGCTTCACCATGAAACCTCCCCTTGCCGGTATCAAAATACTCTGTTTTTTTTCGGTAAAGTCACGTAGGTAAAACAATTCAAATAAATTAAATCACGACGTTTCGGGCGCAACACAAGCGTCCTTCTTCAGGTGGGGACAACTTAGCGAAAGCACAACCGCTTAATTTTGTTGACCTACGTATGAATCCTTGCCGTCACGAAAACTTCAAATCTAGTATTCTTAGGTTTTTTCGGTAAAGTCATGTAGGTAAAAACTTTAAAAAGTTAAATAAAATACTTTTTAATGTTTTTACCTACGTGACTTTACCGAAAAAACCTAAGAATATGAATCCTTGCAGTCACGAAAGCTTCAAATCTAGAATTCAAATCTAGTGTCTAAATATGCAGACGCGATTCCTTGGAAAAGGTTTCAGTTTGGTGTTTAGAACACCTTAACACAACTCCTGCTTTATTATGGCCAGTAAAACCTATTCTTATCTTTTGATATACTGGCAAGGGAGGTCCAAATGATGTAAGCAACAATGCTGTTTATAAACAGAACGCCGCCACTAAAACACCCACCCCCCCCCCTCGCCTGACCACCCTGCGGGAAACGCCGCACTCGCGCGGGCAGGGAAAACAAGGCCGACGGGGGTGAGGGGTAAGTCGGGCTCGGGGAAATGTTCGGGGAACTCTCCCTCGCCGGTCTCTCTGCTGGTCCCCTCGGACTCCGAGAGAACCTTGGGGATAGGAGGGGACCTAGAGGACCACCCTGGGAGACAAACACGGACGGGAGGGAAGAGGATAAGAAGAGAGAACGGGAGACCGAGCGAGTGAAGCCTACCGATTGCAGATGGAGGCGCGGGCAACCCACAATGCAGCGCGCGCTTTTGGGGGGTGGGGTGGGCGGGGAGGGGCGGGCTTGGTTCGTCACGTGCACTCATTAACATAAAGTAGGCGGTAATGTGCATAAAGTAACATAAATTAACATATATTAACATATATCAACATAAATTAGACATGCGATTAACATAAATTAACGTGGCGGTTCCGATCCAGATTTGGCACGGTACTACCAATTCTAGATTTGAAGCTTTCGTGACTGCAAGGATTCATATTCTTAGGTTTTTTCGGTAAAGTCACGTAGGTAAAAAATTTAAATTAATAAAAGTAAAATAAAATAAAAATCACGACGTTTCGGAGGCAACACAAGCTTCCGTCTTCAGGTGGAACCGTCACAGCTGTCGGGAATATATACAGGATCTGTATATCTGGTACAAAAGATGTATTACCGAAGCTATCAACAGAAGGTGCATGTACGGGATTAACTGCACGTGTGGCAAATGTTAGGTTGGGCAAACAGGATGAATGGATCAGCACGAGAATAAAAGAACATCAGAGAAATATTAGATTATACTCTTTGATTCTTTCGGTAAAGTCACGTGGGTAGAAAAATAATAAATTCTTCTTGGTTCTTTCGGTAAAGTCACGTAGAATGGAAATAATAAAATAATAAAACAATAAAATAATTCTCACGACGTTTCGGCCACAACGCAAGCAGCCGTCCTCAGGTGAAGAACAGGTCTGTCAGCACCTGAGGACGGCTGCTTGCGTTGTGGCCGAAACGTCGTGAGAATTATTTTATTATGTTTTCTTTTTATTATTTTATTATTTCCATTCTACGTGACTTTATCGAAAGAACCAAGAAGATGGATCCCTGCAGTCACGAAAGCTTTAAATCGAAAAATAATAAATTGTTATTTTTTTCCATCTGAGGACGACGGCTTGTGTTGCAATCGAAACGTCGTGATTTTGTATTTTATATATATTTTTTAATGTATATTTTTTAAAAATTCATTTTTTTTTCTACCCACGTGACTTTTACCGAAAGAACCAATGAGTATGGATTCCTGCAGGCACGAAAGCTTGAAATTGAAATATGAAATACTCCCAAATGCAACTGTCAGCAGTAGCAGAACACGCGTGCCAACAAGGGCACTCAATTGACTTTGATACTGGTAGGAACCTCCTGGTTACACCAGCCCACAGGGGATTATTGTGTCCGTCCGTCCATCGTGAAGGGAGGGGCTGGGTGGTAAGGGAGGGGCTGGGTGGGGAGGGGAGGGGCTAGGTGGGGAGGGTGGGGCTGGGTGGGGAGGGGAGGGTGGGGAGGGGCTGGGTGGGGAGGGTGGGGCTGGGTGTGGAGGGGCTGGTCACCCCGTGGTGCCCTTATAAAACTCAACGTTTAACCTACTCACGCCGGCTTGTGCCCGCCCTTACAGTCGGCCATATTTGCTGAATACACCACGCCGCGGTTGACCCTGCAGGCCATTGACCGAGCAACCCAACGTTCCTACCAGCTCCCTCCGCAGGAATGTGTTAATGTTGAAGTTCTGTGCAAAACTAGCTACTACTGGCCAAGACTAATTAGATAATCTATCGAAATTGAAAGAAATCAAAATAACATCTTAACACAGCTGTTTTGTTGCCAGAAAAAAGGGGAAAAACCTATTATCAAATCAAAATAACTTTAACCAATTCGGATAACTACTGTCTGAGTGCTGCGTGGAAGCGAATCATCAAATAATACATTCTTTAAATGCTTGCCTACAAAGGGCAGCGTACTTCAATAGGTATTACCATTGGTAGGGCTATTTTAATCAACACAATAGACAGGAAAGACAAGATCAAATGGTTCGCATAATGCACACGCAGAATGTACGTTGACTCAGTAATCCCCTCCCCCCACTTTGTGCAAGAGCGCAAAAGAGTGGTAACCACATCTATGCCTCTATATAAGGAACGAAACAGGTGGACTTCACAAATTTGGCTGTTGCCTGATGAAGCTAGTTGTAATTACTGGCGAAACGTCGTACTCATATTGTAAATGTTGTGGCTTGGCTCTCCAACACACAACCGGTGTGCTGTACTAGTATACTACACTATACACTACACTGTACACTACACCATACACTACACTATACACTACACTATACACTACACTACACACTACACTATACACTACACTATACACTACTATACACTACACGATACACTACACTATACACTAGTGCTGTACTAGTATACTACACTATACACTACACTATACACTACACACTAAACTATACACTAGTGCTGTACTAGTATACTGCACTATACACTACACTACACACTAGTGTTGTACTAGTGACGAATTGGCCACGTTCTGTTTACGTGACGACCCTTACTAGTTGGCTGTGTCGGGTGGTGGCGGGTTTTAACGACACATTTATATATTTACGCGATCTAACCCAAAAACCTATATTATGAGTGTAGTGTATATTAGTGTAGTGTATAGCAGTGTAGTGTATAGTGTAGTGTACAGTGCAATATATATAGTAGTGTAGTGTATAGTGTAGTGTACAGTGTAATGTATATAGTAGTGTAGTGTATAGTGTAGTGTACAGTGCAATATATATAGTAGTGTAGTGTATAGTCAGTAAGAAGTGTGATGAACGTGTAACGGAAACCCACATCGGACATGTGTGATATAAGTTCAACACGTTTACTACTGTATATAAACTAATCTCACACCCCCCCCCCCCCCTTCGCTCTGGAACATTGTCACGCACACCAACGGGTTAATGTTCCCCAACCCCGGTTGAGAGGCACGAAATTCTAAGGGACGCTTTTTTAAATCCTTTATATTAAGTTCGCTTGTTTGCTTACGACCGTGCAAATCTTTCGGTCGTTTTTTAACCCACTTCCCGTGATCCAATCGAGCTGACATTTTCCACACAGACTCGTTGTGCGTGACAATTATTGTTCGTGAAATTTTTTTCAAAAATGTTACACTTTTTAGGACAAAAATATTATATTTAATTACCAATTGCTTAATGGTGCAATGCAATCATCTGACCCATAGGTGGCAGCCATCTCAAGCCAGAGGACGAGAGGACTCTAGCCGCCACGCATATAAAGGATTTATAATGAAAAACTTTGTTTTTACGGGTTAATTTTTTTCGCCGATGTCAGAAGACGCAAGGGGTCGCTATTGCCGTGGTCGTGTGGACGTTTTTAGGGGGAGTGGTGGCGCAATGGTTAGCGTCACTGCGCTAATATTGCATCTACATCCCCTCGGTCGTGTACCGTTCCGGCCTTCATAGGTGCTCGCTAACAGCACTTGCCCCTACAGGCTACACGGGGAATCTTTGTCTTGTGTCTCTCTAACTCTGTGTATGTATGCAGTCGCTGTGTGAGCGAGGTGTGTGTGTGTCTCTAAGTCTGTGTGTGTGTGTGTCTCTCGCTGTCTGTTTCTATTGTCTGTGTGTGTATGTGTGTAGAGGGAGACAAAGGTGACCGGGCGTGGTGCCGGCCACCCCACCCCCCCCCCTCGTGTGTCGTTGATGCTGCTTGCTGGCAGCACTTTGCCCCAGCAGCCTGTTGAGGCTACACGGGGGATCTTTGTCTTCACGAGTGTGTTTATCGAGTTATTCTGGGTGTAGCACGAGTTATGACCACTTTAGGATCGCACCTGAGGCGAGGCATCACCTTCCTCGCAGTCGCCTCTGGGAACGTTGCGAAAGAAGTTCTACATACATACACTACACGACACTCTACACTCTACAATATACACTACAATACACACTACGTTGCACCCCAAGATGAACAGGGAATGGCTCCGACTCCCGGCCATGTAGTTTTATCCGGACCCGCTCACCATCATGAAGGTACTTAATGATCGTGAGCAGAGGGTCAGGGACCCCGAAAGCACGAAGAACAACCCAGAGCCCAGGCCTACTGGTGGTATCATAGGCCTTGACCAGGTCAATAAAGCAGAGATGTAGGTCTTGTTGGAATATCCCTATACCTCTGCTGTAGCAGACGGACAGAAAATATGGTATCTGTGCAGGACCACCCTTTCTTGATTCCTGAAGCTGCATTGGGGCTCCACAAGCCTCTCCTCAGCGTGCCTGGCATGGCGATGTTGAATAATCCTTGCCAGGACCTTTCCCGTCACACTAAGGAGTGAGATGCAGTTATTACAGTCTGTGTAGTCCCCCTTCTTAAAGAGGGGGACCACCAGGGCATCCATCCAATCCTGCTAAACCTGTCCAGTGGTCCAGGCTGTTGTTATGATGTCATGTAGGGCAGTTTGTGCACAAACGCCACCCTCAGCATTCGCTAGGGAGATCATCTCTGCCCGGTGCGTAGTGTCTGAACACCTCCTCTGTCAGCCAGGGTCTCTGGGGAGGTCTGGACCGTCTACCGAAAGCAGCCATTACAGCAGGATGAGCCACAGTCCTAAATCTCGCCCATTTCCCCTCGACATCAGGAAGAGTGGGAGACGATGCCAACCCCAGCCGCAAGCGATGATGAAATTCTCGCTTGCAACTTTCATCAACTAGCTGAGACCAGGCCACTTTGGCTTTGAATGGGGTCCTGGGTGGACACCCACCACCGAAGTGGATGAATGGCTGGCGCATCTTACAGATAACGAGTCGATGGTCAGTGGACAGATCAGCTCCACGGTAGGTCCTGGTGTCAAGGACATAGGCCCCCATCCGCTGTTCCGTCACTATGTAGTCCAGCAGATATTTTTGCTTGGACCCAGCATGCATCCATGTTGTTGTGTGGATGCGCCGATGCCAGAACAGCGTGTTGGTAATTACAAGCCCATGGGCTGCACAAAAATCTAGCCGCCGCCTACCGTTGTTCTTGAGCTGATCTGGCCCATGCCTTCCAATCACTCCAGACCAGGTGCCAGCATCATGACCAAGTCGGGCATTGAAGTCACCCAACAAGATGACTCTGTCCCGAGGGGCCACTTTAGCCAGCACCTGTGACAGGTCATAGAAGGGATCTGACTCATCAGCCTTGTCTGCATCCCTCCACGGATGTTCATCTTCGGTGGGGGCATAAGTAACCACGACCACCACTCCCCACCTCTGGTTGATGGGAAGGCGAGCCCAAAGTAGCCTGGGGCTTATGGCTTCCCACACCTCATTGCCACGCTTTGTTCAGAAGAGCCACTTCCTGTTGTTTGGCAGTTTCCTTCCCCGAGAAGAGGACTGTCCACCCCTCATGTTGGCAGGAGCCAGAGCCAGTCTACCGGACCTCCTGAAAGCTACATAGATCCAGGCGGTACCGGTCCAGCTCCCGACAAAGGAGTGGCAGCCTCTCCTCCGCAGTGAGCATTCGAACATTCCACGTGGCCATCCGAAGTGGCTTTTGTTGTTTCTGGAGGAGCCTCGAGGGTAAGGATACAGTCTCCTCGCTCCGCCAAATGGGGTTTGGCCTTGGAGACGTCATAAATACCACCATGGCCTCCGGCACAAGCTTAATTAGATTTTTATTACGTGGTTTACTGGTACATGGATTGAAGGTGGAGGGGTTACCAGTCCCTTGCACCCGTCCAGAGCCTAATTTGGCCGCTGTGGTGGCTACAAACGCCATGAGGGAAATGGCCAATTGCAATTGGCCCTCCCCCCACGGCACTGCTCACCACAGCGTTACCGTCCGGCACCAATGAGGAGGTATGGCGATATGTTGCCAGACACACAGACAAACCCACAAGTACACACACAGACACACACACTCGTACACACACAGACACACACACTCGTACACACACAGACACACACAGACACACACACTCGTACACACACAGACACACACACACGTACACACACAGACACACACAGACACACACACATATACACACAGACACACACAGACACACACACTCGTACACACACAGACACACCCACTCGTACACACACAGACACACACAGACACACGCAGACACATGTCCACACACACAGACACACACAGACACACACACTCGTACACACACAGACACACACACTCGTACACACACAGACACACACACTCGTACACACACAGACACACACAGACACACACAGACACACACACTCGTACACACACAGACACACCCACTCGTACACACACAGACACACACAGACACACGCAGACACACGTCCACACACACAGACAGACACACACACACATATATACACACGTGCACACACAGAGACATACACACACAGACACACATGCACACACAAACAAAGATAAAGATCCCCCATATAGCCTCAACAGACTGTAGGGGCAAGTGCTGTTAGCGAGCACCTATAAAGGCCGGAACGGCACACGAGGGGGTGGGTGGCCAACACCACGCCCGGCCGCCTTTGTCTCCCTAGTGCGGATGTTCGCTACACACCGCACCAGGTACTAATTTGAGGCTGAGTCGACCTAGGGGAGGCCCAGGACCGGTTCAGATAATCGTTCAGTTGGCCGTGAGCGGGAATCGAACCCGGCGACCCGCACACACACACAGGTACACGTAGAGACACGCCTACACACACACATACACGCACACACACGCACACACACAGGTACACGCAGAGACACGCCTACACACATAGACACACACGCACACACACATATAGACACACACACACACAGACACACACGCACACACACACACATAGACACACACGCACACACACGCACACACACAGGTACACGCAGAGATACGCCCACACACATAGACACACGCACATAGACACACACGCACATACATACACACACACACACACACATAGACACACACGCACATACATACACACTCACACACACACACGCACATACACACACACACATAGACACACGCACACATACACACACACATAGACACACGCACATAGACACACACGCACATACACACACACGCACATAGACACACGCACACATACACACACACGTACACGCACGCACACACATAGACACACACGCACATACACACACACGCACATAGACACACACACACATAGACACACACGCACATAGACATAGACACACACGCACATACACACACACACATAGACCCACACGCACACACACACACGCACACACACACAGGTACACGCAGAGACAGGCCCACACACATAGACACACGCACATAGACACACGCACATACACACACACGCACATAGACACACACACATAGACACACACAATAGACACACGCACACACATAGACACACACGCACATACACACACACACATAGACACACGCACACACATAGACACACACGCACATACACATACGCACACACAGACACACACGCACATAGACACACACGCACATAGACACACACGCACATACACACACATAGACACACACGCACATACACACACACATAGACACACACGCACATAGACACACACGCACATACACACACACGCACATAGACACACACGCACATAGACACACACGCACATACACACACACACACAGACACACACGCACACACACAGGTACACACATAGACACGTCCACGTGCGTAATCACCGTCACGGCGGTCACACCCCCAGTGAGTCGTCACAGGAGTGGGTGGGGCGGAGCTGCTGCTGGTGCCTCTGAGCTTGAAGGAGGAGGAGGGTAGGGGAGGGGCAGAGTGGGGGGGGGGGGGTAGAGAGGAGGGGGGGTAGAGTGGGGGGTAGAGAGGAGGGGGGGGGGCAGAGTGGGAGGGGTAGAATGGGGGGGGGGGTAGAGTGGGGGGTGGGTAGAGTGGGTGGGTAGAGTGGGGGGGGGGGGTAGAGTGGGGGGGGGGGTAGAGTGGGTGGGTAGAGTGGGTGGGTAGAGTGGGGGGGGTAGAGTGGGGGGGGGGGTAGAGTGGGAGGGGCAGAGTGGGGGGGGGGGTAGAGTGGGAGGGGCAGAGTGGGTGGGGTAGAGTGAGGGGGGGGGGGTAGAGTGGGGGGGTAGAGTGGGGGGGGAGTGGGGGGGGAGACGAAGCGAGAGGCAGCTGAGGTATGGATGAGCCCGGTCCGGTCTGTGTTGAAGAGTCGCAAACGTGAATTGGACTGTGAGTGTTTATATGTCCACACACTCACTCAGTGTATACACACAGACTCAGTACACACACAGACTACACACACACAGACTCAGTACACACACAGACTACACACACACTCACTCAGTGTATATACACACACAGACTACACACACACAGTATACACACACAGACTACACACAAACTGTGAGTGTTGATATGTCCACACACTGACACAGACTACACACACACACTCAGTATATATACACACAGACTACACACACTCAGTGTATATATACACACAAACTACACACAGACTACACACACACAGTATACACACTCACACAGACTACACACACACACAGTATACACACACAGACTACACACACACTCACTCAGTGTATATACACACACAGACTACACACACACAGTATATACACACAGACTACACACAAACTGTGAGTGTTTATATGTCCACACACTCACACAGACTACACACACACAGTATACATACACACAGACTACACACACACTCAGTGTATATACACACACAGACTACACACACACACAGTATATACACACAGACTACACACACACTCACTCAGTGTATATACACACACAGACTACACACACACACAGTATATACACACAGACTACACACAAATTGTGAGTGTTTATATGTCCACACACTCACACAGACTACACACACACTCACACAGACTGTATACAAACACACAGAGACACTCTCACACAGATTTAGAGAGAGACACACACTACACACACACAGCACTACACACACAACACACAGACACTAACACACAGCACTACACACAGACACTACACACACAGCACTACACACACACAACACTACACACACAACACTACACACACACAGCACTACACACACAACACTACACACACACAACACTACACACACACAACACTACTACACACACACCACTACACACACACACAACACTACACACACAGACAACACTACACACACACTACACACGCACAACACTACACACACACACAACACTACACACACACTACACACACAACACTACACACACACAACACTACACACACACAACACTACACACGCACACACCACTACACTACACTCACACACTACACACAGACACACAGACACTACACACATAGCACTACACTCACACAAAACTACACACACAACACTACACACAGACATACAACACTACACACACAACACTACACACACACACAACACTACACACAAACAACACTACACACACACAACACTACACTCACACACACTACACACAGACACACAGCACTACACACACACAGCACTACACACACACAGCACTACACACACACACAACACTACACACACACAGCACTACACACACACAGCACTACACACACACACAACACTACACACAGACAACACTACACACACACAATACTACACACACACACAACACTACACACAGACAACACTACACACAGCACTACACTCACACAAAACTACACACACAACACTACACACACACACAACACTACACACACTCACACACACTACACACAGACACTACACACACAGCACTACACTCACACAAAACTACACACACAAAACTACACACACTACACACACAACACTACTCACACACACACTACACTCACACAAAACTACACACACACAGCACTCGCACACAGCACTCACACACACACACACACTACACACACTACACACACACACTAAACACACACACTAAACACACAACACATACACCGAGTGTAATACGAGATATAACCACACCCTGAGTGATCACACACGCACACGTGTACACTCATTGCCCTTATTGTGTGTGTGTCTGTGTGTGTCGACTCAGCTTCAAATGAGTACCTGGTGCGGTGTGTAGTGAACATCGCCACTAGGGAGACAAAGGCGGCCGGGCGTGGTGCTGGCCACCCACCCCCTCGTGTGCCACCGTTCCGGCCTTCATAGGTGCTACTCGCTAACAGCACTTGCCCCAACAGTCTGTTAAGGCTACACGGGGGATCTTTGTCTTGTGTCTTTCTAACTTTGTGTATGTATGCAGTCGCTGTGTGTGTGTATGTATAGTTTGTGTGAGTGTGTGTGTCTCTAAGTATGTGTGAGAATGTGTGTCTCTCTAAGTCTGTCTGTGTATATTGTCTATGTGAGTGTGTTGTCTGTGTGAGTGTGTGAGTGTGTGTCTCTCTAAGTCTGTGTGTGAGTGTGTGTCTCTCTCTGTCTGTATCTATAGTATGTGTGAGTGTGTTGTCTGTGTGTATATAGTCTGTGTGAGTGTGTGTCTAAGTCTGTGTGAGTGTGTGTGTCTCTCTAAGTATATGTGAGTGTCTCTCTCTAAGTCTGTGTGTGAGTGTGTGTCTCTCTCTGTCTGTATCTATAGTCTCTGTGTGTATGTGTTGTCTGTGTGTATATAGTCTGTGTGAGTGTGTCTCTAAGTCTGTGTGAGTGTGTCTCTAAGTCTGTGTGAGTGTGTGTGTCTCTCTAAGTATATGTGAGTGTCTCTCTCTAAGTCTGTGTGTGAGTGTGTGTCTCTCTCTGTCTGTATCTATAGTCTCTGTGTGTGCGTGTTGTCTGCGTGCGTATAGGGAGACAAAGGCGGCCGGGCGTGGTGCTGGCCACCCACCCCCTGGTGTGCCGTACCGGCCTTCATAGCTCGCTACTCGCTCACAGCACTTGCCCCTACCGCCTGCTAGAGGCTACACAGGGGACCTTTGGTGAGCGGTGGTGCAGCGGTTAGCACGGTGATGACCGGTCTCCATGGTGATGACTGGTCTCCATGGTGATGACCGGTCACCATGGTGATGACCGGTCTCCATGGCGATGCCCGGTCTCCATGGTGATGACCGGTCTCCATGGTGATGATCGGTCTCCACGGTGATGCCCGGTCTCCATGGCGATGACCGGTCTCCATGGTGATGATCGGTCTCCATGGTGATGACCGGTCTCCATGGTGATGATCGGTCTCCATGGTGATGCCCGGTCTCCATGGTGATGATCGGTCTCCATGGTGATGAACGGTCTCCATGGTGATGACCGGTCTCCATGGTGATGAACGGTCTCCATGGTGATGACCGGTCTCCATGGCGATGACCGGTCTCCATGGTGATGACCGGTCTCCATGGCGATGCCCGGTCTCCATGGTGATGACCGGTCTCCATGGTGATGACCGGTCTCAATGGCGATGCCCGGTCTCCATGGTGATGAACGGTCTCCATGGTGACGAGAACATGGAATGTGTTGGCCATGTGCCCGAGCAGCAACAGTCAAATCAGGTCGCATTAATTATGGATGGAATTTCCCCGGCCATAGAAATGTGTAATTTGAGACCAGTGGCGCTAGCGCTGCCGCTGCTAACAACAGCCAACAACAACCAACAACAGCTAACAACAACAGCTAACAACAACAGCTAACAACAACAGCTAACAATAGCTAACAACAACAGCCAACAACAGCTAACAACAACAACTAACAACAGCTAACAACAGCCAACAACAGCTAACAACAACAACTAACAACAACAGCTAACAACAGCTAACAACAACAGCTAACAACAGCTAACAACAACAGCTAACAACAGCTAACAACAACAGCTAACAACAACAGCTAACAACAACAGCTAACAACAGCTAACAACAACAGCCAACAACAGCCAACAACAACAGCTAACAACAACAGCCAACAACAGCTAACAACAGCTAACAACAACAGCCAACAACAGCCAACAACAGCTAACAACAGCTAACAACAACAGCTAACAACAGCTAACAACAACAGCCAACAACAACTAACAACAGCTAACAACAATAGCCAACAACAACTAACAACAACAACCAACAACAGCTAGCAACAACAGCCAACAACAGCTAACAACAGCTAACAACAACAGCTAACAACAGCTAACAACAACAGCTAACAACAACAGCTAACAACAACAACTAACAACAGCTAACAACAACAGCAGCAGCGGCCTTCTTGCAAATGGCGTCACGGACCGCCCATTTCCCGTAGTGGGAAGTGAGGGGAATTGTGGGAACGGTCGACTCGGAGCTGTTGGTTGAGAAGAGAAAAAAAGTAAACCCGTAAAAACAAAGTTTTTCACTATAAATCCTTTATATGCGTGGCGGCTAGAGTCCTCTCGTCCTCTGGCTTGAGATGGCTGCCACCTATGGGTCAGATGATTGCCTGCCACCATTAAGCAATTGGTAATTAAATATTATTTATTTTCTCCTAAAAAGTGTAAAATTTAGGAAAACATTTTCACGAAAATTAAGTGTCACGCACAACGAGTCTGTGTGCAAAATGTCAGCTCGATTGGATCACGGGAAGTGGGTTAAAAAACGACCGAAAGATTTGCACGGTCGTAAGCGCGCAAGAAAGCAAGCAAGTGAACTTAATATGAAGGATTTAATATAAGACGAGAAACAACGATGCCAGAGACGAGACTGCTTTGTCACGGTGGCCGTGCCGTAGACAATGCGGTGGCGGGTTCAGACTGGACCCACCTGAGTTCAAACCGGGTTCTCGAGTGTCATATCTAGACTCACGCGGAGAGCCATAGACTCGCGCGGAGAGCCATAGACTCACACAGAGAGCCATAGACTCACACAGAGAGCCATAGACTCATAGAGAGCCATAGACTCACGCAGAGAGCCATAGACTCATGGCTCTCTGTGTGAGTCTATGGGACTCACACAGAGAGTTATAGACTCACATAGAGAGAGCGATACACTCACACAGAGAGCCATAGACTCACACAGAGACCCATAGACTCACACAGAGAGCCATAGACTCACGCAAAGAAACATAGACTCACACAGAAAGCCATAGACTCATAGAAAGAGCCATAGACTCACAGAGCCATAGACTCACATAGAGAGTCATAGACTCACACAGAGAGCCATAGACTCACACAGAGACCCATAGACTCACACAGAGAGCCATAGACTCACGCAGAGAGACATAGACTCACACAGAGAGCCATAGACTCATAGAAAGAGCCATAGACTCACAGAGCCATAGACTCACGCAGAGAGTCATAGACTCACACAGAGAGCCATAGACTCAAACAGAGCACCATAGACTCACACAGAAACCCATAGACTCGCACAGAGAGCCATAGACTCACATAGAGAGCCATAAACTCACACAGAGAGCCATAGACTCACACAGAGCCCCATAGACTCACACAGAAACTCATAGACTCACACAGAGAGGCATAGACTCACACAAAGACACATAGACTCACACAGAGAGCCATAGACTCACACAGAGACCCATAGACTCACACAGAAACCCATAGACTCGCACAGAAACTCATAGACTCACACAGAGAGGCATAGACTCACACAAAGACACATAGACTCACACAGAGAGCCATAGACTCACACAGAGACCCATAGACTCACACAGAGAGCCATTGACTCACAGAGCCATATACTCACGCGGAGAGCCATAGACTCATACAGAGAGCCATAGACTCACGCGGAGAGCCATAGAATCATACAGAGAGCCATAGACTCGCACAGAGAGCCATATAATCACACAGAGCCCCATAGACTCACACAGAGAGCCATAGACTCACGCGGAGAGCCATAGACTCACACAGAGAGCCACAGACTCACACAGAGAGCCATAGACTCACGCGGAGAGCCATAGACTCATACAGAGAACCATAGACTCACACAGAGAGCCATAGACTCATACAGAGAACCATAGACTCACACAGAGACCCATAGACTCACACAGCGAGTCATAGACACACAGAGAGTCATAGACTCATACAGAGAGCCATAGATTCACCACATAGAGAGACATAGACTCACACAGAGAGCCATAGACTTACACAGAGAGCCACAGACTCACGGAAAGAGCCATAGACTCACACCAGAGAACCATAGACTCACACAAAGAGGCATAGACTCACACAGAGAGCCATAGACTCACACAGAGAGCCATAGACACAGAGAGCCATAGACTCACAAAGTCCCACAGACTCTTCACACAGAGACCCATAGACTCACCACATAGAGACCCATAGATTCATCAGCAGATATCCAAAGACTCGCCACACAACTAAGGACAGAGGATCGACGCTCACAACAACGAGCAGAGCGCCGAACGGCTAAAATACACTTACACACCGCTATACACACACACAGCACTACACACACAGCACTACACACACAGCCCTACACACACACAGCACTACACACACACAGCACTACTACAACTAACTACCACTACTACTCCCACCACTACTACTCCCACCACTACTATTACTACCACTACTATTACCACCACTACGAACCCACTACCACTACTACTACCACCACTACTACCACCACTACTATCCCTACTACCACTACTACTACTATTACCACTACTACTACTACCACCAATACTACTACCACCACTACTACTACTATCCCTACTACCACTACTATTACCAACACTACTACTACTACCACCACTACTACCACCACTACTATCCCTACTACAACTACTACTTCCGCCACTACTAATACCACCACTACAACCACCGCTACTATTACCACCACCACTACCCCTACTACTACCGCCACTACCACACGTGTCCCGCTAACGATGACGATACCACCATTGTGGACAGAACTCTACCGATGATAAAAATGATTCCAATGGTGATGGTGATGATGCGAACGCCCATTCTTCCTCCTCCTGTTGCAGATTCCTGCCCGTCGCGGACTGCCGCAAGCATGAGTTGGAGCCTGCTCAACGATGTCCTTAAGAACGTGGCCAAGTATGAAACGGCAGTCGGAAAGGTTCGTTCCTTTTGTCGAGATGTTAACGACCTCGTCTGGTGTGCAGGAGGTCGTGGGTTCGATCCCGACCCCGATGACGCCTGCTGCTGTATATTTGGAATTTGTATGTCTCTCTCATCATCATCACGGTGGCTAGGAGATGTTAACGACCTGGCCTGGTATGCAGGAGGTCGTGGGTTCGATCCCGACCCCGATGACGCCTGCTGCTGTATATTTGGAGTTTGCATCTCTCTCTCATCATCATCATCACGGTGGCTAGGAGATGTTAACGACCTCGCCTGATATGCAGGAGGTCGTGGGTTCGATTCAGACCCTGATGCCTACTGCTGTATATGTGGAATTTGTATGTCTCTCTCATCATCATCATCACGGTGGCTAGGAGATGTTAACGACCTCGCCTGGTATACAGGAGGTCGTGGGTTCGATGCCGACCCTGATGCCTGCTGCTGTATATTTGGAATTTGTATGTCTCTCTCATCATCATCACGGTGGCTAGGAGATGTTAACGACCTCGCCTAGTATACAGGAGGTCGTGGGTTCGATCCCGACCCTGACGATGCCTGGAGTTTGAGTGTCTCTCTCTATACCCCTGGTCGCGTGCATTTCTCTATGGGTCCCTCCGGGATTTCCCTACACATTTGGAATCAACGTCACCACGCGCTAAGAGTATTGGGCTGCTGCTATACATTCCCACGTGATGATGATGCTGACGATGATAAGCCCACTTGGTTGAGTCATCATTTGTGATAGGGTCGCTTCTGAGAATGAGCTACGTAGTCTCAAGTTGGCCTCACCTGGTAAAATAAAAAATAAAAAAATTCGTTTAAAGTATCCCCGTGTCTCCCAACCACGTGCTATCAGCGTTGTCCAATGGGCATCGTCTATGTAGCCCCAACCACGTGCTACCAGCGTTGTCCAATGGGCATCGTCTATGTAGCCCCAACCACGTGCTACCAGCGTTGTCCAATGGGCATCGTCTATGTAGCCCCAACCACGTGCTACCAGCGTTGTCCAATGGGCATCGTCTATGTACCCCCAACCACGTGCTCTCAGCGTTGTCCAATGGGCATCGCCCGTGTCTCCCAACCACGTGCTATCGGCGTTGTCCAATGGGAATCGTCGGTGTCCCCAACCACGTTCTATCGGCGTTGTTCAACGGGCAATCGTCGACGTCGCTGTCCGCCGCGTGCGCTGCGCAGGTCTGGCTGTCGGTGCTGCTCATCTTCCGGCTGCTGGTGCTCGTCGCCGTGGCGGACAAGGTCTACTCGGACGAGCAGAAGGAGTTCGAGTGCAACACGCGGCAGCCGGGATGCAAGTACGCAAGCGGGAGCATGCGTACACACACACGCCACACACACACGCCACACACACGCCACACACATACACGCCACATGCGCCACACATACACGGCGCACACACACGCCACACACACACGCCACACACACGCCACACACATACACGCCACACACACACGTGCCACACACACGCCACACACACGCCACACACATACACGCCACATACGCCACACACAGACGTGCCACACACACGCCACACACACACGCCACACACACACGGCACACACACACGCCACCCACACACGCCACACACACACGCCACACACACACGTGCCACACACACGCCACACACACATGCACGCCACACACATACACGCCACATACGCCACACACAGACGTGCCACACACACGCCACACACACACGCTACACACACACACGGCACACACACACGCCACCCACACACGCCACCCACACACGCCACACACACACGCCACACACACGCCACACACACATGCACGCCACACACACACACGTGCCACACACACGCCACACACACACGTCACACACATACACGCCACACACACACACGCCACACACACACGCCACACACACACGCCACATACGCCACACACACACGTGCCACACACACGCCACACACACACGACACACACATACACGCCACACACACACACACGCCACACACACACACATACACGCCACATACGCCACACACACACGTGCCACACACACGCCACACATACACACGCCACACACACACGCCACACACACACGCCACACACACACGTCACACACATACACGGCACACACACACACGTCACACACATACACGCCACACACATACACGCCACACACACACGTGCCACACACACGCCCCACACACACGCCACACACACACGCCACACACACACACGCCACACACACACGCGCACACAGAGCAAGCATCACTCAAGCTGACCCCCACGACGACCCCAACCCCACGAGGCTGACTCACTGCATCTAGCGGAGGATTGCTCCTCTGAGCAAAATAGTTCGCCTTTAATTTGTCGCAATTAGGAGGTTTTTTTTAGTTGATGTTTTTTTGGCCTTTTCTTTTTTTTCATGGAAATTGGTTCGTAAGTAAGTGCAGGGTGTTCGTAAGTGCGGGCGTTTGTAAGTGCTGGGCATTCGTAAGTCTGGCATTCGTAAGTGCGGGTGTTCATAAGTACAGGCGTTCGTATGTATGGATGGTGTTCGTAAGTATGGGTGGTGTTCATAAGTATGGGTGGTGTTCAAAAGTACTGGTGTTCATAAGTATGGGTGGCATTCATAAGTACGGGTATTCGTAAGTGTGGGTGTTCATAAGTACGGGCGTTCGTAAGTACGGATGGTGTTCGTAAGTATGGGTGGCGTTCATAAGTACGGGTGTTCGTAGATACGGGTGTTCATAAGTGTGGGCGTTTGTAAGTCTGGCGTTCGTAAGCACGGGTGGCGTTCGTAAGTGCGGGCATTGGTAAGTGCAGGTATTCGTAAGTACTGGTGGCGTTTGTAAATACGGGTGGTGTTCGTAAATGCGGGTGGCGTTCGTAAGAGCGGGCGTTCGTAAGTATGGGTGTTCATAAGTCGAGGACTGTCTGTACTCCGGTTTATACTTTCCACAATGTAGAGGACCGCAGACGCTTGTGCCAATTGTTGGCAGCCGTCCCTGGCAGCGTGCATCATTAATGGCCAACTCATAGTGGTATACAAACGACTCTGTTTATATTTACTTATTCGTCCAGGGAAGATGTATCCGAATGATTAATCTTTTATTCATCCTGGAGCAATCGGATGATCAATGAAACTCTTGTTTTTAGTCACAGATGTCCCAGTTGGGGCACGGGGTCAGAAATAACAAAGAAAACACAAACACGATAAGAGTGTAAAGTATATGAAAGGTAGGCAATGAGTCCCAAAACTGTGTTTTGTTATTTACGAGTGTCCTGCTAAGTTTATTTTTTTTTGCAGTTGAGGGGCGATGTTGTTGTTGCTGCTGCTGCTGTGTGTGGCATCCCAGTTTGGTGGGGAGCGGTAGTGTAGTGTCTTCTTGGTTCTTTCGGTAAAGTCACGTAGAAGGGAGACAGCGTCTCCCTGACAGACCTGGTCTTCACCTGAGGACGGCTGATTGCGTTGTGGCCGAAACGTCGTGAGAATTATTTTATTATGTTTTATTTTTATTATTTTATTACTTCCCTTCTACGTGACTTTACCGAAAGAACCAAGAAGATGAATCCCTGGAGTCACGAAAGCTTTAAATCGAAAGGTAGTGTAGTGGTTAGCGCTACATTGCGCTACAATCCCGGCGACCCGAGTTCGATTCCTGCTCACGGCCAACACCGGTGACGATTATTTGAACCGGTCCTGGGCCTCCACTAGGTCGACTCAGCCTTAAACGAGTACCTGGTACGGGGGATCTTGGTCTTTGTGTGAGGGTTTTAGCTTTGGGATTAGGCACAGTTAATCAACACATGGTAACCTGCATAGGCACGCAATTAACCAGTGTTGTTATTTGTGCTACTGCACCACCCAGTTAGACCCGCCCACCACTCAGGTGGCCCCGCCCACCACTCAGTTAGACCCGCCCACCACTCAGGTGGCCCCGCCCACCACCCAGTTAGACCCGCCCACCACTCAGGTGGCCCCGCCCACCACTCAGTTAGACCCGCCCACCACTGGACTATCCCCGCCCACTGCCCAGGTTGCCCCGCCCACCACTGAGCTAGCCCAGCCAACTCCTCAGGTAGCCTCGCCCAACACCCAGACAGCCGTCGCCCACCATCGCTCCCAACCCCGCCTCCTCCTGAACTCTGTCCATCTGCCCCTCCTCACGTCCTCGCCAGAGGTCGCAACCGGGTACCCGATACCCGTACCCTACCCGATACCCGGCTACCCATACCCGGCCGGATACAGGTAGCCGGGTAGCCGTTTGCGACCCTGGTGCGGCCGGGTACGGGCACGGGTAGGCCGTGAGTCACTGGTGAGTCACCGTTTGTCACTCATTTCGGGCAGGGTACGGGTACGGGTAGGCCGTGAGTCACTGGTGAGTAGCTGTTTGTCACTCATTTCGGGTAGGGTACGGGTAGGGAACGGCTACCCGTACCCGGCCGGGTACGGGTACCCATTTGCGACCCTGGTGCGGCCGGGTACGGGTATGGGTAAGGAATCAAAACCCGTTTGCGACCTCTGGTCGTCACCCCCTGCCCCGCCCCCACCCTAGGACCGTGTGCTACGACTACTTCTTCCCTGTGTCGCACATCCGCTTCTGGGCCATCCAGCTGGTGCTCGTGTCCACGCCCACGATGCTCGTGCTCATGCACGTGGCGGCGCGGCGATTCCGGAACAAGTTCAAAGGTGACGGCCGCGGGAGATCGAGCGTTCCTCCCTCCCTCTGACCCCCCCCACCCCCTCTACAACTCGCCAACCCGTCACCCGCTCGCGACGCCTGAGGTTCTATCCGGGCAACCCGGTTCACTCCCACCATGCAGTGCCGGATGAAGCTTGTGTGGGGCCTGTAGCAAATGTTGTTTATAAGGGGCCCTAAATAGAAAATAAAAAACACGTAAATATTAAAACATAATTTTTTTACTTGCATAGTAAAGTGATTGTATTTTTTCATTTGCTATACAGCCAGATAATATGACAAATCGCTAACCTTAAGAAACCATCTTCTTGGTTTTTTTGGTAAAGTCACGTAGAAGGGAAATAATAAAATAATAAAAATAAAACATAATAAAATAATTCTCACGACGTTTCGGCCACAACGCAAGCAGCAGTCCTCAGGTGAAGAACAGGTCTGTCGGGAAGACAGCGTCTGAATGGGTCTGAATGAGACTCTGTCTCCCCGACAGACCTGTTCTCCACCTGAAGACGGCTGCTTGCGTTGTGGCCGAAACGTCGTGAGAATTATTTTATTATGTTTTATTTTTATTATTTTATTATTTCCCTTCTACGTGACTTTACCGAAAGAACCAAGAAGATGAATCCCTGCAGTCACGAAAGCTTGAAATCGAAACTTAAACAACCAATCGTTCATTAAAGTTGAAGGCGGTATAGTACTATAGTAAGTGCAGAATCACTGAACCGGAATTGATAGCTTGAAAGCATTTAGCGCAGGGCCCTTGAAAGTGCGGGGCCCGTAGCATTTGTAGCTACTCTTGCTACTAGGATAATCCGGCACTGCCACCACGTAGAGGCCCGCAGAGCTTTGGCAAGTGTTGGCAGCGTCGTCTTTCTTGTCTTGTGTTCCCCATCTCTCTCTCTCGTGTATCCATCTCTCTCTCTCTCTCGTGTATCCATCTCTCTAGTGTGTCAATCTATCTCGTGTTCCCCATCTCTCTAGTGTGTCAATCTCTCTCTTGTTCCCCATCTCTCTCTCTCATGTATCCACCTCTCTCTAGTGTATCCACCTCTCTCTCTTCAATGTATCCATCTCTCTCTCTCTTGTGTTCCCCACCTCTCTCTGTCTCGCGTTTCTTTCTTCTCGTGTTCCCCTTCTCAATGTCCCCCACCCCCACCCGCAGGTCGTGAGGACCTGGACAAGATGGAGGGGGGCCTGGTGTGGACCTACCAGCTGAGCGTGATATGCCGAGTGGTCGTCGAGGTGGGCTCCGCCTACCTCTTCTGGAGGTTCTGCTCGCCCCTGGGACTCATCCTGCCCATGGTGGCCCAGTGCTCGGTGGCCCCGTGCCCCAACTCGGTCGACTGCTTCGTGTCGCGCCCCTCCGAGAAGACTGTCTTCATCATCTTCATGCTCACTGTGTCCGGGGTGAGTGCTCGGACGTCCGTCCGTCTGTCCGGCCGTCCGGTGGATCCGTGCCACCGCCTCTGTCTGACCGGCTGTCGTTTGTGTGTCTCCGATCGGCCATTTTCTCTTTTTTTTCTCCGTTCGCGTGTCCGATTGGCCGATCGTCCGTCCGTCGGACCGTCAGATCGCCTGTTTGTCCATTCGTACTTGGGACATTTCCGCTTTTCGGCACCAACATCGGAGCGGCACCCGCAGTAACCGCACGTACTTGTGGCAAAGCATGCAAACCAGCAGGCTCTGATAATGTGCTGTTCGCCTTTTGGAACTGTTCTCTGGTGTGACAATGGTGGTGAGACAAGGCCATAAAGAAGGCTGCTGTCTCTGGTGTAGGCCAATCGGTTTCAAAGACAATGTCATCTATTATCAGAGCATGTTTGTTTGCATATTTTTCCTACAAGTTTGTTTGTTGTTAATCCATAATAGATGTTTTTTGTGATAGATCGTGTAAATATATAAATGTCGTGTCGTTAAACCCACTGCCAACGCAGCCTTGGTAACCATCATCAGCAGCCATCAGGGAAACACGCGGACATGCAAAGATAAAGATCCCCCCGTGTAGCCTTAATAGACTCTTTAGCGCAAGTGCTGTTAGTGAGTAGCACCAATGAAGGCCGGCACTGTGGCACACTAGGGGGTGGGTGGGTGGCCAGCACCACGCCCGGCTGCCTTTGTCTCCACAGTGGCGATGTTTACTACAACACCACACCAGATACTCATTTGAGGCCGAATAGACATAGGGGAAGCCCAGGACCGCTTCAGATAATCGTCACTGCCATGAATCCAACTTGGGCCGCTGGATTCACAGCGCAGCAGCGCGCTAACCGCTCCCCTTTAGACACACAGAGACACAAACACACAGAAAAACACACACTCACACACACAAGCCCATGCATATGCAGGTAACGCAACAGCCGGCACCGTGAAGTCATCGTCACGCGGCTGCTGCCTTAACCGGTTCAGCGAGCTTTTAGGTGGCCTCCGACTTCTTGGCAGCCATTTGTGCAGAGTCAGTGCCAGTCGCCCAGGGGGGTGGCACAGGGGTGGGGGAGGAGGGTCAGGAGGGGATCGTTGTGTAACCCGCCGCATCGGCTTACGGCTACGACGGCGAGGGTAGCTGAGTGCATGAGAGGTGACAAGATGCCGACACTCGGGCATTCGCTCAGAGCTGCCGGGCCTCCCCAGAGGTCATCTCGGCCCCCGATTCCTATGAGTGCCTGGGTGTGGTGTGTAGTAGACGTCACCGCTGGGGCGTGGTGCTGGCCAACCACCCCCTCGTGTGCCGTGCCAGCCTTTTTAGGTGTTGCTACTCGTGAAGAGCACTTGCCCTCAAAAAATTCTGAGATTTGGGCCATCCTGTATAATAATAACAATAACCCTACTTGTCCTCACTTTTAGGCCATCCTGTATAACAATAACCCATCTTGTCCTCACTTTTAGGCCATTTTGTATAACAATAACCCATCTTGTCCTCACTTTTAGGCCATCCTGTATAATAACCCATCTTGTCCTCACTTTTAGGCCATCCTGTATAACAATAACCCATCTCGTCCTCACTTTTAGGCCATCCTGTATAACAATAACCCATCTCGTCCTCACTTTTAGGCCATCTTGTATAACAATAACCCATCTTGTCCTCACTTTTAGGCCATTTTGTATAACAATAACCCATCTTGTCCTCACTTTTAGGCCATTTTGTATAACAATAACCCATCTTGTCCTCACTTTTAGGCCATTTTGTATAACAATAACCCATCTCGTCCCCACTTTTAGGCCATTTTGTATAACAATAACCCATCTTGTCCTCACTTTTAGGCCATTTTGTATAACAATAACCCATCTTGTCCTCACTTTTAGGCCATTTTGTATAACAAGAACCCATCTTGTCCCCACTTTTAGGCCATCTTGTATAACAATAACCCAACTTGTCCTCACTTTTAGGCCATCTTGTATAACAAGAACCCATCTTGTCCTCACTTTTAGGCCATTTTGTATAACAAGAACCCATCTTGTCCTCACTTTTAGGCCATTTTGTATAACAATAACCCATCTTGTCCTCACTTTTAGGCGATCCTGTATAACAAGAATCCTACTTGTCCTCATTTAGGGCCACCCAGTATAATAATCCTACTTGCCCTGACTTTTGGGCCACTCTGTGTATTCAGCCACGTCTCGATTTTAAAAGCCACGTGCTAAAGTCGTGACGTCACCGTCTCTCTCACCAACCAATCAGAGCGTCTCAATGTTAAAAGCCACGTGCTAAAGTCGTGACGTCACCGTCACTCTCACCAACCTATCAGAGCGTCTCAATGTTAAAAGCCACGTGCTAAAGTCGTGACGTCACCGTCTCTCTCACCAACCAATCAGAGCGTCTCAATGTTAAAAGCCACGTGCTAAAGTCGTGACGTCACCATCTCTCTCACCAACCTATCAGAGCGTCTCAATGTAAAAGCCACGTGCTAAAGTCGTGACGTCACCGTCTCTCTCACCAACCTATCAGAGCGTCTCAATGTAAAAGCCACGTGCTAAAGTCGTGACGTCACCGTCTCTCTCACCAACCAATCAGGAGCTCCTCATTGCTTAAGTCGCGACGTAACCATCTCTCTCTCTCTCGCCCCTGCCCAGATCTGCCTCTTCCTCAACCTCATTGAGCTCTTCTACATCCCCATCAAGTACTGGCTGGGGCCGTTATTCTGCAGCACGCGAAGGAATGTCAACCTCCGCGAGCCGCCCCTCTCGGCGGTGCGGAGCGACTCAACGCGCTCGGCCCCCGACGACAAGGCCGCAGCCTGCTGCAGCTGCCGCTGCGACTGCTCGTGCCACCCGGCCCGCGGCAGGGCCGAACTGACCCGCGGCGGCAGCTACGGTGACGGCGGCGGTCCCGGCGGTGGCGGTGGCTGCGGTGGTGGCAGCCGGAGCTCGGCTTGCGCGGGGCGGCCAAACGGAGTGCTTCCGGGGCGGTGCGTCGTGGTTTTAGAGGCGCAGGACAAGGCCGGCAGGAAGAAGAAGGGCGTGACACGGATGCAGGCAATAGAGATGGGCGATGGCGATGGTGGAGATGGTGGAGGTGGAGGAGGAGGAGGTTGCTCTCCTCCCCCAGTGTCCCCGGCGGCTTCGTTGCTGGTGTCACCGCGGGCGCCGCACCTGGCGACGCACGGGAAGTGCCGCTCGTGCGGCGAGGAGGTGACAGAGGACGGTGGCGACGAGGAGGAGCAGGAGGAAGAGGAGGAAGTGGGAGAGCGGGCGCTGCTAGGGGCGGGCAAGGGCGGCCGTGGCAAAGAGGGCGCCTTGAGCAAGGAGAGGCGGGCGGGCAGCATGGGAGATGGGAAGTGACGATGCTGATGATGACGACGACGATGGCGGCGGCGGCGACGAAGAGGAGGAACTCCGTTTCCGTGGATTTTTCTGTTTTTGTTCTTGCTTCTGTTACTTGGTTCCCTTGACGTTTGGCAAAAGTAATCATTCAGCCCGCATCTACGCGGGTGCGTGCCAGACTGGGGCATCGGCGTGCCTTGGCGGGTAACAAGCTCTCGCTCATCTCTCTCCCGCCTGCGCGAAGACGAAGCCATGGAACTACTCAGGGAGCGACAACGTTGAGACGATGACGACGACGTGTCGGTTTTCGTGCGCAGAGGCGGCGTTCGTCGTCGGTCGGTGCAAACTGCGCGTCTCTCTCTCTCTTCGCAATTGCCGATGGGGAACCCGCTCGGACGAGGTGCGGGAAGGCAGCGGTGGTAGCAGCCGCGGTAGTGAGGAGCTGGCGACACCAACGGTTGTGTCCCCCCCACAACCCCCCAAGCTCTCACAGTCCTCTTTATATTCCGATGTTTTCAGACAATTAAATAAGCGTTTATATTCGTGTTGGGGAGGAATCCGGAGCGCCCGGACTAAAACAAAAACCGCAGACGTGCGCGCGGGGTGGGAGGGTCGGGGGCAACACTTTGCTATTCCAGATGGAACAGATGGGAATTAGTCCACACACTCTGCTATAGGAGCGAGCGAGATGGAACAGATGGGGATTAGTCCACACACTCTGCTGTAGGAGGGAGTGAGATGGAACAGATGGGGATTCGTTCCACACTCTCTGCTGTAGGAGGGAGTGAGATGGAACAGATGGGGATTAGTCCACACACTCTGCTCTAGCAGGGAGTGAGATGGGTACGGCTCCTCCACCACACCCACCCACGGGTATAAGAGGGAGTTTCATAACCCATCTGTGTGCGGTCCACTAACCCTTGCTCTGCATGGCACTGGAGAACTACTCTAGGCGATCAGCCAGGTGCGGCGGCGAATGCTTGTTTGTCCTCGGGTGGCGCAAACTCCAAATGTACAGCAGTAGGCGTCAGGGTCAGGATGGAACCCACGACCTCTACCATGCGAGGTAGTTAACGTATCTTAGCCACCGTGATGATGATGAGAGAGAGACGCAAACTCCAAATATACAGCAGCAGGCATCGTCAGGGTCGGGATCGAACCCACGACCTCCTGCACACCAGGCGAGGTAGTGAACATCTCCTAGCCACCGTGATGATGATGATGATGATGTTGAGAGAGAGAGACGCAAACTCCAAATCTACAGCAGCAGGCATCATCAGGTTCGGGATCTAACCCACGACCTCCTGCACACCAGGCGAGGTAGTCAACATCTCCTAGCCACCGTGATGATGATGATGATGAGAGAGAAACGCATCTCACCACCGCGGCGCCCAGTGATGCTGCTGCTGCGTTGGCAGTGGTGCACAAGCATAGCAATAACATAGGCAACGTTTCGGGCGACGGACCTTCGTAGCAGATGGTAGCACGTGGTACCTTATAAAGGAAATATATATATAGTATGTGACGTTTCATGCGACGGATCTTGCCAGCACAAGTCACTAAATTCCAGACGCGGGGTGTTTTAGTGCCACAGAGCAATCGTCCACTGAACGTGACAAGCGGGTCAGTGTCTCCTTCACGTAGACACCTTTCCACACATAAAATATTAAAGGATTTATGACTAATCCCATCGGCCACACGCGTACGTTCTACTGGGAGTGTGCAATTTCAACAGCATTGATTACAAGACGAGCAACCGCTGGAAACCGGTTTCGACATCCGCTGTCTCGTCAGAGTCTCGGCGTTGAGTGTCTGCTCAGCAGAGTTGTCGCTTGTCTTGAATCGGTGCTGCTGAAACGAGGCACTTCCAGAAGCCCGTGCACATGGCTGATGGGATGTCGAGGAAATAATGTTGTTGTTTATGTTCACGTGGAGGGATGGGCGTGTGTTCAGGAGGTTGTTTTTTTCGGTAAAGTCGCGCAGGTAAAAAATAAAATCAAAGTAAATTAAATCACGACGTTTCGGAGGCAACACAAGCTTCCGTCTTCAGGTGGAAACGTCGTGATTTAATTTATTTTTATTTTATTTTTTTACCTACGTGACTTTACCGAAAAAATCAAAGAGTATGGACCCTTGCAGTCAGGAAAACTTCAAATCTAGAATTTAGGAGGTTTGTTTTATCTATTTTGTAATTTACAATCTCCATCGCAACAAAGTAACGCTAATGGTTACGTTGATTCCCACTGCAGTCACCGTGGGTGATGTCTATACAGAATGCCTCTCACTGTATTACTCGATGTGTGTCTGTATGTTGAACTTGTTTTGCACCATACCTAGCCAATTGTACTAATCGGAGGTGATGTCGATGATAGAAACTGCCAGCTACTATTGTATTCATCTTCTTGGTTCTTTCGGTAAAGTCATGTAGAATGGACAGACCTGGTCTTCACCTGAGGACGGCTGCTTGCGTTGTGGCCGTAACGTCGTGATAATTATTTTATAATGTTTTATTTTTATTCTTTTATTACTTCCCTTCTACGTGGTGACTTTACCGAAAGAACCAAGAAGATGAATCCCTGCAGTCACGAAAGCTTTAAATCGAAATATTATTGTATTGCTGCTCTAAGCGAAATGTTTCGTCGTTGTAGTGAAAGTCGCCACCGCCACATCGACCCCTACTGACGCCACCCACCACTACCTCTACTGCCGTGCGTGCACTCCCCACCACCACCGCCACCTTCCACAACTACCACTGCTACCAGAGGTCGCAACCGAGTACCCGATACCCGGCTACCCGTACCCGGCCGGGTACGGGTACCCGTTTGCGACCCTGGTGCGGCCGGGTACGGGTACGGGTAGGCCGTGAGTCACTGGTGAGTCACCGTTTGTCACTCATTTCCCAACGTCTTGTCTCTTCTCACAATTCAAGTTCCTAGAATCAACCCATCCGCGCCTGCAACATGGCTTCATCCCAGAGGTCGCAATCAGGTACCCGTACCCTACCCGATACCCGGCCAGGTACAGGGTAGCCGGGTATCGGGTAGGGTACGGGTACCCGTTTTCGACCCTGGTGCAGCCGGGTACGGGTAAGGAATCAAAATCCGTTTGCGACCTCTGACCGCTATCCACATTAAGCCCCACACACCCCGCTTGCAGGCGGGGGGAAGGGGCGGAACCTAAAGAGGAATGGGCGGAGCCTGGACAGGAAAGGGCGGGGCCTAGAGAGGAAGGGGCGGGGCATAGAGAGGAAGGAACGGGGCATGAAGCGGAAGGGGCGGAGCATAGATAGGAAGGGCGGGGCATATCCAGAAAGGGGCGGGGCATAGAGAGGAAGGGTGGGGCATAGAGAGGAAGGGCCGGGGGCTAAAGAGGAATGGGCGGAGCCTGGACATGAAGGGGGCGTGGCCTAGAGCGGAAAAGGTGGAGGCTAAAGAAAAATGGGCGGAGCCTGGCCAGGAAGGGGCGGGGCATAGAGAGGAAGGGGCGGGGGCTAAAGAGGAAAGGGTGGAGCCTGGACAGGAAGGGGCGGAGCATAGAGAGGAAGGGGCGGGGCATAGAGAGGAAGGGCCGGGGGCTAAAAAAGAAGGGGGGGCTAAAGAAGAACAGAAGATGGGGTTTGATCAGGAAAGGTGTCAGGCCGAAGGGGTCAGGGGTGGGGATGCATTGAGAGCAATGGTCAGGGTCCTACCAGGAGTTGAACTTTCTTTGCTCAGTGAAGGTAATGGACACGTGAAATCAAACATGTGCAGCAGCAGGCAGGCAGCAGTGGCAGCTTTAGTGCCGTGGATGTGGACACAGGCGAGATTTCAACTCCCTCGCCTGGTATTCAGGAGGTCGTGAGTGCGGTGGCTGATGCCTGCTGTGCATTTGGAGTTTGCGGGTCTTTCTCCCCGTGGTCGCGTGGGTTTTTCTCCGGGTTCTCGGGTTTTTTCCCTTCCACATTTAAAATCAACGTCTCACGCGTGCAGAGCATTTGGCTGCTGCTATAAATTTTTACGCGACGATGATGATGATAAGTCCACTTTGTTAAACTATCATTCGTGAGAATCCGGTCGCTTCTGAAAATTAGCTATACATCAGCTCAGTGGGTGGGGCCTTACCTGGTAAAATAAAAATTGCTGTAGTTTTTTAGGAACTGTATTCGGTTCACTTACCCAGCAGATCCTCAGCGAGCCTCAAGTCTCGTCTGCTACGTCGGGGGTACGTGGCGAGACCCTCTTTTTTTAGACAAATATGAAATCTGTCAAAAAAAGCTTCGTGGCTAATCGGATTCCTCCAGCGGTGAGGAATAACCCCGGACCATCCCGGAGAAAACCCATCGCTGAACGCAACGGGGACAAGTCCTCTTTGGCAGTGGGTTCTTGACCGGGGGTGGGTACACGGCAGAGGTCACAACCGGGTACCTGATACCCGTACCCTACCCGATACCCGGCTACCCGTACCCGGCCGGATACGGGTAGCCGGGTAGCCGTTTGCGACCCTGGTGCGGCCGGGTACGGGTACGGGTAGGCCGTGAGTCACTGGTGAGTAGCCGTTTGTCACTCATTTCGGGTAGGGTATGGGTACGGGTAGGGAACGGCTACCCGTACCCGACAGGGTACGGGTAGCCCATTTGCGACCCTGGTGCGGCCGGGTACGGGTACGGGTAGGCCGTGAGTCACTGGTGAGTAGCCGTTTGTCACTCATTTCGGGTAGGGTATGGGTAGGGAACGGCTACCCGTACCCGGCCGGGTACAGGGTACGGGTACCCATTTGCGACCCTGGTGCGGCCGGGTACGGGTAAGGAATCAAAACCCGTTTGCGACCTCTGGTACACGGACCCCTGGGGGGGTACACGTGGCAATGTCCCACGGCGGGGTGGTACGCCGCGAAAGTTGATTTATATAAATGTGCGCGATTATCGTACGGGAGAGAGTCGTTGGTGAATAATGGGGTTGTGTGAATCTGCTGATATAAAATAACTTCGGTGGAATATATATTTTTTTAATCTGTACGGTAACGTCAAACGCTATGAGGTACCTTACTGAACTCGTTGATCGTGAAACGGTGCAAGTTTACCAAAGAGTTACCGGCGAGCGGTGGATAAATATCATCGCAGGGCGTCCATAGGATTTGTTTTTTTGTTATCCGCTCGCGGTTACTAGCAGCTAAGTTAGGGATATACCTCACAAAATGGACAATTAACGGTAAAATATCGATGTTCATTCATCCATACATTTATTTATCAGAACCATGGGGTCTCAACTGGTTAAATAAAGGATGGCATACTCTTTGGTTCTTTTGGTAAAGTCACGTAGAGAGAAAACATAACTAATAGATCACGACGTTTCGATAGCAACACAAGCCATCGTCTTCAGGTGAAACAATGCAGCAGACTGACTGCTGAGGCAGGAGGAAATGTAGCGAGAGAGCCACTGCAACCAAAGGTTATACTGGTAGGAACCTCCTGGTTACACCAGCCCACATGGGATTATTGTGTCCGTCCGTCCGTCGTGCAGGGAGGGGCTGGGTGAGGAGGGTCTGGGTGGGTGGGGTGGGGCTAGGTGGGGAGGGGCTGGTCACCCCGTACGTTAAACCTACTCACGCCGGCTTGTGCCCGCCCTCACAGTCGGCCATATTTGCAGAATACACCACGCCGCCGTTGACCCTGCAGGCCATTGACCGAACAACCCAACGTTCCTACCAGCTCCCTCCGCAGGAATGTGTTATACGCTTGTGGTGGGTACAACCCAAGGGTAAGTGGGCGGGGCTAGGGATGGAATTTGCAAGTGAATGTAATCGCAGAGAGGGTGGGGGTGATATTCTTGGGTTTTTTCGGTAAAGTCACGTAGGTAAAACATTAAAATTAATAAAAGTAAATCAAAATAAAAATCATCTCTTGAGGAAGGCCAGCGTCTCGAGAAGCTGTGACTTCTTGTCTCGTTGTCTGTTAAAAACTCTAACAAATAGGTGTTAGAGTTTTTAACAGAGAGATAGATGTTAGAGTTTTTAACAGACAACGAGACAAGAAGTCACAGCTTCTCGAGACGCTGGCCTTCCTCAAGAGATGATTTTTATTTTGATTTACTTTTATTAATTTTAATGTTTTACCTACGTGACTTTACCGAAAAAACCCAAGAATTTGAATCCTTGCAGTCACGAAAGCTTCAAATCTAGAAGGGTGGGGGTGGTTGACCTCGGCTAATCCGAGGAGGGGAGGGCGAGGGGCTGCCGTAACGGGCGAGAGGGTGGGGGTGAAATTTACTGAGGGAACAAGGTGATGGAGAGAAAAAAGAAAAAAAATATGAAACCTAGCACACTTAGAAATGTAATGCAACTCAGAGAGTCGGCCAACGCAACAGCGAACACCCTACCTGGTTGATCAGCGTCCTTCCAAAGATTGCTACATTTTGCATCCATCTTCTCGGTTGAAGCCATGCCTGAGTTGTGTGGAAATCCTCCCCGTAGATGTGGTTCAATCTTGATTCAAAGCTTTCGTGACTGCAGTAATTCATACTCTAAACCAGGGGTGGCCCGCGAAATCATTTGGGTCTGGCCCTGCCAAAGCAAACGCAGGCGGGACTCGAATTTAATAAATCTAGGAGCAAACCTGGAAAAGCAGTTGCGAGTAGCAACATCATCGATACCAGCAGCTAACATCACACGCCTCTCCAAAGAGAAGCAGTTCCAGCCCATCGCATTAGGGGCGAGTTAATTAAATGTTTGACCAAATATAACGGGCAAATGTTTAAGTTGATACTTTTGTATGGCCTGCACATGATGTTATAAATATCCAAATGACACTTGGCAGAAGAAAGGTTCCCCACCCCTGTTCTAAACGTAAAACACATTCCTGCGGAGGGAGCTGGTAGGAACGTTGGGTTGCTCGGTCAATGGCCTGCAGGGTCAACGGCGGCGTGGTGTATTGCGCAAATATGCCCGACTGTGAGGGCGGGCACAAGCCGGCGTGAGTAGGTTAAACGTTGAGTTTTATAAGGGCACCACGGGGTGACCAGCCCCTCCCCGCCCAGCCCCACCCTCCCCACCCAGCCCCTCCCCACCCTCTCCTCCCCACCCAGCCCCTCCCCATCCTCCCCACCCAGCCTCACCCTCCCTCCCCACCCAGCCCCTCCCCACCCTCTCCTCCCCACCCAGCCCCTACCCACCCTCCCCACCCAGCCCCTCCTCACGCTCCCCTCTCCATCCAGCCCCACCCCTCCCATTTTTGGATGCACGACGGACGGACGGACACAATAATCCCCTGTGGGCTGGTGTAACCAGGAGGTTCCTACCAGTATAACCTTTGGTTGCAGTGGCTCTCTCGCTACATTTCATCCTCAGCAGTCCGCCTGCTACATTATTTCACCTGAAGACGATGGCTTGTGTTGCTATCGAAACGTCGTGATTCATTAGTTATGTTTTTTTTATCTCCGTGACTTTACCGAAAGAGCCAAATAGTATGAATTCCTGCAGTCACGAAAGCTTAAAAACAAGATGAAAGAATGTCAATCACAACAGACGGTGAATCTCAAATCACAAGCGTCGCTGGCCATCACAAGCGGTAGCATCTCAACAAAGTGGCTGATGGCACCACCACCATCATCGCTGTCGTCACGTGGACATTGATTGCAGCACCCAAATACGTGAAAGGTGTAGAGATTTGTAGAGACGCATAGAGATACACAGATGCTCACAGAGACCCATACTCACCAATTATCATAGAAAGCCGCAGAGATACAGAGACTTATATTGAACCATGGAGATCCACAGATACCCAGATTAGGAATAATCAAAAATGCGTGATGTGGAGGGGAAAACATGGAGGACCCGTAGAAAAATCCACGCGACCACGGGGAGCGAGAGAAAGAAAGACGCAAACTCCAAATAAACAACAGCAAGCGTCATGGTCTAGGATCGAACCCACGACTTCCTGCACACCAGGTGAGGTAGTTAACATCTCCTAGCCACCGTGATGATGATGATGATGAGAGAGAGACGCAAACTCCAAATAAACAGCAGCAGGCGTCATGGTCTAGGATCGAACCCACGACTTCCTGCACACCAGGTGAGGTAGTTAACATCTCCGAGCCACCGTGATGATGATGATGAGAGAGAGAGACGCAGACTCCAAGTATACAGTAGCAGGCATCGTCAGGGTCGGGATCGAACCCACGACCTCCTGTACACCAGGCGAGGTAGTCAACATCTCATAGCCACCGTGGCGTCATGGTCTATGATCGAACCCACGAATTCCTGCGTACCAGGCGAGGTGGTCAACATCTCATAGCCACCATGGCGTCATGGTCTATGATCGAACCGACGACCTCCTGCGTACCAGGCGAGGTGGTCAACATCTCATAGCCACCATGGCGTCATGGTCTATGATCGAACCCACGAATTCCTACGTACCAGGCGAGGTGGTCAACATCTCATAGCCACCGTGGCGTCATGGTCTATGATCGAACCCACGAATTCCTGCGTACCAGGCGAGGTGGTCAACATCTCATAGCCACCATGGCGTCATGGTCTATGATCGAACCGACGACCTCCTGCGTACCAGGCGAGGTGGTCAACATCTCATAGCCACCGTGGCGTCATGGTCTATGATCGAACCCACGACCTCCTGCGTACCAGGCGAGGTAGTCAACATCTAATAGCCACCATGGCGTCATGGTCTAGGATCGAACCCACGACCTCCTGCACACCAGGCGAGGTAGTCAACATCTCAGTGTCTCTGATTGTTTAGACGGCGTCTCTAGGAGTGGCCGCATTCTTTCGGTCAGAGGGGAAAGACATTCATTCACCCTCGGAGGTGACGGGAGGATACGGGGGGAGGGAGTGGTGGGCTGGGTGTGGTGAGAGGGGCGAGGGGAGGGGTGAGAGGAGGGGGTAGGGAGTGGTGGGGTGGGTGGTGAGAGGGGAGATGAACGCAACGAGACAAAGACAAAGATCCCCCGTGTAGCCTTCAACAGACCCTTGGGGCAAGTGCTGTTCCTAGCGAGTAGCAGCAGCGCTACCTATGAAAGCTACCGGCGCTGTGGCACACGAGGGGGTGGGTGGCCAGCACCTGAAAACCCACAGAGACACACACACACACAGAGACAGATACACACAGACACACACACAGACACAGAGACACACACACGCAGACACAGACACACACAGATACATAAAGACACAGACACACACGGACATACACAGAGACACAAAGACATAGAGACACACACAGAAACACACACAGAAACACACAGACACAGACATACACACAGACACACACACAGACACACAGACACACACACAGACACACAAAGACACAGAGACACAAACAGACACACACAAACAGACACACAGATAGACACACACAGAGACACACACAGACACACACACAGACATACACACAGACACACACACACAGACACACACAGACACACACACACAGACACACACACAGACACAAAGACACACACACACAGACATACACACAGACACACACAGAGAAAGACAAACACAGCGGAGTGGGGAAAGTGGTTGACTCATTCATTGTGTGAGTCCGTGTGGGATCGGAAACAAATGACGACGATGACGATGATGACGACGATGATGATGAAGCTCCTCCCTAACCTCGTCACAGCCAACTCCCTCTGCGCCGTCACCTCCTCGATAGCAACACAGACAAAGGTCCCCCGTGTAGCCTGGGCAGGCTGGTCGGGGCAAGTGCTGTTCGCGAGCAGCACAGCGGCAGCGACCTCTGTAGGCCGGAACCTGCGGAACACGAGGAATGTGGGGGGGGGGTGGGGGGGGTGTGGGGGGGGTGGGGGGGTTTGGGGGGGGGGGTGTGGGGGGGGTTGGGGGTGTGTGGGGGGGTGTGGGGGGGGGTGTGGGGGGGGGTGTGGGGGGGGTGTGTGGGGGGTGTGGGGGGGTGGGGGGGGGTGTGGGGGGGTGTGGGGGGGTGGGGGGGGGTGTGCGGGGGGGGTGTGTGGGGGGGTGTGGGGGGAGGGTGTGGGGGGGTGTGGGGGGGTGTGGGGGGGTGAGGGTGAGGGGTGTGTGGGGGGTGGGTGTGGGGGGGTGTGTGGGGGGTGGGTATGGGGGGGTAGGGTGGGTATGGGGGGTGTGGGGGGGGTGTGGGGGTGTTGGGGGGGTGTGGGGAGTGGACGCAGCGCCACGCCGCGCCCGGCCGCCTTTGTCTCCCCAGCGAGCGCTGTTCGAACACAAAACCGCGCCGTGTTGCTCATTTGAGGCTGAGTCGACCTAGGCGAGGCCCAGGACCGATTCAGAGAATCGTCACTGGGTCTTGGTGGCCGTGAGCGGGATTCGATCTCTGGTCGCCAGGTTTATAGCGCAGCGTAGCGCTAACCACTGCACCACCGCTCCCCACACACACACAGTGCGCTAACCACTGCACCACCGCTCCCCACACACACACAGCGCGCTAACCACTGCACCACCGCTCCCCACACACACACAGTGCGCTAACCACTGCACCACCGCTCCCCACACACACACACAGTGCGCTAACCACTGCACCACCGCTCGCCACACACACACACACACAGTGCGCTAACCACTGCACCACCGCTCGCCACACACACACACAGTGCGCTAACCACTGCACCACCGCTCCCCATACACACATACACAGTGCGCTAACCACTGCACCATCACTCCCCACACACACACACAGTGCGCTAACCACTGCACCACCGCTCCCCACACACAGTGCGCTAACCACTGCACCACCACTCCAAGCACACACACACACAGTGCGCTAACCACTGCACCACCACTCCCCACACACAGTGCGCTAACCACTGCACCACCGCTCCCCACACGGTCGCTTGTGTTGCGATCGAAACGTCGTTTTTTGTTGTTCTTTTTTTGAACCTATCCACGTGACTTTACCGATAGACCCAAGAATATCGAGAGAGAGAGAGATGGGGGGGAGAAGAGAGGGGGAGAGAGATGGGGGGAAGGATTATAAAATAAGAATAATTAAATAAATAAAAGTGAGAAATTAAGAAAGATACAAAAAAGAACGAAAAAAAAGAATAAAAAACTGAAAAAATGTAGAAGACAAAATAAAAAAAGCAAAATAAAAAAAGAAGAGAAAAATTAACTAACGAAAAAAATTGATAAATAGAAAAATAATTAAAAAAGGGGAAAAAAGAGAGAGATAGGGGGGGAGGGAAGAGAGAGATGGGGGGAGAGGGGGGGAGGCGAGATGGGGGGGAGATGGGGGGAGAGAGAGAGAGAGGGGAGAGAGAGATGGGGGGGAGATGGGGGGAGAGAGAGAGATGGGGGAGAGAGAGAGAGAGGGGGGGGGGGAGTGGGAGATGGGGGGGAGATGGGGGGAGAGAGAGAGATGGGGAGAGAGAGAGGGGGGGAGATGGGGGGGAGATGGGGGGAGAGAGAGAGGGGGGGGGAGATGGGGGGAGAGAGAGAGAGAGAGGGGAGAGAGAGATGGGGGGAGATGGGGGGAGAGAGAGAGATGGGGGGAGAGAGAGAGATGGGGAGAGAGAGAGAGAGGGGGGGGGAGATGGGGGGGAGATGGGGGGAGAGAGAGAGATGGGGAGAGAGAGAGGGGGGGGAGATGGGGGAGAGATGGGGGGAGAGAGAGAGGGGGGGGGAGATGGGGAGGAAGAAGAGAGGGGGGGAGAGAGAGAGATGGGGAGAGAGAGGGGGGGGGAGATGGGGGGAGATGGGGGGAGGGGAGAGAGGGGGGGGAATGACACGGAACGGGTTTATGAAAAAAGCGAAAAAAAAATGTCTCGCTGCGTGAGTCAGAGTGGGTGTGGTGGTGGTGGCATTCCGTAGGAGACTCACACAGCCCGCTGAGAAAACTCAAAACAAATTCTACTGAACAAAAACACTTTTATTTTACCAGGTAAGGCAGCCCCCCCCCTTCCCCCCTGCCCGCTTATTGATCTATATGGCAAAGAAAAGCAATCATTCAGAAGGGAGATGATAATAGGGGTTTTCCCCGTTTTTTCCTGGCAACGACACAGTCGTGTTAAGTTGTTAAAACACCAAACTGAAACGTTTTTACTGCGAAACAATGCGGCAGGCGGGCTGCTGAGGCAGGAGGAAATGTAGCGAGAGAGCCACTGCAACCAAAGGTTATACTGGTAGGAACCTCCTGGTTACACCAGCCCACAGGGGATTATTGTGTCCGTCCGTCCGTCGTGCAGGGAGGGGCTGGGTGGGGAGGGAGGGGCTCGGTGGGGAGGGGAGGGTGGGGAGGGGCTGGGTGGGGAGGGGAGAGTGGGGAGGGGCTGGGTGGGGAGGGGCTGGGTGGGAGGGTGGGGCTGGGTGGGGAGGGGAGAGTGGGGAGGGGCTGGGTGGGGAGGGAGGGTGGGGAGGGGTTGGGTGGGGAGGGGCTGGGTGGGGAGGGAGCGGCTGGGTGGGGAGGGGCTGGGTGGGGAGGGGAGGGTGGGGAGGGGAGAGTGGGGAGGGGCTGGGTGGGGAGGGTGGGGAGGGGCTGGGTGGGGGGGGAGGGTGGGGAGGGACTGGGTGGAGAGGGGAGGGTGGGGAGGGGCAGGGTGGGGAGGGGCTGGGTGGGGGGGGGTGGGGCTGGGTGGGGAGGGGCTGGGTGGGGAGGGACTGGGTGGGGAGGGGAGGGTGGGGAGGGGCTGGGTGGAGAGGGAGGGGCTGGGTGGGGAGGGGAGGGTGGGGAGGGGCTGGGTGGGGAGGGAGGGGCTGGGTGGGGAGGGGAGGGTGGGGAGGGGCTGGGTGGGGAGGGGCTGGGTGGGGAGGGAGGGGCTGGGTGGGGCAGGGTGGGGAGGGGCTGGGTGGGGGGGTGGGGAGGGGAGGGTGGGGAGGGAGGGGCTGGGTGGGGAGGGGCTGGGTGGGGAGGGACTGGGTGGGAGGGAGGGTGGGGAGGGGCTGGGTGGGGAGGGAGGGGCTGGGTGGGGAGGGGAGGGTGGGGAGGGGCTGGGTGGGGAGGGTGGGGAGGGGCTGGGTGGGGAGGGGCTGGGTGGGGAAGGTGGGACTGGGTGGGAGGGGTGGGGCTGGGTGGGGAGGGGCTGGTCACCCCGTGGTGCCCTTATAAAACTCAACGTTTCACCTACTCACGCCGGCTTGTGCCCGCCCTCACAGTCGGGCATATTTGCGGAATACACCACGCCGCGTTGACCCTGCAGGCCATTGACCGAGCAACCCAACGTTCCTACCAGCTCCCTCCGCAGGACAATGTGTTTCCTCTGCTCCAGCAGTTGACCCAGCAGACCCACCTCTCTCTCTGCCCAACCTCTCCCCCTCTCTCTCTATTTAAGTCCTCGACACAGAGGCATTGGGTCTCTGTGTGTCTCTGTTGTGTGTCTCTCTCTGTGTGTCTCTCTCTGCTTGTGTGTCTGTCTGTGTGTCTATGTTGTGGGTCTCTCTCTCTCTGTGTGTCTCTGTGTGTGTTCTCTCGGTGTGTCTCTGTGTCGTATGTGTCTCTCTGTGTCTCTCTCTGTGTGTCTCTGTGTTGTCTCTCTCTGTGTGTCTCTGTGTTGTCTCTCTGCTTGTGTGTCTGTCTGTGTCTCTCTCTGTGTATCTATGTTGTGTGTGTCTCTCTCTGTGTGTCTATGTTGTGTGTCTCTCTCTGTGTCTCTCTGTGATGTTTCTCTCTGTCTGTGTGTCTCTGTGTGTCTATGCTGTGTGTCTCTCTCTGTGTGTCTATGTTGTGTGTCTTTCTCTGTGTCTCTCTCTGTGTGTCTGTGTTGTCTCTCTCTGCTTGTGTGTCTGTCTGTGTGTCTCTCTTTGTGTGTGTCTCTGTCTGTGTGTCTCTGTGTGAGTCTCTCTGTGTGTCTCTCTCTGTGTGTCTCTGTGTGTCTCTGTCTGTGTGTCTCTGTGTTGTCTCTCTCTGTTGTGTGTCTGTCTGTGTGTGAGTCTCTCTCTCAAAAGTAGTTCTAACTGATGACGTCTGCTTGTGTTGCAATCGAAATGTCGTCCTCTATTATTAAGTTTATTTTCTTTCCACGTCACTTTACCGAAATAACCGAAGAGTAATTCCAGCAGTCACGAAAGCTTCAAATAAAAATATGTTTAGTTAATTGTGTGTTGACCGACGCTCTGTGTTGTATTACATTACATTTCGATATTTTACTAGGTTATTTAATTGTAGTGTGTCCTTCTCCTGCTTTTCAGGCTTGCTTGCCGTGTCATCGCACTTGCAGCATTACGTTTGTTGTCCACTCATTGATATGCTAATTTTTTCTCTAACCCCTCCCTTTCGCTGCCTCCGCCCCCCTCTGTCTATTTAAGGCCACCCCACAGAGACGATCACCCCTCTCTGTTACCTGTGTTGCTCTCTCTATGTATCTTGGTGATATCTGTCTACTAATATGTCTGTCTATAGTTTTCTGGTTATATTTTATGTCGCTATTTCATTATACCTGATGATGATTGCTTGTGTTGCAATCGAAACGTAGTAATATGCTATTATTTAATTTATTATTTTATCTTTAGACGTGACTTAACCGAAAGAACCAAATAATAATTCCTGCAGTCACGAAAGTTCTAAAATTAAGAATGTTTAGTTGAATCGTGCGGCAGATCAAACTATTTCAGTCGAGCGTGCCTCCCGTTTTATTTTTAAATCCTTTATATTAAGTTCACTTGCTTGCTTGCTTGCGTGCTTACGACCGTGCAAATCTTTCGGTCGTTTTTTAACCCACTTCCCGTGATCCAATCGAGCTGACATTTTGCACACAGACTCGTTTGTGCGTGACAATTTATTTTCGTGAACATTTTTTTCCAAAATTTTACACTGTTTAGGGAAAATGTTTTAAATATTTAATTACCAATTGTTTAATGCTGCCAGACAATCATTTGACCCATAGGTGGCAGCCATCTCAAGCCAGAGGACGAGAGGACTTCTAGCCGCCCCGATGCCACGCATATAAAGGATTTATAGTGAAAAACTTTGTTTTTACGGGTTTACTTGTTTCTTTCCTTCCGTTTCGACTCTTTAATAAATAGCCCCGTTCTGCCGGTGGTCTCGAAAGCCTCGTCGGGGCGCGGATTTTTGAGACATCAATTTTTGACTTTCTACATTTGAAGTTTTCCTGACTGCCTGGATCCATAATGCTCTTTGGTTCTTTCGGTAAAGTCACGTGGGTAGAAAAATAAAATTAAATCACGACGTTTCGGGCGCAACACAAGCGTCCGTCATCAGGTGGGACAGCCACAGCAAGAAAGCAATTGCTGTGGTTGTCGTGATTTTAATGCATTTTATTTTTACACCTACGTGACTTTACCGAAATAAGCACAAATCGTTTGAACTTTGTTGGGCAAGGGTGTGGTCCTGCAATTATGAACAGAAAACAAGGAACTGAAGTTGAACTATTTTTGGGTCATCCGGTAAAGTCACCGCAAAAGCCAGAGAGTAAAGATTCCTGCAGTCACGAAAGCTTTAAATCAAGATTGAACTATTTTAATTGTTTCCTGGTGTAGCAGCTCGTTTTGCAGAAGCGGCCCTCGCGATCACAAATGATCGCAGCTCAATCACGTGGGATCGTCGTCATCATCACGTGGACATTTATAGCAGCAACCAAATACTTTGAACGCGTGGTGACATCGAGTCTAAACGTGGAGGGAAAATCCACGCGACCATGGGGTGAGAGAGAGAGAGAGACGCAGACTCCAAATCTACAGCAGCAGGCATCGTCAGCGTCGGGATCGAACCCACGACCTCCTGTAGACCAGGCGAGGTAGTCAACATCTCCTAGCGACCCTGATGATGATGAGAGAGAGACGCAGACTCCAAATCTACAGCAACAGGCATCGTCAGGGTCGGGATCGAACCCACAACCTCCTGTATACCAGGCGAGGTAGTTAACATCTCCTAGCCACCGTGATGATGATGAGAGAGAGAGAGGGAGACGCAGACTCCAAATCTACAGCAGCAGGCATCGTCAGGGTTGGGATCGAACCCACGACCTCTCGCCTCTGCGGCGGGGTAGGTGAGGGTGGGTGGGATAGGGGCGGGGTGAGTGGTGTAGGGGTGGGGTGGGTGGGGTAGGGGTGGGGTGGGTGGGGCAGGTGAGGGGTGGGTGGGGTAGGGGTGGGGTGGGTGGGGTAGGTGAGAGGTGGGTGGAGTAGGGGAGGGGAGGGGTGGGTGGGGTAGGGGAGGGGTGGGTGGGGGAGGGGAGGGGTGGGTGGGGTAGGTGAGGGTGGGTGGAGTAGGGGAGGGGAGAGGTGGGTGGAGTAGGGTAGGGGCGGGGTGGGTGGGGCAGGTGAGAGGTGGGTGGGGTAGGGGAGGGGTGGGTGGGGTAGGGGAGGGGTGGGGTAGGGGTGGGGTGGGTGGGGTAGGGGAGGGGTGGGTGGGGTAGGGGAGGGGTGGGGTAGGGGTGGGGTGGGTGGGTGGGGTAGGGGAGGGGTGGGTAGGGTAGGTGAGGGTGGGTGGGGTAGGGGAGGGGTGGGTGGGGTAGGTGAGAGGTGGGTGGGGTAGGGGCGGGGTGGGTGGGGTAGGGGAGGGGTGGGTGGCTTAGGGGAGGGGTGGGGCAGGTAGGGGAGGGGTGGGTGGGTGGGGTAGGGGCGGGGTGGGTGGGGCAGGTGAGAGGTGGGTGGGGTAGGGGAGGGGTGGGTGGGGTAGGGGAGGGGTGGGGTAGGGGAGGGGTGGGTGGGGTAGGTGAGAGGTGGGTGGAGTAGGGGAGGGTGGGTGGGGTAGGGGCGGGGTGGGTAGGGGAGGGGTGGGTGGGGTAGGGGCGGGGTGGGTGGGGTAGGTGAGAGGTGGGTGGGGTAGGGGCGGGGTGGGTGGGGTAGGGGAGGGGTGGGTAGGGGAGGGGTGGGGCAGGTAGGGGAGGGGCGGGTAGGGGAGGGGTGGGTGGCTTAGGGGAGGGGTGAGTGGTGTAGGGGTGGGGTGGGTGGGGTAGGTGAGAGGTGGGTGGAGTAGGGAAGGGGCGGGGCAGGTAGGGGAGGGGAGGGGGAGGGTGAGGTGCAAGGGCCTTGGTTCTGTCCCAAGACAAACCGGTCGCCCCATCGTTCCATTGTTTTCAAATCGAGTGTCTTCTCTCTCCACGCCAGCTCAAGCCTCCCGTAAACCACGTGACTTCTGCGTGTGCCCACGCCCACTCTGGGCACCTATAGAAGTACCGGATGAAGCTAAGTGCGGGGCCTGTAGCAGATGCTGTTCTAAAGGGGCCCTAAAAAAAGTATAACCCGTAAAAACAAAGTTTTTCACTCTAAATCCTTTATATGCGTGGAAGCGAACTTAATATAAAGGATTTAAAAATATATTCGCCTGTGGAGGACGCGGGGATCGATCTCCGCGACCTTTGGCATGGGAAGCGAGGGCGCTACCAACTGCGCTACTCCGCCACGGCCTGTGGAGGGGTTACGCTCTGGGCTCTTATACTGTGACGTTCAGCCAAAGCCAAGAATGAGTTCTATTTGAATATATGTAAAATATTTTTTTTGCCTAAAAAGTGTAAAATTTTGGGAATTTTTTTTCACGAACATTAATTGTCTCGCACAACGAGTCTGTGTGGAAAATGTCAGCTCGATTGGATCACGGGAAGTGGGTTAAAAAACGACCGAAAGATTTGCACGGTCGTAAGCAAGCAAGCAAGCAAGCGAACTTAATATAAAGGATTTAAAAAGTAAAAGGACGTAAATATTAAAACACAAATTTTTAACTTGCGTAGTAAATGTATTGTCTTTTTAAATCCTTTATATTAGGTTCGCTTGCTTGCTTGCTTACGACCGTGCAAATCCTTCGGTCGTTTTTTAACCCACTTCCCGTGATCCAATCGAGCTGACATTTTGCACACAGACTCGTTGTGCGAGACAATTAATGTTCGTGAAATTTTTTTCAAAAATTTTTACACTGTTTAGGGAAAATGTTTTAAATATTTAATTACCAAGTGCTTAATGGTGGCAGACAATCATCTGACCCATAGGTGGCAGCCATCTCAAGCCAGAGGACGAGAGGACTCTAGCCGCCACGCATATAAAGGATTTAGAGTGAAAAACTTTGTTTTTACGGGTTATACTTATTTCATTTGCTATACGGCCGGATAATACGACAAATCGCTAACCTCGAACATCCCGCTCGTTCATAAACGTTGAAGGTGTTATAGTACTGTATTAATAGAGCAAGTGCAGAATCGCTGAAACCGGAATTGAAAGCTTGAAAGCGTTTAGCGCGGAGCCCTTGAAAGTGCGTTGGCCCCATAGCATTTGCAGCTACTGTTGCTACGAGGATAATATAATCCGACACTGATTCATATTCTTAGGTTTTTTCGATAAAGTCACGCAGGTAAAACATTAAAATTAATAAAAGTAAAATAAAATAGAAAATAAAAATCACGACGTTTCGGAGGCAACACAAGCTTCCGTCTTCAGGTGGAACCTAAGAATATGAATCCTTGCAGTCACGAAAGCTTCAAATCTAGAATCCGACACTGACCTATTGACCTTTCTATCTAAAACCAGCGCAGGTTCTCAGCGCCTGTCCCATATCCTCCTAAGGGAGGGGGGGTCAGGGGAGGGGCCTAAGGGAGGGGATAGTGAAGGGGGCTGGCTACCTGGCTGACTGCCTGGCTACCTCAAGTCAAGTTATCTTGTACACAGGTAGGAACAACAGGTTCCACACTGCTGCCCACCAGGGATTATTTGTCTGTCTGTCGCGCACGAATGCGCTGTCCAACCAAGCTCCTACCTGCCCACTCCGAAGGAACGTGTTTCTTGCAGCAGCCAAGCCCCAGGCCTCTGCGATCGTGACATTTTCCCAATCGCTCCTACCTCCTCATCCTTCCCCCGGGTCCATTATATGGGAGAGGGCGGCAGAAAAGGAGAAATCTCGAGTCCCGTTGGCAATTTCTTTTAATTTATTTTCGAATAATCGCGGCTTTACAACTCACCTGGTGAGCATGGCCGCTTCCTCGTGTAGCCCTTCAAACACGATTCGTGTTGTTCCGGGACACCCACCGTGAGAATTGCGCCGTATTGAAGCTGACGCAGTAAAACAAAGAAGAATGAATTTCGTAGAAGGGAAATAATTAAACAACTATAATTCAAGAACCAAGAATATGAATCCCTGCAGTCACGAAAGTTTTAAATCAAAATATAATACAATTCTCACGACGTTTCGGCCACAACGCAAGCAGCCGTCCTCAGGTGAAGTAACATAACTGTCGGAAAGACAGCGTCCTGTCCTGTCTATCCGACAGTTCTGTTACTTCACCTGAGGACGGCTGCTTGCGTTGTGGCCGAAACGTCGTGAGAATTTTATTGTTTTATTTTTATTTATTTTATTATTTCCCTTCTACGTGACTTTACCGAAAGAACCAAGAAATGAATCCCTGCAGTCACGAAAGCTTTACATCGGAAAATAATGAGTTTATTATAAATTATGGTATTATCATCATTGTCGACTTGTCAATGCCCGTGCCAGGCCAGGTGCACTTTGAGGCTGTCACGTGAAGTGTTGAAGTGCTCGCGACCGACAGGAGATATTGCTGCACATGTGTCTCTGTGTGCGTGTGTGTGCCGATGACTGGTACCAGCGGTATAAAGATCGGCCTCTGTGGAGGAGGCTCGTGAAGGACGCTACTGGGCAGTTGGAGGCAGTCGCCCTCCAGCAACAACGGAGGGCGGAGGAGCGACGCTCACAACAACGAGCGGAGCGCCGGGTGGCTAAAGCGCAGCAAGTTGGCACAGTAGGGGGCACAGGTGGTGCATCAGCCAGTCATCTCGGTCATTTCAGTCGACCCGTGGCACCTGCTGGGTCTGCCCCGTGACCTCCTGCCAGCGGGCGTTCGACACTTCACGTGGCCTCAAGGTGCACGTGGCCTGGCACAAGCGTCGTGGTGACGTCACCGCCACTTAGTGGCGAATGGCGGTTGTTGTTGTGTGTGTGCATCTGTGTGTGCATCTGTGTGTGTGTGTATCTGTCACCACTGCGCCTGTGCCAGGCTACGTGCACGTTTAGGCCACGTGAAGCGTCGAACGCCCGCTGGCAGGCGGCCTCAGGACAGACCCGGCAGGTGCCATGAGTTGACCGAACTCAGATGACCGGCAGATGCACCACCGGCTGTGCCCACCCCCCTACTGTGTCAACCTGCTGCATCTTATCGACTACCACCACCACCAAGCACACCCTTTGCGTGTGCGGTGTTTGTTTGATCTTTGTCTGTTCTTGCCTCCTCCTCCAATGCAAGGCCGTAGCTATGGAGTCAACGGGGACTAAACCTTCCAGGGTGTCTGGGGGTCCCAACCCAGAAAAATATCTAAATTTGAAAACTCATTTCCTGCCGAAAATATTTAAATATTCGCTAACACATGGGATGGACTTTTTTTTTTTTACAATTTTGTCGAATAGTGTATTGTATTACATTGCTGTTTTTACTTTTTTTTTACTTGTTTCATTGTATGTAATGCCAGAGATTGGGGAATTAATTAAGTACAACCATAACCACAATCATATAAACCAGGAGTCGGGAACCTTTTTGACTGGGAGAGCCATAAAAGCCAAATATTTCTAAATATATTTCATTAAGAGCCATATAGTATTTTTAACGTATAATAAATGAAATATGTCTTACTTTTAATGCGACTTCTGGTGCTGCATGGTTTTGCTGATGGCCTTGTAGTCTGGTTCGTACGACGTGGTGAGGTTGAGCTTCATGCAGGCGTGACCCGTGAAATTTATCTTCAAAACTAATTTCTGTTTACTTTAAAATGACACAGTATTATTAAGCAATATCACAAGTATTTTAAAATCAGTTCCAAACTGATTTTTTTTTCAACTCAAAATTGTCTGGGAGCCATATGCCGTCACTGGAAGAGCCATATATGGCTCGCGAGCCATAGGTTCCCGACCGCTGATATAAACAGAAATCTACGCCTTGATTTACATGAAGACAAGTCCAGATATTGTGGCCAAGGTTTATCAAATTGTTGCTTTAATTTACATAGCATAGCAATTCATTTTTTTATAGCGAAATATTGGGGAGGGACATTTTGAGCATATTTGAATATCGGTGAAATCACAGAGCGGTTGGGCACAGAGAGAACGAGGCAGAGTGAACCAACGTGATCCAACATACGGAGCAAGCCCATATCTCTCCCCTATCCCCTCTCTTCTCTACCCACTCCCGTTCCCTCTCTTAACCCCGTGTAACCTCTGACCCTCCGCTCCTCCCCCATTCGCCCTTTTCTCTCTCCTCCAATAAACATTAAATCATGTTTTGTTATTATGGGGGGGGTGAGGGTTTGTGTGTGTGTAGATCTGCGCTACGAACCCGAGTTCAATTCCCGCTCACAGATAAGCGTCACCAACACCGGCGACGATTATCTGAAGCGGTCCCGGGCCTCCCCTAGGTCGACTCAGCCTCAAATGAGTACCTGGTGCCGTGCGTAGTAAACATCGCCACTGGGGAGACAAAGGCGGCCGGGCGTGGTGCTGGCCACCCACCCCCCTCGTGTGCCGTGCCAGCCTCCATAGGTGCTCGCTAACAGCACTTGCCCCAAACAGTCTCGTAAGGCTATACGGGGGATCTTTGTCTTTATATACTATATATTAAGTGTGTGTATATACTATGTATATGTGTGTGTATATATACTATATAATATGTAAACTCAAGTCTTGCAACAACAACAAAATAAATTAATGTCAAGGCACATCAATAGATCACACGGAAGATGCTTCCATGAAAATGCGTTCCTCCGTGAACGTCCCCTTCCCTCCATCCGGGTCTCACTTCCCTCGTTTCACACCCCCCCCCGCCCCCCCCCCACCCCCCCAGGGGGGTCTTAGGCGGGCAAAATGGCGGCTTCCGGAAGGGACGAGCTCAATGCAATGCGAGACGTGCAATGCGATGCAGTTCGACGCACTGCCATCATCATCGCCATCATCATCATCGTCATCATCGTCTTCATCATTGTCTTCATCATCGTCGTAAATCATCACCGTCATCATCATCGCCATCATCATCATTGTCTTCATCATCATCGTCATCATCACCGTCATCATCATCGCCATCATCATCATTGTCTTCATCATCATCGTCATCATCACCGCCGTCATCATCGCCATCATCATCATCGTCATCATCATCATCGTCGTCATCATCATCGTCGTCATCATCATCATCATCGTCGTCATCATCATCGCTATCATCATCATCGCCGCCGCCGCCGTCATCATCGCCGTCATCATCGTCTTCATCATCATCGCCTTCATCATCATCATCGTCATCATCATCACCACCGTCATCATCGTCATCATCATCACCACCACCGTCATCATCGCCGTCATCATTGTCATCATCATCATCATCATCGCCATCATCATCACCGCCGTCATCATCATCATTGTCATCATCGCCATCATCATCATCATCTGTATCGTCATCATCGCCGTCATCATCATCATCGTCATTATCACCGTCATCATCATCACCGTCATCATCATCGCCGTCAACATCATCTGTATCGTCATCATCGCCGTCATCATCATCATCGTCATTATCACCGGTCATCATCATCTGTATCGTCATTATCACCGTCATCATCATCACCGTCATCATCATCGCCGTCATCATCGCCGTCATCATCATCATCATCGCCATCATCATCACCGCCGTCATCATCATCATCGTCATCATCATCGTCGTCATCATCATCATCATCGTCATCATCGTCGTCATCATCATCATCGTCATCATCATCGCCGCCGTCATCGTAGCAGCAGCAGGAGCAGCGGCAGCGGCTTTCTGGGCCAACCATCGCACAAATATGGCGTGCCACAGCATCAGATGCACTTCCGCGGCCGTCTGGAATGCTCCTCCCTTCAGACGGCGCGTTCGTGTGCACGTTGAACTTCTTTCACACCGTACGTAGCCAACTAATCGAAGGTGCGAAATGACGGTGAAGATCGGCAGCAGCAGCAGCAGCTGCAGCCGCAGCGATGGGCGTTCCGGTTTCCTCCCACACGTGCAAACACTCGTCGCTCATTGGCCGATAACACTTTAACACGTATATAGAGATCATTGATAATTGTTTTTTTACCCTTCTATCTGGCAACAAAACTGACACCTTTTTTATACAAGGAGTCATGTTTGCATAGACCGCAATACCTGCAGTCGGAATGCAAACCAAAAACACAACTCTGATAATGTGCACTGTCCTTGAAGTTGATTGGTCCACACCCGAGACAGCTTTCCTTAGAGCCTAGTCTCACATGGTGTTGGACCAGATGACGCCAAAAGGCGCATGACGTATATTGAAAATCGCAGAGCTTGGGCAATGGCTGGTGCCGGTTCACCACATGGCTGCTGCTGATGCTGCTGCTGCTGATATCTCGACTGTGGTTTCTCCTCTCAGTAGTCACCCCTCTCTCTCGTCACCCCTTCTATCTCTGCCTCTCTCTACGAGAGCGAGCGAGGAGCAGATACCGTGTGATGGCGACGCTTGCCTGACAAGTTGACGTCGTTATTGACACATTCATATTTGCGCGCTCTAACCCCCCAAAAACAACCTCCACTATGGATGAACTTGACGGCAACGAAGATGATGACGGCCATGATTACGATGACAACAATAGCGATGATGGCGATAATGATGATGATGATAACAAAGGGCTGAGTGCACCCTGACCGGGATTTGAATTCGAGTGACCCGCAGCTCAGCCGAGCTCACCGCAGGTCAATGAGGGCGAAAGCTACGACGAACCCACGGCACATCGTGGGAAGGAAATCGCGGTGGCACAGCCGCGGCCATTTTCCTCCAGGTGGCGGAGCAGCGAATGGCAACCGGTGACGAGTCGGAGACGGTGATATAAAAAGGAGGGGCCGAGTCTCTCTCCAACTCCGCTCGCCATCCCGCACCGTCGGGGCCCCAACACCGCCACCCTACTGTGCCAACTTGCTGTGCTTTAGCCACCCGGTGCTCCGCTCGTTGTTGTGAGCGTCGCTCCTCCGCCCTCCGTTGTTGCTGGAGGGCGACTGCCTCCAACTGCCCAGTAGCAGCAGCATCCTTCACGAGCCTCCTCCCACACTTCTCCCCACCCCTCCTTTATCCCTCTCCTGTCGCCCCCCCTCCCATCCCCGCCCACCTACCCCAACACGTCACGTGGTCATCACACTGTGAGGTCATCGGCCCTCGCTCTCCGGCTGCTGCTGCTGCTGCCGTTGTTTCCACCCCCTGGGCGGCACGTGCGGGCTGAGCGCCTCTGCTGCGACACTGACTGCGACTGCTGCTGGTGCTGCTGCTGCTGTTGCTGCTGTTGCTGCTGCTGGTGGTGGTGGTAATACAACTGTGGCGCCCGTTGCGAGAATCGAGCCATCGGCTGTGCTTGAGGCCTTCCGTAGCCACGGGCCTGCAGCTGCGGTGAAGCCTGCAGCGGCTGCTGCTGCTGCAGCTGCTGCCACTGCAGCTGCTGCGGTTGCTGCAGCCACTGCAGCTGCTGCTCCTGCTCCTGCTGCTGAGTATTCACTATGATCTGTCCCGCAGGATCGTGCACGAGGCCTAGGCCGAAGGCTTCCGCGCTCCCTGACCCTGCGTTGGACTGAGCGGCCAGCGCGTGTCCCTGAACGCCGGGCCGTGCGATGGCGTATCGGTCGGGCGCGGCCGACGGTGGCAGCGATGCCATCGCGACCGGAGCGAGAGGAGGAGGAGGAAGAGGCGGCAGAGGCGGCAGAGGCTGCGGGGAGTTGAAGGCGACGCGCGGGAAGCCAAGCGCGCCCTGCGGCGAGCTCGAGTTGAGCACGGCCTGCGTGAAGTGGGCGACGGGACGCACAAAGCCGCCGCCGCCGCCGCCGCCACCCACTACCGACGCCGCCGCCTCCTGCGCGTTGGCGGCCTGCGGTGGGCCGGCCGGGCCCGGCGCTCCGTAGTCCTGCACTTTGGCGGCTTCGCGGACGAGCCGCGACTCCATGGCCGCCTGGGGCTGCGGGCCGCCCTGGGTTCACCACGGCCTGAGTGAAGTGCGCCACGGACTGCAGGCAGTTGAGCGTCGACTCCGAAGGCCCGATGATCGTGTGGGGTGACGGGTCGGAGTGAAAGATGGCATGCCGCTGCAGCTGCTGCTGCTGCAGCTGCTGCTGTTGCAGCTGCTGCTGCTCGTGCTGCTGCAGCTGCTGCAGCTGCTGCTGGTGCGAAGCAGCCGAGGCGGCAAAGGCACCAGGCATCGGAGCCCCGAAGCTCTGCTCGACCCGGACGGCCGTCACGGGGGCCACCGCGACATCCCCCACGGGGTGCGCGGTCGGAGACGGTGCCGTGCTCTCGGAGACGGCGCCCGGCCGCGGTCCCGGCGTCATCTGCGGCGGTCCCTTCGCCGGCAACGGCCCGGCCGTGGCCACGCCGTCACGGCCGTCGACGCCGGAGCCTTTCCCGTCTTTGGCGCCGACTCCGCCCGCCGCCCCGGAGGCCGGCACGAGCTTGATCCCCGAGGGGATCACGAAGTCGCCGCGGACGGCGCGTGCGGCGCACGAGCGACAGCCGGCGGTGGCGTAATGGGGGCAGCTCAGGTAGGAGGCGGCGGCGGCGTCTTCGGGGCCGCCCCTCGGCGAGGACGAGGCCCAGTTGGAGGTCGCCGTGGAAGCTTCCAGCAGCTCGGCGCCCAACGCCTCCTCTGTGGAGACGCCGCGGCGCAGCTGCCGGGACGGGGAGGGGTGGCAATAGCGTAGGATATAGTGTAGTGTATAGTGTAGTGTATAGTGTAGTGTATAGTGTAGTGTATAGTGTAGTGTATAGTGTAGTGTATAGTGTATAGTGTAGTGTATAGTGTAGTGTATAGTGTATAGTGTAGTGTATAGTGTAGTGTGTAGTTAGTGTATAGTGTAGTGTATAGTGTAGTGTGTAGTGTATAGTGTAGTGTATAGTGTAGTGTATAGTGTAGTGTATAGTGTGTAGTGTAGTGTATAGTGTAGTGTATAGTCTAGTGTAGTGTATAGTGTATAGTGTATAGTGTAGTGTATAGTGTAGTGTATAGTGTAGTGTATAGTGTAGTGTAGTGTATAGTGTAGTGTATAGTGTAGTGTATAGTGTAGTGTATAGTGTAGTGTATAGGTAGTGTATAGTGTAGTGTATAGTGTAGTGTATAGTGTAATGTATAGTGTAGTGTAGTGTATAGTGTAGTGTATAGTGTAGTGTATAGTGTAGTGTATAGTGTGTAGTGTGTAGTGTATAGTGTAGTGTATAGTGTAGTGTATAGTGTAGTGTATAGTGTGTAGTGTAGTGTATAGTGTAGTGTATAGTCTAGTGTAGTGTATAGTGTAGTGTATAGTGTAGTGTATAGTGTAGTGTTAAGTGTATAGTATAGTGTAGTGTATAGTGTAGTGTATAGTGTAGTGTATAGTGTAGTGTATAGTGTATAGTGTAGTGTATAGTGTAGTGTATAGTGTAGTGCAGTGTTCACTATTAGGCCACCAGTGGCCTGCAATGAAGAACATGCCAGTGCACTGACCACCACCACCACCCACCACCACCACCCACCACCACCACCCACCACCACCACCCACCACCACCATCCACCACCACCACCCACCACCACCCACCACCCACCACCACCCCCCACCACCTCCGCACCTTCTTCCAGCCGAGGTGGTAGAGCTCAGCGAGGTTGAGGAGGAGCGAGAGGCAGGCCACTGCGAGCATGAAGACGATGAAGATGGTCTTCTCCGTGGGACGCGAGATGAAGCAATCGACGACGTTGGGGCACGGCCACCGTGCGCACCTGCGGCACAGAGACGGTGACGAAGATGGCGACGACGACGATGTATCTATATGAGTCTCTAAGTATCTCTATGAGTCTCTATGAGTCTCTGTGTATCTATGTTTCACTATGTGTCTCTATGTATCTCTATGAGTCTCTAAGTATCTCTATGAGTCTCTATGTGTCTCTGTGTCTCTATGTTTCACTATGAGTCTATATGTGTCTCTATGAGTCTATATGTGTCTCTATGTATCTCTATGTATCTCTATGAGTCTCTATGTATCTCTATGTATCTCTATGAGTCTCTATGTATCACTATGAGTCTACATGTGTATCTATGTATATCTGTATATCTCTGTGATCTCTACGTGTTTCTACGGCTCCTCTCCTACCTGTAGAGTGTCTCCAGGCCGAAGCCGTACAGGTAGTACTGGCCCACGATGAAGGCCACCTCAATGGCCGTCTTGAAGAGCACGTGGAACACGTAGGTCCGCAACAGCGCCCCCTCCATGCGCACGTGCACCTGGCGGGCGACACGGCATGGACGACGACGCTGCCACGCTCACCCAGCGACCGGATGACTCCCGACCGCTCTCCACGTATAGTGGGTGGCTGGGAGATGTTGACAACCTCGCCTGGTACGCAGGAGGTCGTGGGTTCGATCCCCGACACTGACGATGCCTGCTGCTGTAGATTTGGAATCTTTGTCTCTCTCTCATCATAATCACGGTGGCTAGGAGATTTTGACTACCTCGCCTGGTACGCAGGAGGTTGTGGGTTCGATCCTGAACCTGACGATGCCTGCTGCTGTAGATTTGAGTTTGCGTCTCTCTCTCATCATCATCGCGGTGGCTATGATATGTTAACTACCTCGCCCGGTTACACAGGAGGTCGTGGCTTCGATCCCCGACCCTGACGATGCCTGCTGCTGTAGATTTGAGTTTGCGTCTCTCTCTCTCTCTCATCATCATCACGGTGGCTATGAGATGTCAACTACCTCGCCTGGTATACAGGAGGTCGTGGGCTCGATCCCCAACCCTGACGATGCCTGCTGCTGTTTATTTGAGTTTGCGTCTCTCTCTCATCATCATCACGGTGGCTATGAGATGTTAACTACCTCGCCTGGTGTACAGAAGGTCATGGGTTCGATCCCGACCCTGACGATGCCTGCTGCTGCCGTATATTTGGAGTCTTTGTCTCTCTCTCATCATCATCACAGTGGCGAGGAGATGTTAACTACCTCACCTGGTGTACAGAAGGTCGTGGGTTCGATCACGACACTGACGATGCCTGCTGCTGTAGATTTGTAGTATCTTGTGTATAGTGTCGTATGCAGCGTATAGTGTCGTGTATAGTGTATAATGTAGTGTATAGTGTGGTATGTAGTGTATAGTGTGTATTGCAGTGTAGTGTATAGTGTATAATGTAGTGTATAGTATAGTGTATAGCGTAGTGTATGGTGTAGTGTGTATTGTAGTGTAGTCTATAGTGTAGTATGCAGTGTGTAGTGTAGTGTATAGTGTAGTATGTAGTGTATAGCATAGTGAACATTGTAGTATGTATTGCAGTGTAGTGTGTAGTGTATAGTGTAGTATGTAGTGTGTAGTATGTAGCGTGCAAGTGTGTAGTGTATAATGTAGTGTATAGTATAGTGTATAGCGTAGTGTATAGTGTAGTGTGTATTGTAGTGTAGTGTATAGTGTCGTATGTAATGTATAGTGTGTAGCATATAGTGTAGTGTACAGTGTAGTATGCATTGCAGTGTAGTGTGTAGTGTAGTGTATAGTGTAGTATGTAGCGTGTAGTATGTAGCGTGTAAGTGTGTAGTGTATAATGTAGTGTATAGTATAGTGTATAGCGTAGTGTATAGTGTAGTGTGTATTGTAGTGTAGTCTATAGTGTAGTATGTAGTGTATAGCATAGTGAACATTGTAGTATGTATTGCAGTGTAGTGTGTAGTGTAGTGTATAGTGTAGTATGTAGTGTGTAGTGTTTCCCCCAGTCTACGTTTGTCAAACTTCTTTTGCAACCGGAGGTGCGTCGGGGGGTGTAGTACGAAAACAAAATGGCGTCCAACGGCGGCCGCGTCACGGCCAACGACTGCGCGATGGATTTGCAAGTAAAAGGGATTCTAAAGCCAGACCTCTATGCGCACCTCGATCGGCGGTGACGTCGCTTCCTGTGGCTGCTGCGACGTCATTTCCTGTTGCTGGGGCTGCTGGGGCTGCTGGGGCTGTGACGTCACAATGGAGCCGCGCTTCTCCTCGACGCGCAGCAGGTGGAGCACGTGGCCCAGGAAGATGAGGGTGGGCGTCGACACGAAGATGATCTGAGGCCACGCGGCACGGGCGACAACGACAAAGTGTTCCCTCAGCCCCGTCGTGTAGCCTTTAGTGGAATGTTGGGGCAAGTGCTGTTAGCGAGTAGCAGCACCTATGGACATGCAAAGAATCCCCGTATAGCCTTAACGCACTGTTGGGGCAAGTGCTGTTAGCATAGAGACTTATATGTTTATGGGTCTCTGTGCATCGCTACGGGTCTCTATGTGTTTCTATGTATCTCTATAAGTCTCTGTCTGTCTCTATGAATCTCTCTGCACCTCCATGTATCTCTACGAGTCTCCATGAGTCTCTGTGAGTCTCTGTGCATCTCTATGTGTCTACGTATCTCTGTGATTCTCTCTGTATCTCAATGTTTCCCTATTTATCGCCATGAATCTCTCTGCGACTCCACGTATCTCTTTGAGTCTCTGTCTATCTCTATGAGTCTCTATGTATCTCTATGAGTCTCTATGTATCTCTATGAGTCTCTATGAGTCTCTATGAGTCTCTATGAGTCTCTATCTGTCTCTATGAGTCTCTATGAGTCTCTATGAGTCTCTACACGTCTCTACGCGTCTCACCTGGAGCACCCAGAAGCGCACGTGCGAGATGGGGAAGGCCTGGTCGTAGCAGACGTTATCGCAGCCCGGCCCTTCGTATCTGTACGAAACCCTGTCTGTCTCTATGAGTCTCTATGCATCTCTGTCTAATAGTCGCTATGAGTCTCTACGAGTCTCTATGTTTCTCTCTCTATAAGCCTCTATGTATCTCTATATGAGTCTCTATGAGTCTCTATGAGTCTTTATGAGTCTCTATAAGTCTCTATGAGTCTCTATGAGTCTCTATGTATCTCTATGAGTCTACATGAGTCTCTATGAGTCTCTATGTATCCCTTTCTGTCTCTATGAGTCTCTATGAGTCTCTACGAGACCTTGTCTGTCTCTATGAGTCTCTATCTATCTCCACGCGTCCCACCTGGAGCACCCAGAAGCGCACATGCGAGATGGGGAACGCCTGGTCGTAGCAGACATTCTCGCAGCCCGGCTGCTTGGTGTTGCACTTGAAGTCCGACTGCTCGTCGCCCCACACCTCCTCGGCTGCCGTTCCCAGCACGAGGATGCGGAAGATGAAAAGCACCGTGAGCCACACCTGGGGGGATGGGTGGGGAGAGACATCACCCCCACCACCTCCATCGTTGTCCGCTGTGTTGTGGGTCAAGCGTCTGCCTCTTGACCTCGCTGCTGCTGCTGCTTGAGCCTCGCTAACCACGACCCCGCTTGGGTCCTTCGACCTGTTGTGGAAATCCCGGTGTCACAGGCTAAAATTACCACCTACCCACGATTAAACCCGGGTATAGTTTGGCCCAGGCCAGAGTTATACCCGGGGGGATAAAGTGTCCTGGGCTAAACTATACCCCCGGGGGTTTAAACTCGATTGGGCCAGACCATATCCCTCCTAGCCAGAATATGCCACGTGTGAAAGTTCAAACGAACTTCAGTCGATATCTAAAAAGCGTATAAATGGAAGTAAGAATCTCAATTTGATCAATTGAAGCATTTTTAGGGTTAGGGTTTGGGATAGGGATAGAGTTAAGGTTAGGGTTAGGGTGAGGGATAAGGTTAAGGTTAGGGTGAGGAATAGAGATAGGGTTAGGGATAGGGTTATGGATAGGGTTAGGGATAGGGATAGGGTTAGGGATGGGGTGAGGGATAGGGATAGGGTGAGGGATAGGGATAGGGTTAGCGTTAGGGTTATTATTAAAGTTTTTCTGGTTGAAGCAATCAAAGTCTATGTGTTTACAGTTTCAAAGACAAATGTTAGAAACATTTAGTAATTCACGTGTATATCGCTCAACACTATGACTATCATGGGGGTCTGATTTGGCCTAGAGGGGTATAATCTCGCCTAGGCCGTTTAAACCACGGGTATACTCCGGCCTGGGGGTATACTCCAGCCTCGGGGTATACTCCGGCCTGGGGGTATACTCCGGCCTGGGGGTATACTACGGCCTGGGGGTATACTACAGCCTGGGGGTATACTACAGCCTGGGGGTATACTCCGGCCTGGGGGTATACTCCGGCCTGGGGGTATACTCCGGCCTGGGGGTATACTCCGGCCTGGGGGTATACTACAGCCTGGGGGTATACTACAGCCTGGGGGTATACTACAGCCTGGGGGTATACTCCGGCCTGGGGGTATACTCCGGCCTGGGGGTATACTCCGGCCTGGGGGTATACTACGGCCTGGGGGTATACTACAGCCTGGGGGTATACTCCGGCCTGGGGGTATACTACAGCCTGGGGGTATACTCCGGCCTGGGGGTATACTACGGCCTGGGGGTATACTACAGCCTGGGGGTATACTCCGGCCTGGGGGTATACTACGGCCTGGGGGTATACTCCGGCCTGGGGGTATACTCCGGCCTGGGGGTATACTACAGCCTGGGGGTATACTCCGGCCTGGGGGTATACTACGGCCTGGGGGTATACTCCGGCCTGGGGGTATACTACGGCCTGGGGGTATACTACAGCCTGGGGGTATACTCCGGCCTGGGGGTATACTCCGGCCTGGGGGTATACTCCGGCCTGGGGGTATACTACAGCCTGGGGGTATACTACAGCCTGGGGGTATACTACGGCCTGGGGGTATACTACGGCAAGGGAGTATACTCCGGCCTTAGGGTATACTACGGCCTGGGGGTATTTTACGGCCTGGGGGTATACTCCGGCCTGGGGGTATACTACAGCCTGGGGGTATACTCCGGCCTGGGGGTATACTACAGCCTGGGGGTATACTCCGGCCTGGGGGTATACTACAGCCTGGGGGTATACTCCGGCCTGGGGGTATACTACAGCCTGGGGGTATACTACGGCCTGGGGGTATACTCCGGCCTGGGGGTATACTACAGCCTGGGGGTATACTCCGGCCTGGGGGTATACTACAGCCTGGGGGTATACTCCGGCCTGGGGGTATACTACAGCCTGGGGGTATACTCCGGCCTGGGGGTATACTACAGCCTGGGGGTATACTACGGCCTGGGGGTATACTACAGCCTGGGGGTATACTACGGCCTGGGGGTATACTACAGCCTGGGGGTATACTCCGGCCTGGGGGTATACTACAGCCTGGGGGTATACTACGGCCTGGGGGTATACTACAGCCTGGGGGTATACTCCGGCCTGGGGGTATACTCCGGCCTGGGGGTATACTACGGCCTGGGGGTATACTACGGCAAGGGGGTATACTACAGCCTGGGGGTATACTCCGGCCTGGGGGTATACTACGGCCTGGGGGTATACTACGGCCTGGGGGTATACTACGGCAAGGGGGTATACTACAGCCTGGGGGTATACTCCGGCCTGGGGGTATACTACGGCCTGGGGGTATACTACGGCCTGGGGGTATACTACAGCCTGGGGGTATACTACGGCCTGGGGGTATACTACGGCCTGGGGGTATACTACAGCCTGGGGGTATACTACAGCCTGGGGGTATACTACAGCCTGGGGGTATACTACGGCCTGTTACACCGGCATTTCCTTTTGTCCGCGTGTTCGCTGTCAACCAAACGATGGGGTTGTTGTTGTGCGGGATTGTTGTTGTGCTGAGTTGTTGTTGTGCAGGGTTGTTGTTGTGCGGAGTTGTTGTTGTGCAGGGTTGTTGTTGTGTGGGGTTGTTGTTGTGTGGGGTTGTTGTTGTGCAAGATTGTTGTTGTGCGGGGTTGCTGCTGTGTGGGGTTGTTGTTGTTGTTCATGGTTGTTGTGCCGGGCTGTTGTTGTGTGGGGGTTGTTGTTGTGCGGGGTTGTTGTTGTTCAGGGTTGTTGTGCCGGGCTGTTGTTATGTGGGGGTTGTTGTTGTGCAGGATTGTTGTTGTGCGGGGTTGTTGTTTAGGGTTGTTGTGCAGGATTGTTGTGCCGGGTTGTTGTTGTGTGAGATTGTTGTTGTGCGGGGTTGTTGTTGTGCGGGATTGTTGTTGTGCGGGATTGTTGCTGTGCGGGATTGTTGTTGTGCGGGGTTGTTGTTGTGCGGGATTGTTGTTGTGCGGGATTGTTGTTGTGCGGGTTGCTGCTGTGTGGAATTGTTGTTGTTGTTCATGGTTGTTGTGCCGGGCTGTTGTTGTTGTTGTTCAGGGTTGTTGTGCCGGGTTGTTGTTGTTGTTGTTCATGGTTGTTGTGCCGGGCTGTTGTTGTTGTTCAGGGTGAAGCGGCATCAGCTACCTTCCCCACCACCGTCGAGTGTTCCTGAGCATTCTCCAGGAGCTTGCCCAGCAGACTCCAGTCGCCCATCGTCCAGCACAACAACGCCGCGTTGCTGCCTCCACCCGGGGACAAGCGACACGCGGTCAGTCAACACCACGGACGTACGATCGCAAAACGAGATGTGTGTCTGTACCAGAGGTCGCAACCGGGTACCCAATAACCGTACCCTACCCGATACCCGGGTACCCGTACCCGTACCCGGTCGGGTACGGGTACGGGTAGCCGTTTGCGACCCTGGTGCGGCCGGGTACGGGTACGGGTAGGCCGTGAGTCACTGGTGAGTAGCCGTTTATCACTCATTTCGGGTAGGGTACGGGTACGGGTAGGCCGTGAGTCACTGGTGAGTAGCCGTTTGTCACTCATTTCGGGTAGGGTACGGGTAGGGAATGGGTACCCGTACCCGGCCGGGTACGGGTCACCGTTTGCGACCCTGGTGCGGCCGGGTACGGGTAAGGAATCAAAACCCGTTTGCGACCTCTGGTCTGTACGTGTGTAGTGTCTGCGTGTGTGTATGTGTGCAGTCCGGCAAAAAGCAAGCCCCTACCTCCCCGTGGTGCTGGATGGGCAACGTTGTCGTGGACAGTGCTGTGGGGGGGGAGGGCCAATTCCGATTGGCCTTTCCTCTCAGGGCGTTTGTAACCATCACAGCGGTAAAATGGGGGTTTTGGACGGGTGCGAGGGGCTGGTAACCCCTCCACCTTCAATAAATTACCACTAAACCACGTGAAAAATATCTAATTAATAAGCTTGTGCCGGAGGCTTTGGGGGGACAGGCGTCTAGGACGTCTCCTGGCCAAACCCCATCTGGCAGAGCCAGGAGATTGAATCTTTACCCTCGGGGCTCCTCCAGAAACAACAAAAAGCCACTACGTGTGGCCACGTGGAATGTTCGAATGCTCACTACAGAGGAGAGGCTGCCACTCCTCTGACGGGAGCTGTAACGGTGCTTCCTGGATCTCAGGTATTCAGGTGATCTGATGGACCGGCTCTGGCTCCTGCCACCATGAGGGGAGGACAGTCCTCTACTCGGGGCAGGAGACTGCTGGGAAAGGACCTGGCAAGGATTATTCAACATCGCCTTGCTACGCACGCTGAGGAGAAGCTTGCGGAGCCCCAATGCGGTTTCAGGAAAGGGCGGTCCTGCACAGATGCCATATTTTCTGTCCGTCTGTTACAGCAGAGGTGTAGGGATTTCCAACAAGAGCTACATCTCTGCTTTATTGACCTGGTCAAGGCCTATGATACCATCAGTAGGCCTGGTCTCTGGGGTGTTCTTCGTGCTTTCGGAGTCCCTCACCCTCTGCTCACGATCATTAAGGACCTTCATGATGGTGAGCGGGCCCGGGTAAAACTACGTGGCCGGGAGTCAGAGCCATTCCCTGTACACCTTGGGGTGCGACAGGGATGTCCTCTGGCTCCCACATTATTTAACATCTATTTTGACCGCGTAGTTCGTGAAGCCTTCAATAGCTGTACCGAGGGAATTTCTATTTGGTACAAATATAGTGGGAGGCTGATCGATGCCCGGGTGCGATCAAGGGATGGCTCCCTATTGGTCAACCACGTTATGTATGCCGATGATTTGGTAATAGCTGCTCATTCAGAGGAAGAGTTGGAGACGCTGCTGCTGAGACTGGAGCGTGCCACTAAGAGGTGGGGCCTTACCATCAGCCCCACCAAAACTAAGCACCTGCCTGGGTATTTTGTACCATCGGACACTCCACCCACACAACTCCCAATCGGTGATGGGGCAATTGTGGAGAGAGTGGAGAGTTCCCATATCTGGGCAGTGTGCTTATGACCGGCTCCAGTTTAACAGCAGAGGTCTCACTCCGAATCAGTCGAGCGAAAATATATTTTCATCGGTTGCGTAACGCTGGGTGGAAGCTACCTGGTCTGTCGTTCCACACGAAGCTTCAGGTCTTCTCGGCCACAGTCATTTCCTCCCTTCTCTACGCTTGCGAAACGTGGACCTCTCTAATGGAGCATCTTCGTCGGTTAGATACATTTAGGCTGGCCTGCCTACGATCCATCCTGGGTTTAACCAGGCTGGATTGTGTGAGGAGCTCACAAATCCTTGAAAGATCTGGGCAAAGTCCAATCGGTGAGCTCCTCCGGCAGGCAAGGCTGCGTTGGCTGGGTCATGTAGCCCGCATGCCCAACCACTGCATGCCTAAACAGCTATTGTTCGGCTGGATCGAGGGGGCTAAACGGGCGCGGCACGAGCTAGAGAAGAGATGAAGTGATGTGGTACAGGAGGACGTGGAGCTGAGTGGACTTGCCGATGACCGGTACCAGCGGTGTCAAGATCGGCCTCTGTGGAGGAGGCTCGTGAAGGACGCTACGGGGCAGTTGGAGGCAGTCGCCCTCCAACAACAATGGCGGGCGGAGGAGCGACGCTCACAATAACGAGCGGAGCACTGGGTGGCTAAAGCACAGCAAGTTGGCACAGTAGGGGGCACAGGTGGTGCATCAGCCAGTCATCTCGGTCATCTCGGTCAGTCGACCAGTGGCACCTGGGTCTGCCCCGTGACCTCCTGCCAGCGGGCTTTCGACACTTCACGTGGCCTCAAGGTGCACTTGGCCTGGCACAAGCATCGTGGTGACGTCACCGCCACTTAGTGGCGAATGGCGGTTGTTGTTGTTGTTGTTGTCTGTGAGTGTGTGTGTGTCTGTGTATGTGTCTGTGTGTCTGTGTGTGTCTGTGCGTGTGTGTGTCTGTGTGTGTCGCTGTGTGTATGTCTGTGTGTGTGTGTCTATGTGTGTCTGTGTGTCTGTGTGTGTGAGTGTCTGTGTGTGTCTCTGTGTGTGTGTCTGTGTGTGTGTGTCTATGTGTGTAAATGTCCATGTGTGGGCCTGGTGCTGGCCACCCACCCGCTTCGCGCGCCGTGCCGGTCGCCTTCACAGGCGCTGCTGCTGCTACTCGCTAACAGCACTTGCCCCGACAATCCGCCACAGGCTACACGGGGGATCTTTGTCTGTGTGTCCGTACGTACACCGCACGTGTGCGTGTGTCTGTCTGCCTGCACCACCACCACCCCCCGTGTGATTTTGCAAACCTCGCCAATGACCCCATTGTCCTCAGCGCTCGTTGGGGATTTGGGGCACAAAGCGTGGCGCGTCCCATCGGCCCTGCTCACTCAGCTCTTCCTCGCTGCGCGGTGGCACTGCCACCCACCCACGTGTCACCATCAGTGGCAATGCCACCCAGCCACCAATTAGTGGCAATGCCACTCAGCCACGTGCCACAATCAGAGGCAATGCCACCATCAGTGGCAATGCCACCCAGCCATGCCCCACCATCAGTGGCAATGCCACCCACCATCAGTGGCAATGCCACCCAGCCACGTGTCACCATCAGTGGCATTGCCACCTAGCCACGTGTCACAATCAGTGGCAATGCCACCCAGCCACGCGCCACAATCAGTGGCAATGCCACCCACCCACGTGTCACCATCAGTGGCAATGCCACCCAGCCACGTGTCACCATCAGTGGCAATGCCACCCAGCCACGCGCCACAATCAGTGGCAATGTCACCCAGTCACGTGATACCATCAGTGGCAATGCCACCCAGTCACGTGATACCATCAGTGGCAATGCCACCCAGCCACGCGTCACCATCAGTGGCAATGCCACCCAGCCACGTGTCACCATCAGTGGCAATGCCACCCAGCCACGCGTCACCATCAGTGGCAATGCCACCCAGCCACGTGTCACAATCAGTGGCAATGCCACCCACCCACGTGTCACCATCAATGGCAATGCCACCCAGCCACGTGTCACAATCAGTGGCAATGCCACCCAGCCACGTGTCACCATCAGTGGCAATGCCACCCAGTCACGTGTCACCATCAGTGGCAATGCCACCCACCCACGTGTCACCATCAGTGGCAATGTCACCAAGCCCACGTGCCATAATCAGTGGCAATGCCACCCACCCACGTGTCATCATCAGTGGCAATGCCACCCACCACGTGCCACCAATCAGTGGCATTGCCACCCAGCCACGTGTCACCATCAGTGGCAATGCCACCCACCCACGTGTCACCATCAGTGGCAATGCCACCCACCACGTGCCACCAATCAGTGGCAATGCCACCCAGCCACGTGTCACCATCAGTGGCAATGTCACCCAGCCACGTGTCACAATCAGTGGCAATGCCACCCAGCCACGTGCCACTATCAGTGGCAATGCCACCCACCCACGTGTCACCATCAGTGGCAATGCCACCCACCACGTGCCACCAATCAGTGGCATTGCCACCCAGCCACGTGCCACCATCAGTGGCAATGCCACCCAGCCACGTGCCACCATCAGTGGCATTGCCACCCAGCCACCAATCAGTGGCATTGCCACCCAGCCACGTGCCACCATCAGTGGCATTGCCACCCAGCCACGTGTCACCATCAGTGGCATTGCCACCCAGCCACCAATCAGTGGCATTGCCACCCAGCCACGTGCCACCATCAGTGGCAATGCCACCCAGCCACGTGCCACCATCAGTGGCAATGCCACCCACCCACGTGCCACAATCAGTGGCAATGCCACCCACCCACGTGCCACAATCAGTGGCAATGCCACCCACCCACGTGTCACTATCAGTGGCAATGCCACCCAGCCACGTGTCACCATCAGTGGCAATGCCACCCACCCACGTGTCACCATCAATGGCAATGCCACCCACCCACGTGTCACTATCAGTGGCAATGCCACCCAGCCACGTGTCACTATCAGTGGCAATGCCACCCACCCACGTGTCACCATCAGTGGCAATGCCACCCAGCCACGTGTCACCATCAGTGGCAATGCCACCCAGCCACGTGTCACAATCAGTGTGCAATGCCACCCACCCACGTGTCACCATCAGTGGCAATGCCACCCAGCCACGTGTCACAATCAGTGGCAATGCCACCCAGCCACGTGTCACAACCAGTGGCAATGCCACCCAGTCACGTGTCACAATCAGTGGCAATACCACCCACCCACGTGTCACCATCAGTGGCAATGCCACCCAGCCACGTGTCACCATCAATGGCAATGCCACCCACCCACGTGTCACCATCAGTGGCAATGCCACCCAGCCACGTGTCACAATCAGTGGCAATGCCACCCACCCACGTGTCACCATCAGTGGCAATGCCACCCAGCCACGTGTCACCATCAGTGGCAATGCCACCCAGCCACGTGTCACAATCAGTGGCAATGCCACCCAGCCACCAATTAGTGGCAATGCCACCCTACCCACGTGTCACCATCAGTGGCATTGCCACCCACCCACATATCACCATCAGTGGCAATGCCACCCAGCCACGTGTCACCATCAGTGGCATTGCCACCCAGCCACCAATTAGTGGCAATGCCACCCAGCCACGTGTCACCATCAGTGGCAATGCCACCCAGCCACGTGTCACCATCAGTGGTATTGCCACCCAGCCACGTGTCACTATCAGTGGCAATGCCACCCACCCACGTGCCACCATCAGTGGCATTGCCACCCAGCCACCAATCAGTGGCATTGCCACCCACCCACGCGTCACCATCAGTGGCAATGCCACCCGGCCACGTGTCACAATCAGTGGCAATGCCACCCAGCCACGTGTCACAATCAGTGGCAATGCCACCCACCCACGCGCCACAATCAGTGGCAATGCCACCCACCCACGCGCCACAATCAGTGGCAATGCCACCCAGCCACCAATTAGTGGCAATGCCACCCAGCCACCAATTAGTGGCAATGCCACACAGCCACGCCCCACCATCAGTGGCAATGCCACCCAGCCACCAATTAGTGGCAATGCCACTCAGTCACGCGCCACAATCAGTGGCAATGCCATCCACGTCACCCCCCCCCCCCCCCAACCAACTCGGCCCAAAACAATCTGAATGTTGTATTCATAACGCAGGAGGAATCCGATGAGCTCTAAAGCTCTTTATATGCAGTTAAGGGGGGACGGGACTGAGAGCGTTGCAGCAGTCAAACAGCTCGAGTCGGTGCAGCTACACGACGTTGTATCGATCCACTGCTGGATGAGGTAGGGAGGGAGGTCAAACTATTGTAAAACTAATCGATTGAAAAACGATTTCATTCTTTTTTTACCCTACGTAAGATCGATCCGCTGCTGGATGAGGTAGGGAGGGAGGAAGGTCAAACTAATTGATTAGAAACGACTGCACTTTGTTCACCCTACGTTGTATCGATCCACTGCTGGATGAGGTAGGGAGAGAGGTCAAACTAATCGATTAGAAACGACTGCATTTTGTTCACCCTACGTAGTATCGATCCGCTGCTGGATGAGGTAGGGAGGGAGGTCAAAATAATCGATTAGAAACGACTGCACTTTGTTCACCCTACGTTGTATCGATCCACTTCTGGATGAGGTTGGGAGGGAGGTCAAACTAATCGATTAGAAACGACTGCACTTTGTTCACCCTACGTAGTATCGATCCGCTGCTGGATGAGGTAGGGAGGGAGGTCAAACTAATCGATTAGAAACGACTGCACTTTGTTCACCCTACGTAGTATCGATCCACTGCTGGATGAGGTAGGGAGGGAGGTCAAACTAATCGATTAGAAACGACTGCACTTTGTTCACCCTACGTTGTATCGATCCACTGCTGGATGAGGTAGGGAGGTCCAAATAATGTCAAACTAATCGATTAAAAACGATTGCACCATTCACCCCACGTAGTATCGATCCACCGCTGGATGAGGGATGGAGGAAGGCAAGGAAGTCAAACGATTGTAAACTCGATTTGAAGCTTTCGTTAAACTAATCGATTGTAAACTTTCATCAAACTAATCGATTGTAAACTCATCGTTTGCGTCGTTCTGCCTCGTATTGATCCGTCACACTTGTATTGTTCTATCTCATTTGTACCCGTTGGTTTTTTTTTCGGTAAAAGCCACGTTTGGTAAAAAGAATTGAGTTGAATAAATGAATAAACGACTCGATTATATCACGACGTTTCGGGCGCTACACTAGCGTCCATCATCAGGTGAGCAAGCGTTGATCTGCTGCCGATGATGATGATGAAGACTGTCTCACCTACGAAACTTTACCGAAACCACCAAAGAGTATGAATCATTGCGGTCACGAACGCTTCAAATCTACAACTATCTCATTGGCTTTTAAATTTCGATTTAAAGCTTTCGTGACTGCAGCAGGGATTCATCTTCTTGGTTCTTTCGGTAAAGTCACGTAGAAGGGAAGTAATAAAATAATAAAAATAAAACATAATAAAATTTCGATTTAAAGCTTTCGTGACTGCAGGGATTCATCTTCTTGGTTCTTTCGGTAAAGTCACGTAGAAGGGAAATAATAAAATAATAAAAATAAAACATAATAAAATTTCGATTTAAAGCTTTCGTGACTGCAGGGATTCATCTTCTTGGTTCTTTCGCTAAAGTCACGTAGAAGGGAAATAATAAAATAATAAAAATAAAACATTATAAAATTTCGATTTAAAGCTTTCGTGACTGCAGGGATTCATCTTCTTGGTTCTTTCGGTAAAGCCACCACGTAGAAGGGAAATAATAAAATAATAAAAATATAACATAATTAAATTCTCATTTGCGTTGAATCCGATTAATGTGTATACGTCCTCGGATCTCGGTGGGTCTCTCTCTCTCTGCAACGTCTATGGATGTTTCCCGGTGAGATGTCACGAATCTAAAGCGAGTAATTTTCGAGGCGCAGATATCGATTTGGAGGAGCGGGGGGGGGGGGGTGTGTGGAGGAGACAAAGGCGGCCGGGAATGGTACCGCCACGATGGGATAGACCGACGGATACTTTGCGTAGACATTTACAGGGATCTATCTACAAGGCAAAGATCCCCCGTGTAGCCTCAACAGACTGTAGGGGCAAGTGCTGTTAGCGAGCACCTATGAAGGCCGGAACGGTACACGAGGGGGTGGGTGGCCAGCACCACGCCCGACCGCCTTTGTCTCCCCAGTGGCGATGTTTACACACCGCACGGGGTACTCATTTGAGGCTGAGTCGACCTAGGGGAGGCCCAGGTCAGGTTCAGATAATCGTCACTGGTGTCGGTCGTGAGCGGGAATCGAACCCGGGTCGCCGGGTTCATAGCGCAGCGTAGCGCTAACCACTACACCCACCGCTCCCCACACACATACACACATACACACACATACACACACATCCATACACACACATACACACATACATACACATACACAACAACAACCGCCATCCGCCACTAAGTGGCGGTGACGTCACCACGACGCTTGTGCCAGGCTATGTGCACCTTGAGGCCACGTGAAGTGTCGAACGCCCGCTGGCAGGAGGTCACGGGGCTGACCCAGCAAGTGCCACGGGTCGCGACTGACTGAGATGACCGAGATGACTGGCTGATGCACCACCTGTGCCAACTTGCTGTGCTTTAGCCACCCGGCGCTCCGCTCGTTGTTGTGAGCGTCGCTCCTCCGCCCTCCGTTGTTGTTGGAGGGCGACTGCCTCCAACTGCCCAGTAGCGTCCTTCACGAGCCTCCTCCACTGAGGCCGATCTTGACACCGCTGGTACCAGTCATCGGCAAGTCCACTCAGCTCCACGTCCTCCTGTACCACATCACTCCATCTCTTCTCTAGCCCGTGTCACTCACACACTCACCCACTCACTCACCCACTCACTCACCCACTCACTCACCCACTCACTCACCCACTCACCCACTCACCCACTCACTCACCCACTCACTCAGCTCCACGTCCTCCTGTACCACATCACTCCATCTCTTCTCTAGCCCGTGCCACTGATGCACCACCTGTGCCCCCTACTGTGCCAACTACATACACACATACACACACATACACACATACACATACATACACACATACACATACATACACACATACATACACACACATACATACACACATACACACACATACACACACATACACGCACACACACCGTCTCACCTGCGCGCGCGAAACCCGTTGTCAAAGTCTCGCGCTGACGGGACGAGGGGGGGGATATTGGGGGCTGGGTGATGGGGGTGGTGGTGGGGAGTGGTGGTGCAGTGGTTAGCGCACTGTGTGTGTGTGGGGAGTGGTGGTGCAGTGGTTAGCGCACTGTGTGTGTGGGGAGCGGTGGTTAGCGCACTGTGTGTGTGTGGGGAGTGGTGGTGCAGTGGTTAGCGCACTGTGTGTGGGGGGGGGGGGGTAGTGGTGTAGTGGTTAGCGCACTGTGTGTGTGGTGATGTAGTGGTGGTGCAGTGGTTAGCGCACTGTGTGTGTGTGTGGGGAGCGGTGGTGCAGTGGTTAGCGCACTGTGTGTGTGTGGGGAGCGGTGATGCAGTGGTTAGCGCACTGTGTGTGTGTGGGGAGCTGTGGTGCAGTGGTTAGCGCACTGTGTGTGTGTGGGGGGAGTGGTGGTGCAGTGGTTAGCGCACTGTGTGTGTGTGTGGGGAGCGGTGGTGCAGTGGTTAGCGCACTGTGTGTGTGTGGGGATCGGTGGTGCAGTGGTTAGCGCACTGTGTGTGTGTGTGTGGGGAGCGGTGGTGCAGTGGTTAGCGCACTGTGTGTGTGGGGAGCGGTGGTGGTGCAGTGGTTAGCGCACTGTGTGTGTGTGTGGGGAGCGGTGGTGCAGTGGTTATCGCACTGTGTGTGTGTGTGTGGGGGGAGCGGTGGTGTAGTGGTTAGCGCACTGTGTGTGTGTGGGGGGAGCGGTGGTGCAGTGGTTATCGCACTGTGTGTGTGTGTGTGGGGAGCGGTGGTGCAGTGGTTAGCGCACTGTGTGTGTGTGTGGGGAGTGGTGGTGCAGTGGTTATCGCACTGTGTGTGTGTTGGGAGCGGTGGTGCAGTGGTTAGCGCACTGTGTGTGTGTGGGGGGAGTGGTGGTGCAGTGGTTAGCGCACTGTGTGTGTGTGGGGGGAGCGGTGGTGCAGTGGTTATCGCACTGTGTGTGTGTGTGGGGGGAGCGGTGGTGCAGTGGTTAGCGCACTGTGTGTGTGTGTGGGGAGTGGTGGTGCAGTGGTTATCGCACTGTGTGTGTGTTGGGAGCGGTGGTGCAAGTGGTTAGCGCACTGTGTGTGTGTGGGGGGAGTGGTGGTGCAGTGGTTAGCGCACTTCCTCGTGTGCCACAGCGCCGGCAGCTTTCATAGGCGCTGCTACTCGCTAACAGCACTTGCCCCAACAGCCTGTCACAGGCTACACGGGGGATCTTTGTCTTTGTGTGTTCATAGGCACTTGCCCCTACATTCTACTACAGGCTACACGGGGGATCTTTGTCTTTGTGTGTTCATAGGTGTTGCTGCTGCTACTCGCTAACATCACTTGCCCCAACCGTCTGTCACAGGCTACACGGGGGACCTTTGTCTTTGGGGGTGGTGGTGGGGGGGGCTGAGGGGGGCCGAGGGGGCCTATTGGGGACGGTGGGTGGGGGGGAGTTGGAGGCAGGGGGGAGGGGGTCACGTGCTCTACGCGGCCACGTGCCACACGCTATGGCTGGAGGGAGAGAGAAATAAGTATAACCCGTAAAAACAAAGTTTTTCACTATAAATCCTTTATATGCGTGGCGGCTAGAGTCCTCTCGTCCTCTGGCTTGAGATGGCTGCCACCTATGGCTCAGATGATTGTCTGCCAGCATTAAGCAATTGGTAATTAAATATTTAATTTGTTTTCCGTAAAAAGTGTAAAATTTTGGAACAAAAAATTTCACGAACATTAATTGTCACGCGCAACGAGTCTGTGTGCAAAATGTCAGCTCGATTGGATCACGGGAAGTGGGTTAAAAAACGACCGAAAGATTTGCACGGTCGTAAGCAAGCAAGCAAGCGAACTTAATATAAAGGATTTAAGGAAACCACGTGACAGCGAGAGAGAAAGAGGTGGGGGGGGGGGGGGAGAAGTGATGATTGACAGGGAGATGGGAGAGAGAAGAGATGGGAATGATGAGATGATACTCATGGGCAGGCAGAGGGAGAGATTCACGAGGGCAGACACAGACACACACTGGGAGGTCCTCGGGGAGAGGGAAATCTCTCAGCCTGGAGAACATCGTGGAAGAAAGTGGGGACGTTTAGATTTGAAGCTTTCGTGACTGCAGGGATTGATTTGATTGGTTTTTTTCGGTAAAGTCACGTGGAAGGGAAATAATAAAATAATAAAAATATAAAACAATACAAATTCTCACGACGTTTCGACTGCAACACACAAGCAATCATCGTCAGGTGTGAAATTCACAGCAAGAATTTTTTTTTACAAAAATTCTAATTTGTGTGTGTGTGGGGAGCGGTGGTGCAGTGGTTAGCGCACTGTGTGTGTGTGGGGAGCGGTGGTGCAGTGGTTAGCGCACTGTGTGTGTGGGGGGGGCGGTGGTGCAGTGGTTAGCGCACTGTGTGTGTGGGGATCGGTGGTGCAGTGGTTAGCGCACTGTGTGTGTGTGGGGAGCGGTGGTGCAGTGGTTAGCGCACTGTGTGTGTGTGGGGAGCGGTGGTGCAGTGGCTAGCGCACTGTGTGTGTGTGGGGGGAGCGGTGGTGCAGTGGTTAGCGCACTGTGTGTGTGGGGATCGGTGGTGCAGTGGTTAGCGCACTGTGTGTGTGTGGGGAGCGGTGGTGCAGTGGTTAGCGCACTGTGTGTGTGTGGGGAGTGGTGGTGCAGTGGCTAGCGCACTGTGTGTGTGTGGGGGGAGCGGTGGTGCAGTGGTTAGCGCACTATGTGTGTGTGGGGAGCGGTGGTGCAGTGGTTAGCGCACTGTGTGTGTGTGGGGAGCGGTGATGCAGTGGTTAGCGCACTGTGTGTGTGTGGGGAGCTGTGGTGCAGTGGTTAGCGCACTGTGTGTGTGTGTGGGGAGCGGTGGTGCAGTGGTTAGCGCACTGTGTGTGTGTGGGGAGCGGTGGTGCAGTGGTTAGCGCACTGTGTGTGTGTGTGTGGGGAGCGGTGGTGCAGTGGTTAGCGCACTGTGTGTGTGGGGAGCGGTGGTGCAGTGGTTAGCGCACTGTGTGTGTGTAGGGAGCTGTGGTGCAGTGGTTAGCGCACTGTGTGTGTGTGTGGGGAGCGGTGGTGCAGTGGTTAGCGCACTATGTGTGTGTGTGGGGAGCGGTGGTGCAGTGGTTAGCGCACTGTGTGTGTGTGTGGAGAGCGGTGGTGCAGTGGTTAGCGCACTGTGTGTGTGTGTGGGGAGCGGTGGTGCAGTGGTTAGCGCACTGTGTGTGTGTGGGGAGCGGTGGTGCAGTGGTTAGCGCACTGTGTGTGTGTGTGTGGGGAGCGGTGGTGCAGTGGTTAGCGCACTGTGTGTGTGGGGAGCGGTGGTGCAGTGGTTAGCGCACTGTGTGTGTGTAGGGAGCTGTGGTGCAGTGGTTAGCGCACTGTGTGTGGGTGTGTGGGGAGCGGTGGTGCAGTGGTTAGCGCACTATGTGTGTGTGTGGGGAGCGGTGGTGCAGTGGTTAGCGCACTGTGTGTGTGTGTGGAGAGCGGTGGTGCAGTGGTTAGCGCACTGAGGACGGCTGCTTGCGTTGTGGCCGAAACGTCGTGAGAATTTTATGATGTTTTATTTTTATTATTTTATTATTTCCCTTCTACGTGACTTTAGAAAGAACCAAGAATATGAATGAAGTGGGGAGGACCCCGCTGAGGCTGCGGTGCCTCAAATATTGGAAGAAGAAGTCCCCCCTGTGAGTGGCTGGCTTGAGGTGCCATCTGTTGAGGAAGTACTGAAGGCGATCTGGAGTCTGAAACTAGGAAAGGCACCGGGCAGAGA
>NC_083847.1:5586049-5618345 GCF_015708825.2 Lethenteron reissneri
CGGTCACTCACCCGGTCACTCACCCGGTCACTCACCCGGTCACTCACCCGGTCCACTACCGGCACTCACCGGCCACTCACCCGGCCATCACCCAGCCACTCACCCAACCACTCACCCAGCCAATCTCACCAGCCACTCACCCAGCACTCACCCAGCCACTCACCCAGCCACCTCACCCGGCCCCGCCTCACCGGTCGCCTTTCACCCGGTCACTCACCACTGTCACTCATCCCGGCCATCTCACCCCGGCCACCACCCGGCCACTCACCCAACCGCTCACCCAGCCGCTCACCCAGCCGCTCACCCAGCCGCTCACCCAGCCGCTCACCCAGCCGCTCACCCAGCCACTCACCCAGCCACTCACCCAGCCACTCACCCAGCCAATCACCCAGCCACTCACCCAGCCGCTCACCCAGCCACTCACTCAGACACTCACCGGTCCTTGGCCTCCCCTAGGTCGACTCAGCCACAAGTGAGTGCCTGGGTGTGGAGTGTAAACATCTCCCCGAGTGAGACAAAGGCGGCCGGGCGTGGCACAGTTCATCCCATGCCCTCGTGTGCCGTTCCAGCCTTCATGGGTGCCCCTCGCTAACAGCACTTGTCCCCACAGCCTCTTGAGGCTATACGGGGCAGCTTTGTATTGGTAGTGATAATGTTGTTGTTGGTGATGGTGGTGATGATGATGGTGGTTACGATGATGGTGGTGATGGAGATGATGATGGTGACGATGGTGATGTTTGTGATGTTGGTGATGGTGACGATGTTAACGATGTTGACGACGACGATGATGGTAGTGGTGATGGTGGTGACGATGATAGTGGTGACGGTGGTGACGGTGGTGATGTTTGTGATGTTGGTGATGTTGGTGATGGTGACGATGTTAACGATGTTGACGACGACGACGACGACGATGGTGGTGGTGATGGTGGTGATGGTGGTGACGGTGATGATGTTGGTGATGGTGACGATGTTGACGACGACGGTGATGGTGCTGATGGTAGTGATGGTGGTGGTGATGGTGGTGATGGTGGTGGTGATGTGTGGTGATGGGTGGTAATGACGATGATGGTGGTGGTGATGGTGGCGATGTGTAGTGACGATGGCAAGGACGGGTTGAAGTTCTACACGGACCCCTCCTACTTCTTCGACCTCTGGAAGGAGAAGATGCTGCAGGACACGGAGGACAAACGCAAGGAGAAGAGACGGCAGAAGGTCCATCAGCACCATCACCACCATCGCCAACATCACCAACATCACCACCATCAGCACCATCACCATCAACATCACCAACACCATCACCAACATCATCAACATCAGCACCATCAACACCATCAACACCATCATCAACATCACCAACATCATCAGCACCATCAACATCACCAACATCATCATCAACATCAGCACCATCAACACCATCAGCACCATCAACACCATCACCAACATCACCAACATCAACATTATCACCAACATCATCACCATCAGCACCATCACCATCAACATCACCAACATCATCACCAACATCATCACCAACATCATCACCAACATCATCAACATCAGCACCATCAATACCATCACCACCATCACCAACATCAACATTATCACCAACATCACCACCATCACCACCATCAGCACCAACATCACCACCATCAGCACCAACATCACCAACATCACCAACATCATCAACATCACCAACATCATCAACATCACCACCATCAGCACCATCACCACCATCAGCACCATCACCACCATCACCACCATCACCAACATCGCCACCATCACCACCATCACCACCATCACCAACATCAGCACCATCACCACCACACACACAGAGCGCTCGCCACGAGATGAATCACGACACCTCGTTGATCTTGTCACGGCGCACAAATCACCGTGACGCAAGCCCCCCCGGTCCAGTCATCCTAGCAGCAGCATCAGCAGCAGCATCAGCAGCAGCATCAGCAGCGGCGGCGGCTTCTGGATGACCATCGTCTGTGGCGGTCACCGCCCTTTCAGACGCGCTGTCTGGGACAGCTCTCTTCCTTCTGATGTTGGAGCTAAATTGAAAACTCATTTGTCTTTAGAAGTGCTCCATGCACGCGTCATTGGCAAACTTGAAAGTCTTCAGCGTATCCTCCTGAGCACCATTATCATCGCCATCGCCACCAGCACCGCTGATATCACCATCACTGATATCACCACCACTGCCATTACCGTCACCAACATCACCATGACTAGCATCACCACTAACACCACCACTACTCCACTACCACCACACCACTAACACCACCACCACTACCACCACACCACTAACACCACCATCACACCACTAACACCACTAGCACCACCACCACTAACATCACCACTAACACCACCAGCATCACCACTACACCACCACCACTACCACCACTACTAACACCACTAGCACCACCACCACTACCACCACTAACACCACCATCACACCACTAACGCCACTACCACCACACCACTTACACCACCACTAACACCACCACCACCACTCCACTAACGTGCGTGTGCTACACACCACTAACACCACCAGCACAACCACTACCACCACACCACTAACACCACCACTAACACCACCACTCACACCACCACACCACACCACTAACACCACCACCACCACACCACCACCACTAACACCACCACCACACCACCACCACTAACACCACCACCACTACCACCACTACACCACTAACACTACCACCACTACCACCACCACTACTACCACCACACCACCACTAACACCACCACCACTACCACCACACCACCACCACCACCACTACACCACTAACACCACTACCACCACCATTAACGTGTGTGCGCTACACACCACCACCCCCCCCCCCCACCTTACCCGTCACTGTAGAAGCGTCCTGAGGAGCGCAGCGTGGTTTCGGCGGTTCGGGCCCCCCGCGACCGCCGCAAAGAGTGGGAGCTCCTGGCCAAGGGGAAGGAGTTTGCCGTGGAGGGGGGGGGCGCCGGCGGGGGGGGGGGGCTCCCCCCCCTGGCCCCCTCGTGGGGGAGAGGTGGAGCCAGCCATTTCCGCAGATCGGGCTCGCACACGTCCGAGACTAGGTCACTGCCCATAGCTGCGTGGGGGGGGCGATGGGGGGGGGGCGTGGGGGGGCAGAGAGAGAGGGTGTGAATGTGCGTGCGTGTGTGTGGCGTAACAACGCGTGTGCGTGTGTTAGATGGTAGGCCCGTTTGTGTTCTCTGGCGTGTGCCTTGCGTACGTGTGCCTTGCGTACGTGTGCAACGTGTAGAATAGAGAGAGGAAGTTGATCTAGGCAGAGACTCGTAGACTCGCATAGAAACCCATAGACTCGCGCAGAGACCCATAGACTCATGCAGAGACCCATAGACTCACGCAGAGACCCATAGACTCACACAGAGACCCATAGACTCATGCAGAGACCCATAGACTCACGCAGAGACCCATAGACTCACGCAGAGACCCATAGACTCACACAGAGACCCATAGACTCACGCAGAGACCCATAAACTGGCGGAGATACACAGACTCGCACAGAGACCCATAGACTCGCACAGAGACCCATAGACTCACACAGAGACCCATAGACTCGCACGGAGACCCATAGACTCGCGCGGAGACCCATAGACTCGCACGGAGACCCATAGACTCGCACGGAGACCCATAGACTCACGCAGAGACCCATAGACTCACGCAGAGACCCATAGACTCACACAGAGACCCATAGACTCGCGCAGAGACCCATAGACTCACACAGAGACCCATAGACTCACACAGAGACCCATAGACTCACACAGAGACCCATAGACTCGCACGGAGACCCATAGACTCACGCAGAGACCCATAGACTCACACAGAGACCCATAGACTCACGCAGAGACCCATAGACTCACACAGAGACCCATAGACTCACGCAGAGACCCATAGACTCGCGCGGAGACCCATAGACTCACGCAGAGACCCATAGACTCACGCAGAGACCCATAGACTCACGCAGAGACCCATAGACTCACGCAGAGACCCATAGACTCATGCAGAGACCCATAGACTCATGCAGAGACCCATAGACTCATGCAGAGACCCATAGACTCACACAGAGACCCATAGACTCACGCAGAGACCCATAGACTCAGACAGAGACCCATAGACTCACGCAGAGACCCATAAACTAGCGGAGATACACAGACTCGCACAGAGACCCATAGACTCGCACGGAGACCCATAGACTCACGCAGAGACCCATAGACTCGCATGGAGACCCATAGACTCGCACGGAGACCCATAGACTCACGCAGAGACCCATAGACTCACGCAGAGACCCATAGACTCGCACAGACCCAAAGACTCACACAGAGACCCATAGACTCACGCAGAGACCCACAGACTCACGCAGAGACCCGTAGACTCACACAGAGACCCATAGACTCAGGCAGAGACCCACAGACTCACGCAGAGACCCATAGACTCACGCAGAGACCCATAGACTCACGCAGAGACCCATAAACTAGCGGAGATACACAGACTCGCACAGAGACCCATAGACTCACACAGAGACCCATAGACTCGCACGGAGACCCATAGACTCACGCAGAGACCCACAGACTCACGCAGAGACCCATAGACTCACGCAGAGACCCATAGACTCACGCAGAGACCCATAGACTCACACAGAGACCCATAGACTCACACAGAGACCCATAGACTCATACAGAGACCAGTAGAATAAGATTCAAAGATTCGGTTAGACACACATACTCGCGTTGAGAAACCCGTGCATGTGCGTACAAAATCCAACGTGGGTTTCCGTAGAGGCTCAACGTGCCCCCCCCCCCCCCCATCTCGTGGCGACACGCAGTCAAACTCTGGGGCAGTTCTTCACCTCTTGTGACCACCCCCCACCCACCCCTCCTCACGGCATCTCCGGTTACCAGGGTTGGCTACACCAGCGCCTCTAAAGATGTTCAACGTAGATCCTTGCCCACAGACATCCTGGCGCTCCTACCGACCGATGTCTTGCACCCCCGCGGCATCATCTATATACCCCCCATCCCCCTTCTCCACAGGCCTGTGTACAGGTGCTGCTGCTGGTGGTGGTGCTGGTGGTGGTGCTGGTGGTGGTGCTGGTGCTGAATCCTAACCTCTCTCTCTGTCTCTCTGTCTGTCTGTCTGACCAACCCTGGCGAATTCGTTCCTTGATTTCTGGCCGTGGCACCAATCCGGTTGTTGCGTGAACCAGGCCTCGCCCGCGCCGTGACAGCGTCTTGGGCGGCCTCTGGGATGCGACGAACTTTTAAATCTCGGTTGAAAACTCGCCTTGCTTGGAACTGCTTGTTTGTTGAGTTGAACACGTAGCAGGCTAAATTTCGATGTAAAGCTTTCGTGACTGCAGGGATTCATCTTCTTGGTTCTTTTGGTAAAGTCACCACGTAGAAGAGAAGTAATAAAATAATGAAAATAATAAAATAATTCTCACGACGTTTCGGCCACAACGCAAGCAGCCGTCCTCAGGTGGAGAACAGGTCTGTCGGGAAGACAGCGTCTGAATGGGTCTGAATGAGACTCTGTCTCCCCGACAGACCTGGTCTTCACCTGAGGACGGCTGCTTGCGTTGTGGCCGAAACGTCGTGAGAATTATTTTATTATGTTTTATTTTCATTATTTTATTACTTCCCTTCTACGTGGTGACTTTACCGATAGAACCAAGAAGGCGTTGCAGACTTTCGCCAAACAGAACCGTTAGATCGCGTAAAGTCACGTAGAAGGGAAATAATAAAATTATAAATATAAAACATAATAAAATAATTCTCACGACGTTTCGGCCACAACGCAAGCAGCCGTCCTCAGGTGTGAAAACCACAGCAAGAAAATTTGAAGAAAATTTCTCGCCGTGATTTTCACACCTGATGATGAAAATTTGAAGAAAATTTCTTGCCGCGGTTTTCACACCTGATGATGAAAATTCGAAGAAAATTTCTTGCCGTGGTTTTCACACCTGATGATGAAAATTCGAAGAAAATTTCTTGCCGTGGTTTTCACACCTGATGATGAAAATTCGAAGAAAATTTCTTGCCGTGGTTTTCACACCTGATGATGAAAATTCGAAGAAAATTTCTTGCCGCGGTTTTCACACCTGATGATGAAAATTCGAAGAAAATTTCTTGCCGTGATTTTCACACCTGATGATGAAAATTCGAAGAAAATTTCTTGCCGCGGTTTTCACACCTGATGATGAAAATTCGAAGAAAATTTCTTGCCGTGATTTTCGCACCTGATGATGAAAATTCGAAGAAAATTTCTTGCCGTGGTTTTCACACCTGGTGATGAAAATTCGAAGAAAATTTCTTGCCGTGGTTTTCACACCTGATGATGAAAATTCGAAGAAAATTTCTTGCCGTGGTTTTCACACCTGATGATGAAAATTCGAAGAAAATTTCTTGCCGTGATTTTCACACCTGATGATGAAAATTCGAAGAAAATTTCTTGCCGTGATTTTCACACCTGATGATGAAAATTCGAAGAAAATTTCTTGCCGTGGTTTTCAGCACCTGATGATGAAAATTCGAAGAAAATTTCTTGCCGCGGTTTTCAGCACCTGATGATGAAAATTCGAAGAAAATTTCTTGCCGTGATTTTCACACCTGATGATGAAAATTCGAAGAAAATTTCTTGCCGTGGTTTTCAGCACCTGATGATGAAAATTCGAAGAAAATTTCTTGCCGTGGTTTTCAGCACCTGATGATGAAAATTCGAAGAAAATTTCTTGCCGTGATTTTCACACCTGATGATGAAAATTCGAAGAAAATTTCTTGCCGTGATTTTCAGCACCTGATGATGAAAATTCGAAGAAAATTTCTTGCCGTGGTTTTCACACCCTGATGATGAAAATTCGAAGAAAATTTCTTGCCGTGATTTTCACACCTGATGATGAAAATTCGAAGAAAATTTCTTGCCCGTGGTTTTCGCACCTGATGATGAAAATTCGAAGAAAATTTCTTGCCAGTGGTTTTCGCACCTGATGATGAAAATTCGAAGAAAATTTCTTGCCGTGGTTTTCACACCTGATGATGAAAATTCGAAGAAAATTTCTTGCCGTGGTTTTCGCACCTGATGATGAAAATTCGAAGAAAATTTCTCGCCGTGGTTTTCGCACCTGATGATGAAAATTCGAAGAAATTTTCTTGCCGTGGTTTTCGCACCTGATGATGAAAATTCGAAGAAAATTTCTTGCCGTGGTTTTCACACCTGATGATGAAAATTCGAAGAAAATTTCTTGCCGTGGTTTTCACACCTGATGATGAAAATTCGAAGAAAATTTCTTGCCGTGGTTTTCACACCTGATGATGAAAATTCGAAGAAAATTTCTTGCCGTGATTTTCACACCTGATGATGAAAATTCGAAGAAAATTTCTTGCCGTGGTTTTCGCACCTGATGATGAAAATTCGAAGAAAATTTCTTGCCGTGGTTTTCGCACCTGATGATGAAAATTCGAAGAAAATTTCTTGCCGTGGTTTTCGCACCTGATGATGAAAATTCGAAGAAAATTTCTTGCCGTGGTTTTCGCACCTGATGATGAAAATTCGAAGAAAATTTCTCGCCGTGGTTTTCACACCTGATGATGAAAATTCGAAGAAAATTTCTCTGCCGTGGTTTCGCACCTGATGATGAAAATTCGAAGAAAATTTCTCGCCGTGGTTTTCGCACCTGATGATGAAAATTCGAAGAAAATTTCTCGCCGTGGTTTTCGCACCTGATGATGAAAATTCGAAGAAAATTTCTCGCCGTGGTTTTCGCACCTGATGATGAAAATTCGAAGAAAATTTCTCGCCGTGGTTTTCGCACCTGATGATGACGATTGCTGCTTGTGTTGCAGTCGAAACGTCGTGAGAAATTTTATTGTTTAATATTTTTACTATTTTATTCTTTCCCTTCTACGTGTACGCAGCCAACCACAACAATCTAAACGCACCAAGCAGTTCTAACCGAATGAGTTAATCAACCGCGACGATTTAAAAGTGCCATCCTCATAACGGTTGGGGGTGGCGGTCCACGCCCCAAGCGGATTTGCCGACGTGCGGTCCTGGTTTGCGTTGGTGGTGGTGTTCGTTCGATTGATTCTGGTGGTGTGTGGTTCTAATGAGGTGGGTGCTGGTGGCGGTGTCTGTCACTCTGTCGTCTCTCTGTCTCTCCCCCTCCTCCTCCTCATCATCGTGCCCCTACCGCTTTATCGCTGGCCGCTCGCTTTGCACGCTCGTGTGTGGTGGGTCCATCGCAAAAACCTTCGCCTGATCTTAACCCTCCTCCCTACCTACCTCATCGCGTCGGCTTCGATCCCCACGAACCCTCCGCCTTGGGCTTTTATCTCTGAACCTTTAAACGCTGAAACCTCGACTAACAACAACAAAAAACAACGCTGAGACCGTTTTTCAAAATGCTGAACCCCGCGAACTCTGAACTCCAAACCTCTTAACCCCTGCCGTGTGACCTCTAACCTCTGACCTCTCCGCACCCACCCCCCCCCCCCCCCACATCTCACGCGACCGCCTTAACGGAACGACGCTAACCAACAACCGCTACTCCCCCGCTTGGCTGCCCCCCGCCCCCCCCAAACAACAACTACTACTACTACACAATGGGGGGCCCCCCCACCCCCACCCTACCCTACCCCTTGCCCCCCCCCCTCCCCAATTGCAGAAAGACCGTGCGAAAGTGGGGGGCAACCGAGACATTCGTAATGTGCGCAAGGCCAAAAACCGCCGCCAGGACTGGGAGCGCCTCAAAATGGGAAAGGAGTTCATAGCGGACAGCAAACTGCTGCTGCTGCAGCAGCAGGGGTCTGTGGGGGGGGGGGGGAGTATGAGAGAGTGGGGGGGGGAGTGGGGGGGTGAGAGAGTGGGGGGGGGACTGAGAGTGGGGGGGGGGGGAGTGTGGCGGGAGTGTGAGAGTGGGGGGAGTGGGGGGGGGTATGTGAGAGAGTGGGGGGGGAGTGAGGGGGGGGGAGTGTGAGAGAGTGGGGGGGTGGTGAGAGAGTGTGAGAGAGTGGGGGGGTGGTGAGAGAGTGGGGGGGAGTGTGAGAGAGTGGGGGGGTGGTGAGAGAGTGTGAGAGAGTGGGGGGTGGTGAGAGAGAGTGGGGGGGTGGTGAGAGAGTGGGGGGGAGTATGAGAGAGTGGGGGGGGGAGTGGGGGGGTGAGAGAGTGGGGGGGTGGTGAGAGAGTGGGGGGGGTGAGAGAGAATGTTGTAAGCCCCATGTGTGTGTACACTGTGTAGTAGTGTTGTAAGCACTGTGTGTGTGTGTACACTGTGTGTGTGTACACTGTGTGTGTGTGTGTACACTGTGTGTGTGTGTGTACACTGTGTGTGTGTGTGCACACTGTGTGTGTGTGTGCACACTGTGTGTGTGTGTGCACACTGTGTGTGTGTGTGCACACTGTGTGTGTGTGTACACTGTGTGTGTGTGTACACTGTGTGTGTGTGTACACTGTGTGTGTGTGTACACTGTGTGTGTACACTGTGTGTGTACGCTGTGTGTAGTAGTGTTGTAAGCACTGTGTGTGTGTGTACACTGTGTGTGTGTACACTGTGTGTGTGTGTGTACACTGTGTGTGTGTGTGCACACTGTGTGTGTGTGTACACTGTGTGTGTGTGTACACTGTGTGTGTGTGTACACTGTGTGTGTGTACACTGTGTGTGTGTACACTGTGTGTAGTAGTGTTGTAAGCACTGTGTGTGTGCACTGTGTGTGTGTGTGTACACTGTGTGTGTGTGTACACTGTGTGTGTGTGTGTACACTGTGTGTGTGTGTGTACACTGTGTGTGTGTACACTGTGTGTAGTAGTGTTGTAAGCACTGTGTGTGTGTGTACACTGTGTGTGTGTGTGTGTACACTGTGTGTAGTAGTGTTGTAAGCACTGTGTGTGTGTACACTGTGTGTGTGTGTACACTGTGTGTAGTAGTATTGTAAGCACTGTGTGTGTGTATACTGTGTAGTTTTATTGTAAGCACTGTGTGTGTACACTGTGTGTACATTGTGTGTGTGTGTGTACACTGTGTGTACATTGTGTGTGTGTACACTGTGTACATTGTGTGTGTGTGTACATTGTGTGTGTGTAGTAGTATTGTGTACACTGTGTGTGTTTGTACACTGTGTGTGTACACTGTGTATGTGTGTGCATTGTGTGTGTGTGTATACACTGTGTGTGTGTATACACTGTGTGTAGTAGTATTGTGTACACTGTGTGTGTGTACACTGTGTGTACACTGTGTGTGTGTGCACTGTGTGTGTGTACACTGTGTGTGTAGTAGTAGTATTGTGTACACTGTGTGTGTGTTTGTGTACACTGTGTGTGTGTGTACACTGTGTGTGTAGTAGTATTGTGTACACTGTGTGTGCACTCTGTCTGTGTGTACACTGTGTGTGTGTATACACTGTGTGTAGTAGTATTGTGTACACTGTGTGTGTGCACTCTGTGTGTACACTGTGTGTGTATACACTGTGTGTGTGTATACACTGTGTATGTAGTAGTATTGTGTACACTGTGTGTGTGTGAACAGCTCTGGGACCAGTGAGCCAACGACTTCTCCCGTACCTCCATCCATGGCACCGCCCCCTCCGCCCCTGGACGGCCAATCGGCTTACAGCTCGCCCGGGTATGGGCACGGCCAGGCCTTCAACGGGGACCTGCCGCCTCCACCCCCAGCCGATTATAGGTAACGTGTGTGTGTGTCTGTGTGTGTCTGTGTGTACACTCAGCCTTAAATGAGTACCTGGTGCGGTGTGTAAACATCGCCACTAGGGAGACAAAGGCGGTCGGGCGTGGTGCTGGCCACCCACCCCCTCGTGTGCCGTTCCGGCCTTCATAGGTGCTCGCTAACAGCACTTGCCTCTACAGTCTGTTCAGGCTATACGGGGAATCTTTGTCTTTTGTGTCTGTCTGTGTGTGTGTGTCTGTGTGTGTGTGTCTGTATCATCTTCGCCGGTTGGAAACATTTAGGCTGGCCTGCCTACAATCCATCCTGGGTTTAACCTGCAGGCTGGATTGTGTGAGGAGCTCACAAATCCTTTAAAGATCTGGACAAAGTCCCATTGGTGAACTTCTCCGGTAGGCAAGGTTGCGTTGGCTGGGTCGTTTAGCCCGCATGCCCAGCCACCGCATGCCTAAACAGCTTTTGTTGCTGCTGTTGCTGCCGCTGCTGTTGCTGCTGCTGCTGTTGTTGCTGCCGCTGCTGTTGCTGCTGCTGCTGTTGTTGCTGCCGCTGCTGTTGCTGCTGCTGCTGTCAACCACCAGCCGACGTCTCCGTTGACCTCACACCCGTCTCCTCCCCACCTCCCTCCCTCCCCCACAGCACGGCAGACTCCCACCCCAGCCCTCTGCACCCTCCAACCTCCTCCCCCTTCCCACCCTCCGTCCCTCCGCCCCCTCCGCCCATGTCCTGGAGCTCTCCCGGCGGCGGAGCGGGAGGGGGAGGGGCCCAGGCGACCCCCCCTCCCCCGCCCCCGCCCCCTCCCCCGCCCCCACCCCCCGGACCCTTCGGACACCCGGCGGGTGTCGTCGCCGCGGGGTCCACGCCGCCATCGGGGGGGGTCTTCGGCGCCCCCGCCGGAGGCCCCGTCGGCGGGGGCCACTCGCTGCTGTTGCCGCCGGCGCCACCGCCACCGCCGCCACCGCTGCCTCCGCCTCTCCCGGTGGGTGGTGGTGGCGGCTACGGTGGTTTTGGTGGTTTTGGCGGCGGTGGTGCCGCACCGCCACCGCCGCCGCCACCGCCGCCGCCGCCGATGATGACGGCCATGGACGGGGGCTACGGCAGCCGCATGGCGGCGGCGGCGGCGCCTCCGGCCGCTCCGCCGTTGCCGCCGGTGACGTGCGGCACGGGGGTTGCGGTGGAGGGAGCGGCAAGCGAGGAGGGCAGTGCACGCAGCGACCTGCTGGACGCCATCAGACGCGGTAACGCCGCCACTACTACTACCGCTACCGCCACCCACTACCACTACCGCTACCACCCACTACCACCACTACCCACTACCACTACTGCCACTACCCACTACCGCTACCACCCACTACCACCACTACCCACTACTACTACCGCTACCGCCACCCACTACCACTACCGCCACCACCCACTACCACCACTACCCACTACCACTACTGCCACTACCCACTACCACTACCCACTACCACTACACCCACTACCCACTACCACTACTGCCACTACCCACTACCACTACCCACCAGCACTACCACCACTACCCACTACCACTACACCCACTACCCACTACCACTACCCACTACCACCACTACCCACTACCACTACACCCACTACCCACTACCACTACCACCACTACCCACTACCACTACACCCACTACCCACTACCACCACTACCCACTACACCCACTACCCACTACCACTACCACCACTCCCACCACTACCACCCACCCACCCACTACACCCACCACTATCGCTACCGCCACCCACCACCACCACCCACCCACTACCACCGCCACCACCCACCCACCACCACCCACCCACCCACCAGCACCACCACCCACCCACCTCCACCTGCTGTAGGAGGGAGTGAGATGGAGCAGATGGAGATTAGTCCACACACACACAGTTTCCAAATCTACAGCAGCAGGCATCGTCAGGGTCGGGATCGAACCCACGACCTCCTGCGTACCAGGCGAGGTAGTTAACATCTCCTAGCCACCCTGATGATGATGATGATGATGAGAGAGACGCAAACTCCAAATCTAAAGCAGCAGGCATCGTCAGGGTCGGGATCGAACCCACGACCTCCTGCACACCAGGCGAGGTAGTCAACATCTCCTAGCCACTGTGATGATGATGAGAGAGAGAGATGCAAACTCCAAATCTACAGCAGCAGGCATCGTCAGGGTTGGGATTGAACCCACGACCTCCTGCGAGGTAGTTAACATCTCCTAGAACGACTGCGCGTGTCCCCCTGTCCGCTGCCCCCTCGCTCGCTCACGCCTGCCCTGCCCTGCTGCCCCCCCCACCCCCCCCACCCCCCCACCCCCCCAGGCATCCAGCTGAAGAAGGGTCAGGACAAAGCGGACCAGGACGCCAAGCGGCAGGCCGCGGGGAACGACGTCGCCGCCATCCTGTCGCGGCGCGTCGCTGTCGAGTACAGCGACTCGGACTCGGACACGTCGGAGTTCGGCGACGGAGACTGGTCCGACTGAGACGAGCGGAGAGAGGGGGGCACGTGTGGGGTGAGACACGTGTGGGGTGAGACACGTGTGGGGTGAGACACGTGTGGGGTGAGACACGTGTGGGGTGAGACACGTGTGGGGTGAGACACGTGTGGGGTGAGACACGTGTGGGGTGAGAGACACGTGTGGGGTGAGAGACACGTGGTTAGAGGGACACGGGGAGAGAGACACGGGGAGAGAGTTCGGGGAGAGACACGGGGAGAGACACGGAGAGAGAGACACGGGGAGAGATACGGGGTAGAGAGACACGGGTAGAGGGACACGGGGAGAGGGACACTGAGAGAGAGACACGGGGAGAGAGACACGGGGAGAGGGACACGGAGAGAGACACGGGGAGAGAGACACGGGGAGGGAGACACGGGTGGAGAGACGCGGGTGGAGGGACGCGGGGAGAGAGACACGGGGAGAGGGACACGGGGAGAGAGACACGGGGAGGGAGACACGGGGAGAGGGACATGGGGAGAGACACGGAGAGCGACACGGTGACAGAGACACGGGGAGAGAGTTCGGGGAGAGACGCGGGTAGAGAGACGTGGGTAGAGAGACCGGAGAGACACGGGGAGAGAGTTCGGGGAGAGACACGGGGAGAGAGACACGGGGAGAGAGAGAGACACGGGGTGAGAGGGACACGGAGAGAAAGACACGGGGAGAGAGAGACACGGGGATAGAGACACGGAGAGAGAGACACGGAGAGAGAGACACGGGGAGAGGGACACGGGTGGAGAGATACGGGGAGAGAGACACGGGGAGAGAGAGAGACACGGGGTGAGAGGGACACGGAGAGAAAGACACGGGGAGAGAGAGACACGGGGATAGAGACACGGAGAGAGAGACACGGAGAGAGAGACACGGGGAGAGGGACACGGGTGGAGAGATACGGGGAGAGAGACACGGGGGGTGGGTGGGGGTGGGGAGATGTACACGGGGTCACATGACTCTTCTAAACTAATTGCACGCTTGGTCGACCCAAACGGTCACTCCGTTTGATTGGCCCTGGGGAGGTTTCGCGTGACGTAATGCAAGCGTTTGATTGGCCCTGGGGAGGTTTCGCGTGACGTAATGCAAGCGTTTGATTGGCCCTGGGGAAGGTTTCCGTGTGACGTAATGCAAGCGTTTGATTGGCCCTGGGGAAGGTTTCGCGTGACGTAATGCAAGCATTTGATTGGCCCTGGGGATGTTTCGCGTGACGTAATGCAAGCGTTTGATTGGCCCTGGGGAGGTTTCGCGTGACGTTATGCAAGCGTTTGATTGGCCCTGGGGAAGGTTTCCGCGTGACGTAATGCAAGCGTTTGATTGGCCCTGGGGAAGGTTTCCACGTGACGTAATGCAAGCGTTTGATTGGCCCTGGGGAAGGTTTCGCGTGACGTAATGCAAGCGTTTGATTGGCCCTGGGGATGGTTCCGCGTGACGTAATGCAAGCGTTTGATTGGTCCTGGGGATGGTTCCGCGTGATGTAATGCAAGCGTTTGATTGGTCCTGGGGATGGTTTCGCGTGACGTAATGCAAGCGTTTGATTGGTCCTGGGGATGGTTTCGCGTGACGTAATGCAAGCGTTTGATTGGCCCTGGGGATGGTTTCGCGTGACGTAATGCAAGCGTTTGATTGGCACTGGGGATGGTTTCGCGTGACGTAATGCAAGCGTTTGATTGGTCCTGGGGATGGTTTCGCGTGACGTAATGCAAGCGTTTGATTGGCCCTGGGGAGGTTTCCACGTGACGTAATGCAAGCGTTTGATTGGCCCTGGGGATGGTTTCGCGTGACGTAATGCAAGCGTTTGATTGGCCCTGGGGAGGTTTCCACGTGACGTAATGCAAGTGTTTGATTGGCCGTCGTGCTGTTCAACCGCAAAGCTTTTTGTGGGGTGGAGAAATTTTAGTTTTTTTTTAAACTCAGTTACCGATTTAATTGTATTATCTGTTTCTAATCCTCGCATGTTTAATGGAAAGTTCAACATATATACGCGTAAACGATGTATTTCCTCTAGAAAAAAAAAATTGCTTTGATACTCGATTTAAAATTATACTCCTTCGTTCGGCGCCCTATAACCAGATGTAGTGACGGATAATCATAAGCCATTTGTGCCTCCTAGTAGCAACGCCAGTGTCTTATTGCAATGTCTGCGGTATATGGGCGATCTTCCCTTGGAATAGCCCTGTCGCCCCAAAGCAAAGACAGAGATCCCCCGTGTAGCCTTAACAGACTGTAGGGGCAAGTGCTGTTAGCGAGCACCTATGAAGGCCGGCACGGCACACGAGGGGGTGGGTGGCCAGCACCACGCCCGGCCGCCTTTGTCTCCCCAGTGGCGATGTTTTTAGCCACCGCACCAGGTGACTCATTCGAGGCCGAGTCGACCTAGGGGAGGCCCAGGACCGGTTCAGATAATCGCCGTTCGATGGTGTTGGCCGTGAGCGGGAATCGAACCCGGGTGGTCGGGTTCGTAGCGATAACCGCCGCACCACAGCCAGAGGTCACAACCGGGTACCCGATACCCGTACCCTACCCGATACCCGGCTACCCGTACCCGGCCGGGTACGGGTAGCCGTTTGCGACCCTGGTGCGGCCGGGTACGGGTAGGCCGTGGGTCACTGGTGAGTCACCGTTTGTCACTCATTTCCCAACGTCTTGTCTCTTCTCACAATTCAAGTTCCTAGAATCAACCCACCCGCGCCTGCAACATGGCTTCATCCCAGAGGTCGCAATCGGGTACCTGATACCCGTACCCAGCCGGGTACGGCCGGGTACGGGTACCCGTTTGCGACCCTGGTGCGGCCGGGTCCGGGTAAGGAATCAAAACCCGTTTGCGACCTCTGACCACCGCTCTACCAAAACACACGCTGACAGACACACACCCCCTTCCCGTTTTCCCTCCGCGTCGATGACGATGTCCAGGCTTCTTCGCCTTCAACGATGGTCGCGTCTGCGTTCCCGGCGAGGGGAAAAAACAACACCGCGTGCTGATTATAAACGGTATCTTCTTGGTTCTTTCGGTAAAGTCACCACGTAGAAGGGAAGTAATAACATAATAAAAATAAAACACGATAAAATAATTCTCACGACGTTTCGGACACAACGCAAGCAGCCGTCCTCAGGTGAAGACCAGGTCTGTCGAGGCGACAGCGTCTGTGTTGTGGCCGAAACGTCGTGAGAATTATTTTATTATGTTTTATTTTTATTATTTTATTACTTCCCTTCTACGTGACTTTACCGAAAAACCAAAGAGTATGAATCCCTGCAGTCACGAAAACTTCAGATCTACATCTTCTTGGTTCTTTTGGTAAAGTCACCACGTAGAAGGGAAGTAATAAAATGGTAAAAATAAAACATAATAAAATAATTCTCACGACGTTTCGGCCACAACGCAAGCAGCCGTCCTCAGGTGAAGATCAGGTCTGTCGGGGAGACAGCGTCTGAATGTCTCCCCGACAGATCTGGTCTTCACCTGAGGACGGCTGCTTGCGTTGTGGCCGAAACGTCGTGAGATAGATTTTATTGTTTTATTTTTTTGTTTAATTTTTATTATTTTATTATGTTTTATTTTTATTATTTTAATATGTTTTATTTTTATTATTTTATTGTTTTATTTTTATTATTTTAATAAGTTTTTTTTATTTTATTGTTTTTTTTATTTCCCTTCTACGTGATGACTTTACCGAAAGAACCAAGAAGATGAATCCCTGCAGTCACGAAAGCTTTAAATCGAATTATAAATGGTATATCAATGTGTTGTGTTGGGTGGGGGCGGGGTTAATCACAGTCCGAGATAGCACGCCAGGTGATGCGTAAGCAGGCCCCAACGGAGGCTGGGGCGCGTAGGCAACATCGAGAAGCATCCAGCAGCATCCCAGTTCCTTGTGCGGCGATGATGACGACGACGCAGCCGTGCGACAGCCGATCGCTGCTCGCGCGACGTAGCCCTGCTCGCTCAATCGCTCGCTCGACCACTCGTTCGCTCGACCGATCGCTCGCTCGACCGATCGCTCGACCGATCGCTCGATTGATCGATCGCTCGCTCGACCGATCGCTCGCTCGACCGACCGATCGCTCGACTGATCGCTCTCTCGCTCGCTCGACCGATGGCTCGTTCGACCGATCACTCGATTGATCGATCGCGTTGCAAACCATATTAGTTTCCGTGTCGTGAGAAAAAAGCGTTCCCAGAACGCTTTGGTCGCTCCACATCCAATGGGCGTTGCGAAAACGACGCGTTGGCGTTTTGTGGCTTTGTTGAGTTGCATTGATGTTGCATTTGTACTGCCTCGTTTGTGCTGCTTGGTATTGTCTGTCTCGTTTGTATTCTGTCTCGTTTGTATGATCTGTCTCGTTTGTATTCTCTCGTTTGTATTATTCGTTTGTATTATCTCGTTTGTATTCTCTGTCTCGTTTGTATGATCTCGTTTGTATTATTCGTTTGTATTATCTGTGTGGTTTGTATTCTGTCTCATTTGTATTATCTCGTTTGTATTATCTGTCTCGTTTGTATTCTCTGTTGGTTTGTATTCTCTCGTTTGTATTATCTCGTTTGTATGATCTATCTCTCTCGTCCATATTGTTGATCTCGTCGTGTGTCGTCTGCCCTGTTCGAATTGTCCGCTGTGTTCACATCGCCCGTCTCGTTCCGTCTCGTCCTTACCGCCGACCGCCCCGTCTCAGTATCCAAACATCGCGACGTGCGCATTGATCCGCGCCAAACCGCTGACCGGGTGATTTTATTTCCCCCGCCGGCTATCGAAGCCGCCGCTCCTGCGAGAAACCGATCGACGGCACAAACTTCCGCGTTTTTTTTTTTGCGAAACATTTTTTGTTGTGAAACTTTTTTTGTTGTGAAACATTTTTTTTTGTTAAACATTTTTTTGTGAAACATTTTTTTTTTGTGAAACTTTTTTTGTGAAACATTTTTTTTCTGTGAAACTTTTTTTTTGTGAAACATTTTTTTTGTGAAACATTTTTTTTTGTGAAACATGTTTTTTCTGTGAAACATTTTTTTTGTGAAACATTTTTTTTGTGAAACATTTTTTTTTGTGAAACATGTTTTTTCTGTGAAACATTTTTTTGTGAAACATTTTTTTTTTCTGTGAAACTTTTTTTTTCTGTGAAACATTTTTTATTGTGAAACATTTTTTTTGTGAAACATTTTTTCGTGAAACATTTTTTTGTGAAACTTTTTTTTGTTGTGAAACATTTTTTTTGCGAAACATTTTTTGTTGTGAAACTTTTTCTTATGAAATTTTTTTTGTTGTGAAACATTTTTTTTTTTTTGGGAGTGTCTCCAATAATACATCGCCTCTACCTTGGTCAAAAAAAAACTAAAAATCGTAAGCAATAATCGTTTAAAGAATCTTCCGTGGTATATATATTATATATTACAAAATAAGAATCCAACAGCGGGGTTGATCAGCTCGTGGCGGTTAACAAGTATAACCCGTAAAAACAAAGTTTTTCACTATAAATCCTTTATATGCGTGGCGGCTAGAGTCCTCTCGTCCTCTGGCTTGAGATGGCTGCCACCTATGGGTCAGATGATTGCATGCCACCATTAAGCAATTGGTAATTAAATATAATATTTTTGTCCTAAATAGTGTCAAATTTTGGAAAAAAAATTTCACGAACATTAATTGTCACGCACAACGAGTCTGTGTGCAAAATGTCAGCTCGATTGGGTCACGGGAAGTGGGTTAAAAAACGACCGAAAGATTTGCACGGTCCTAAGCAAGCAAGCGAACTTAATATAAAGGATTTAAAAAGCTATGCATTTGGCGAGTGTCGTGGGTGCTCTGTGCGTCATGGTGGGTTGTGGGGGATGGGATGGAGCGGTGGAGATGGGTTCTGTGCTGCTGGGTGCATCGTTGTGTCGCGATGGCGGTGGTGGTGATGCCGTCCATCAGTGGGTAGGTCATGGCTCGTGGTGTTGACGATCGCGTGCTAACTAACCCCCCCACTCACCCCCGCCGTCCTTCCCGGTTTTAAACGCGACATGGCAATACGGTATTCTTTGGGCCGTTCGGTAAAGCCACGTCGTTACCGAAAGACTCAAAGAAGATGAATTCCTTCTAGATTTGAAGCTTTCGTGACTGCAAGGATTCGTACTTGTAGGTTGTTTCGGTAAAGTCACGTGGGTGAAAAAGTAAAATAGTAATTAAATGAAATAATAAATGAAAATAACTCGATTAAATCACGACGTTTCGGAGGCAACGCAAGTCTCCGTCTTCAGGTGGGACCGTCACAGCCAGATTTACTGTATCAAGTGAAGAGAAATCTAAGAGACAAGATCTTATATATATACTGGTGAGGGGGAGGGGGGAGGGGCTTATTTAAATTATCATAAGGGGGAGGAGCTTATCTAGATTATCATAAGGGGAGGGGCTTATCTAAATGGTAATAAGGGGGAGGAGCATGTCTATATGGTAATAAAGGGGAGGAGCTTATCTAAATTATCATAAGGGGGAGGAGCTTATCTAAATTATCATAAGGGGAGGGGCTTATTTAAATTATCATAAGGGGGAGGAGCTTATCTAGATGATAATAAGGGGAGGAGCTTATCTAGATGGTAATAAGGGGGAGGAGCTTATCTAGATAATAAGGGGAGGAGCTTAGCTATATGATTAGGGGGAGGAGCTTATCTAGATGATAATAAGGGGGAGGAGCTTATCTAGATGGTGATAAGGGGAGGAGCTTATCTAGATGATAATAAGGGGGAGGAGCTTAGCTATATGGTAATAAGGGGGAGGAGCTTATCTAGATGATAATAAGGGGAGGAACTTATCTAGATGGTAATAAGGGGAGGAGCTTATCTAAATTAACATAAATGGGAGGAGCGTATCTAAATTAGCATAAGGGGGAGGAGCTTATCTAAATTAACATAAGGGGAGGAGCTTATCTAGATGATAATAAGGGGGAGGAGCTTATCTACATGCTAAGCTCCTCCCACCTACCCTGAACCAGTATATAAGATCTTGTCTCTTGGATTTTTCTTCACTTGATACAGTAAATTTAGCTGTGACGGTCCCACCTGAAGACGGAGACTTGCGTTGCCTCCGAAACGTCGTGATTTAATCGAGTTATTTTCATTTATTTTAATTTAATTACTATTTCATGTTACCTCCGTGACTCTAGCCAGAAAAAAACCCTAAGAGTATGAATTCCCGCGGTGACGAAAGCTTCAAGACACGAGATTTAATCGCAATGCGGCTTCGTGACATCGCATTACGACCGTTTTGAAGTAGATCCACTTGCTTCCAGATGCCCGCTGAGTGGTTGACTAACGGACGTGGGCACAGGGCTGAGTGGTTGACTAACGGACGTGGGCACAGGGCTGAGTGGTTGACTAACGGACGTGGGCACAGGGCTGAGTGGTTGACTAACGGACGTGGGCACAGGGCTGAGTGGTTGACTAACGGACGTGGGCACAGGGCTGAGTGGTTGACTAACGGACGTGGGCACAGGGCTGAGTGGTTGACTAACAGAGACGTGGGGCACAGGGCTGAGTGGTTGACTAACGGACGTGGGCACAGGGCTGAGTGGTTGACTAACGGACGTGGGCACAGGGCTGAGTGGTTGACTAACGGACGTGGGCACAGGGCTGAGTGGTTGACTAACGGACGTGGGCACAGGGCTGAGTGGTTGACTAACGGACGTGGGCACAGGGCTGAGTGGTTGACTAACGGACGTGGGCACAGGGCTGAGTGGTTGACTAACGGACGTGGGCACAGGGCTGAGTGGTTGACTAACGGACGTGGGCACAGGGCTGAGTGGTTGACTAACGGACGTGGGCACAGGGCTGAGTGGTTGACTAACGGACGTGGGCACAGGGCTGAGTGGTTGACTAACGGACGTGGGCACAGGGCTGAGTGGTTGACTAACGGACGTGGGCACAGGGCTGAGTGGTTGACTAACGGACGTGGGCACAGGGCTGAGTGGTTGACTAGTGGTTGACTAACGGACGTGGGCACAGGGCTGAGTGGTTGACTAACGGACGTGGGCACAGGGCTGAGTGGTTGACTAACGGACGTGGGCACAGGGCTGAGTGGTTGACTAACGGACGTGGGCACAGGGCTGAGTGGTTGACTAACGGACGTGGGCACAGGGCTGAGTGGTTGACTAACGGACGTGGGCACAGGGCTGAGTGGTTGACTAACGGACGTGGGCACAGGGCTGAGTGGTTGACTAACGGACGTGGGCACAGGGCTGAGTGGTTGACTAACGGACGTGGGCACAGGGCTGAGTGGTTGACTAACGGACGTGGGCACAGGGCTGAGTGGTTGACTAACGGACGTGGGCACAGGGCTGAGTGGTTGGTATTCGTACATCAAGCAGCGGAGCAGAGCAGACCCAGGGCGTGAGCTGTGAGCCGCCGGGTAACCAACGCGCACGGACGCACGGACACACGGCAGAGGTCGCAAACGGGTTTTGATTCCTTACCCGTACCCGTACCTGGCCGCACCAGGGTCGCAAACGGGTACCCGTACCCAGCTGGGTACGGGTACGGCTGGGTACGGGTACCCGTTCCCTACCCGTACCCTACCCGAAATGAGTGACAAACGGTGACTCACCAGTGACTCACGGCCTACCCGTACCCGTACCCGGCCGAACCAGGGTCGCAAACGGGTACCCGTACCCGGCTGGGTACGGGTACCCGTACCCTACCCGTACCCTACCCGTACCCTACCCGAAATGAGTGACAAACGGTGACTCACCAGTGACTCACGGCCTACCCGTACCCGTACCCGGCCGCACCAGGGTCGCAAACGGCTACCCGTACCCGGCTGGGTACGGGTAGCCGTTCTCTACCCGTACCCTACCCTACCCGTACCCGTACCCTACCCGAAATGAGTGACAAACGGTGACTCACCAGTGACTCATGGCCTACCCGTACCCGGCCGCACCAGGGTCGCAAACGGCTACCCGTACCCGGCTGGGTACGGGTAGCCGTTCTCTACCCGTACCCTACCCGTACCCTACCCGAAATGAGTGACAAACGGTGACTCACCAGTGACTCACGGCTGTACCCGTACCCGGCCGCACCAGGGTCGCAAACGGGTACCCGTACCCGGCTGGGTACGGGTAGCCGGGTATCGGGTAGGGTACGGGTATCGGGTACCCGGTTGCGACCTCTGACGCACGCACGCACAAGTTACCTGTGATCACGTGGGGTGAATTCGCTTTGAATTGGTGAGGTTTGCTATGCACCAAGTCGCGTCGGTCTACATCGTTGGGTTCCTCCGCTTTGCTTGAACACAGTAAATCAAATGTGTAATGTTTAAACGAAACGCTTAATAAAAACTGGCTTTTTGTACGAAAAAAAGTGCGCGCGTGTGTGTGTGTGTACAACTTGTCTCAAAGGTACTATTGATCTTCTTGGTTCTTTCGGTAAAGTCACGTAGAAGGGAAATAATAAAATAATAAAGAAATCATTAAGTCACGTAGAAGGGAAATAATAAAATAATTCTCACGACGTTTCGGCCACAACGCAAGCAGCCGTCCTCAGGTGAGGACTCTGTCTTTCCGACAGACCTGTTCTCCACCTGAGGACGGCTGCTTGCGTTGTGGCCGAAACGTCGTGAGAATTATTTTGTTTTAATTTTCTTTTCTTATTATTTCCCTTCTACGTGACTTTACCGAAAGAACCAAGAAGATGAATCCCTGCAGTCACGAAAGCTTTAAATCGAAAGGTACTGTTTAGTTCTTTCGGTAAAGTCGCGTAAGAAATAAAATCAAATAATTATAGAATACGACGTTTCGATTGCAACACAAGCAACCATCGTCAGGTAAGAATGAATGAGAAAAAACAAACCTAGTATCTTCTTGGATCTTTCGGTAAAGTCACGTAGAAGGGAAATAATAAAATAATAAAAGTTCACCATAATAAAATTGTTTTATTTATGGAAATGATAAAAAAATAAAACATAATAAAATCATTATGTTTTATTTTTATTATTTTATTATTTCCCTTCTACGTGACTTTACCGAAAGAACCAAGAAGATGAATCCCTGCAGTCACGAAAGCTTTAAATCGAAACAAACCTAGTAAATAATAATAATAGGGGGTTTTTCCCCTTTTTCCTGGCAACAAAACTGAAATCTTTTTTTACAAGGATTCGTGTCACTGCATTAACCACAATACTTGCAGTCAAAATGCAAACAAAAACACACTGATAACACTGGTCAACACACTTTTTCTGGCATAAGGTATTACAACGGGTTTAATGTAATTTTGGGGTGCTGATTCCAAATCTGGCATCAGTTTTTGTCAATCACATCAGGTTTTTTAGATATCAAATATTGCATTTTCAATAAAAACTGCAGAAGAAAAATATTAAATAAATGTGGATATCTACATAAAATGATATTATAAACACACTATCCTAAAAATACAGCACCATATTTTAATACTAAAGCAGTCACTGACTCGCAACAACTTGCAATCATAAGTGACAAAGTTAATTTCTGGTAAAATCAATGAAAATTGGGTATGCCGATAGCATAAAAATGAGAAGTGATAGAGCAAATCTGAGATCAGATTTGGAATCAGCACCCTGAAATTAGTCTAGTCCAGGCCAAAAAAAAATGTTTTTTTTTTTGTTGACCAATGTAATGTATTGGCATTGTCCTTGAAACTGATTGGTCCACACCAGAGACAGCTTTCCTTAGAGCCGAGTCTCTATTATTATATTTTGGTACTGGCAAAGGAGGTCCAATGATGGTTTTACTTATTTTAGATTTGAAGCTTTCGTGACTGCAAGGATTCATACTCTTAGTTTTTTCGGTAAAGTCATGTAGGTAAAATTTGTTTTAATTAATAAAAATAAAATAAAAAATCACGACGTTTCGGAGGCACCACAAGTCTCCATCATCAGGTGGGACCGTCACAGCCAGATTTGCTGTATCAAGTGAGGCAGGGATTCCAAGATGCACCCTCCCCTACTAGGCCCCCAAATGGTGTTCAAGTGTGAGCCATTCGGCTCTTGAATCGGGTGCAACCGCAACAAACAAAAACATGAACAAAAAACATCTTGTAGTGACTATGTGACTAAGTGGAAACAGAAAATCCAAGAAAAGACAGCAAAATATTGCAGGAAAAATGTAACCCGTAAAAACAAAGTTTTTCACTATAAATCCTTTATATGCGTGTTCAATGGGCCACAACCCAGCCCACATTGGTCTTTGAAACGGGCGGCTAGAGTCCTCTCGTCCTCTGGCTTGAGATGGCTGCCACCTATGGGTCAGATGATTGCCTGCCACCATTAAGCAATTGGTAATTAAATATAAAAAAATGTAACCTAAAAAGTGTAAAATTTAGGAAAAAAATTTTCACGAAAATAAATTGTCACGCACAACGAGTCTGTTTGCAAAATGTCAGCTCGATTGGATCACGGGAAGTTGGTTAAAAAACGACCGAAAGATTTGCACGGTCGTAAGCGCACAAGCAAGCAAGCAAGTGAACTTAATATAAAGGATTTAAAAAATCACCGTACACCAAGACTGTGTGCAAAAATCCCAGTGGGATGCAAGTCAAACAACAACAACCACAAGACAACTTAGATTAAGGCCATCAGTCTAACTCCGTACTACAACAAACAACAACAACCACAAGACAACTTAGATTAAGGCCATCAGTCTAACTCTGTACTACAACAAACAAACATGGCTAAACCAATACACTTTTCGAAATCACCAAAATAAAGCCATGAAATCAATGAAAAAGCAATCATAGGAACTGTGACGGAATTTTCACAATAAATGTCATCAACATGTACTACCAAAACCGTGCAGCCATAGCTGGCTGCATGAGTCACTCCACAACAGCAGCAGCATCAATCGGAGTCTCCAACTCTCCACTGGCCTCTCAAAAATTAGTGGATCTGAAGAAGGGGCAGTGCCCGAAACGTCGCACATTTAATGCCACGCTGGGGAGACTCACATTCACGCTGCTGCAAGCTCCGCCCCCATTCCTCGTAAACCACTCCCCTTAGTTAGTCCCTCCCCTCCACCATCTCACCCCTCTCCTCCACCCCTCCCCTCCACCTTCCCCCCCCTACCCTCCCCCCACCCTCCTCTCTACCCCCCCCACCCTCCCCTCCACCCCTCCCCCCACCCTCCCCCCACCCTCCCCTCAATCCTCCCCTCCCTTACACCCCCTCCCCCTCCACCTTCCCCCACCCTCCTCTCTACCCCTACCCCCCACCCTCTTCATCCTCCCCCCACCCTCCCTTCCACCCCTCCCCTCCCTTCCAACCCCCTCCATCTTCCCCCCCCCTACCCTCCCCCCACCCTCCCCTCCACCCTCCCCCCCACCCACCCTCCCCTCCACCACCCTCCCTCCACCCTCCCCACCCTCCCCCCCACCCTCCCCTCCACCCTCCCCTCCCTTCACCTCCACCCCTCCCCTTCACCCCTTCCCCCCACCCTCCCCTCCACCCTCCCCTCCCTTCACCCCCACCCCTCCCCCCACCCTCACCCCACCCCTCCCCCCACCCCTCCCCCCACTCTCCCCCCACCCCTCCCCCCACTCTCCCCTCACCCCTCACCCTCCCCCACTCTCCCCCCACCCTCCCCCCACCCTCACCTCCCTTCATCCCCACCCATCCCCCCACCCTCCCCTCCCCCCACCCTCCCCTCCCTTCACCCCCACCCCACCCCTCCCCCCACCCTCCCCCACTCTCCCCCCCACCCTCCCCCCCACCCTCCCCCCCACCCTCCCCCCACCCTCCCCTCCCTTCACCCCCACCCATCCCCCCACCCTCCCCTCCCCCCACCCTCCCCTCCCTTCACCCCCACCCCACCCCTCCCCCCACCCTCCCCCACTCTCCCCCCACCCTCCCCCCACCCTCCCCCCCACCCTCCCCCCACCCTCCCCCCCACCCTCCCCCCACCCTCCCCCCCACCTTCCCCCCACCCTCCCCTCCCTTCCCCCCCAACTCCCCCCTCCCCTCTCATTCCTGACGCTACTGCGCATGCGCATTCCCACGCGGGCCGTGGTCCCGCTAAGTCGCGCGCGTTTAGGTCCCCTCCGACGGAACTGAGTCGGAAATAACTTCGAGCGCGGGGCCCTCACGGCCGCCCCACGCTCGTTCGGCGCTCGGCGCGGCGTCGGGAGGACTTGGACAACTTCTTTTTACCTCACGGGGTGAGTGGCGGGTGAGTGTGGAGGGTTGTGTGAGTAGCGAGGCCTAGTCCCCGCAGGCTTTCGCCGCTTTTCCTGGGCGCCGGGGTGGCCACGATTCCCCGCACTGTGATCCAGGCGAGGCCGAGGCCTCCGTGTTTGCTAGGCCCCCGCCGCTATTTTTTTTTATTTTTATCTTTTAAAATTCTTTAACGGAGATTTCTTGAGGGGGAATTCTTCGCCGCAGTTTAAAAGTTTCGCGAACTGCGTTTGAAGCGATGAAGTTGTAAGGCGAGAGCTTCGAGTAAACTGCAGCATGTTGGTCAATGCGAAGTTGCGGGGTTTTTTGTGGCACCAGAAGATTGGGGAGAGAAACTGGCTGGGCACGGGTCGCGTTCGATGCCGTAACCCGCTACGCCACTCACACTCACTCACTTACTTACACACTCACTCTTATATACTTACACACTCACACACTTACATACACTCACACTTACATACTCACTTACTTACACTTATATACTCACACACTTACACACTCACACACACTCTTATATACTTACACACTCACTTACACACTTACACACTCACTTACTAACACTTACACACTCACTCACACTCACTAACACTTACACACTCACTCTTATATACTTACACACTCACTTACACACTTACATACACTCACACTTACATACTCACTTACTTACACTTATATACTCACACACTTACACACTCACACACTTACACTTACACACTCACTCACACTCACTAACACTTACACACTCACTCACACTCACTTACACACACTTATTTACTCACACTTACTTACACACTTAAACTTGTATGCACACACACTCACACTTATATACACTCACTTACACACTCACACTCACTTACTTACACTTATATACTTACATACTCACTCACTCACACTTACACTTATATACACACTCACTAACACACTTACATACTCACTCACACTTACATACTCATACACATACACACACTTACATACTCACACTTACACACTTACATACTCACTAACACTCACACACTTACACACTCACACACTTACACACTCACTCACTTACTTACACTTATATACTTACATACTCACTCACTCACACACTTATATACACACTCACTCACTAACACACTTACATACTCACTCACACTTACATACTCATACACTCACATACTTATATACTCACTTACACACTTACACTCCCTCTTATATACTTACACACTCACTTACTTATATACTCACACACTTACTTACACACTCACACTCACTCTTATATACTTACACACTCACTTACACACTTACATACACTCACACTTACATACTCACTTACTTACACTTATATACTCACACACTTACACACTCACACACTTACACACTCACTCACTTACTTACACTTATATACTTACATACTCACTCACTTACACTTATATACTTACTCACTCACTCACACTTACTCTTATATACTTACACACTCACTTACACACTTACATACTCACTCACACTTACATACTCACACACACACACTTACATACTCACACTTACACACTTACATACTCACTAACACTCACATACTTATATACTCACTTACACACTCACACTCACTCTTATATACTTACACACTCACTTACACACTTACATACACTCACACTTACATACTCACTTACTTACACTTATATACTCACACACTTACACACTCACACACTTACACTTACACACTCACTCACACTCACTAACACTTACACACTCACTCACACTCACTTACACACACTTATATACTCACACTTACTTACACACTTACACTTTTATACACACACACACACTCACACTTATATACACTCACTTACACACTCACACTTACTCACTTACTTACACTTATATACTTACACACTTACACACTCACACACTTACACTTAAACACTTATATACTCACTTAGGTACACTTACATACTCACACACTCACACTTACATACTCACTCACACTTACACACTTACATACTCACTTACACTTACATACTCACTTACACTTACATACTCACTCACTAACACTTACACACTCACACTTACATACTCACATACACTCACTAACACTTACACACTCACACTTACATACTCACACTTACACACTCACTTACACACTCACACATACTGTACTCATACACTTACATACTCACACTTACACACTCACTCACACTTACACACTCACACTTACATACTCACTCACTCACACTTACACACTCACACACTTACACACTCACTCACACTTACACACTCACACTTACACACTCACTCACACTTACATACTCACAGTCACACTCACTTACACTCACACTTACATACTCACTCACACTTACACACTCACACACTTACACACACTCACTCACTAACACTCACATACTTACACACTCACACTTACATACTCACTCACTAACACTTACACACACTCACACTTACATACTCACTGTCACTCACACACTTGTATACACTTACTCACTAACACTCACATACTCACTCACACTTACACACTCACTAACACTTACACACTCACACTTACACACTCAACTCACTCACACTTACATACTCACACACTCACTCATACACTCACATACACTTACACACACTCACTAACACTTACATACTCACACTTACTAACACTCACACTTACATACACTTACACACACTTACACACACACTCACACACACACTCACACACACACTCACACACTCACACACTTACACACTAACATACACTTACATACTCACTCACACACTTACACACTCACACACTTACACACTCACTAACACTTACACACTTACATACTCACACTCACTCACTAACACTTACACTCACACACTAACACTTACACACTTACATACTCACACTTACACACTCACACACTTACATACACACTCACACTTACATACACTCACTCACTTACACACTCACACACTCACATACACTCACTCACACACACACTCACACACACACTTACACACTCACTTACACACTCACATACACTCACACACACTCACTCACACACTCACTCGCACTCACACACTTACTCACACTTACATACTCACTCACACACTCACAGGCTCACTCACAGGCTCACTCACTGACTCATACACTCACACTAACTCACACACACTCACACACACACTTGTATACACTCACACACTTACACACTTACATACTCACACACTCACACACTCACTCACACACTCACTCAGACACTCACTCGCACACACACACACTCACTCGCACTCACTCACTCGCACACACTCGCACACACACACTCACTCGCACACACACACTCACTCGCACACACTCACTCAGACACACACACACTCACACACTCACTCACACACTCACTCACACACTCACTCACACACTCACTCACACACTCACTTGCACACTCACACACTCATTCACTCACACACTCACTTGCACACACACTCACTCAGACACTCACTCACTTGCACACACACACACACTCACACACTCACTCACACACTCATCTCACTCGCACTCACTCACACACTTACTCACACTTACATGCTCACTCACACACTCACAGGCTCACTCACAGGCTCACTCACTGACTCATACACTCACTCACACTAACTCACACACACTCACACACACACTCACTTGCACACTCACACACTCATTCACTCACACACTCACTTGCACACACACACACTCAGACACTCACTCACTTGCACACACACACTCACACACTTACATACACACACTCACACACTCATACTCACTCACTCACTTACATACACTCAGACACACACTTACACACTCACTCAGACACACACTCACTTGCACACTCACACACTCACTCGCTACTCGCCACCAACAGCACTTGCCCCTGCAGTCTGTCACAGGCTACACGGGGGATCTTTATCTTTGTGTGTTAGTTGTCAACCCGGCGGCCCGAGATCTGTTCCCGCTCACGGCCACGCAACAGCGGTGACGATTACCAAAAACCGGGGCCTCCCCTAGGTAGACTCGGCCTCAAATGAGTAACCGGTTTGCGTAAACATCGCCACTGGGGGAGACAAAGGCGGTCCGGCGTGGTGCTGGCCACTCACCCCCTGGCTAACGGCCCTTGTCCACCAACCAGTTTGTTTCAGGCTATAACGGAGGTGATGGTGGGGGAAGGGGTCATTGTGTGTTCGCATATTTCTGTGATTGTTATTGTGCCTGGACTGCGTATGCACTGGGGGGGAGCGGTGGCGCAGTGGTGAGCGCACTTGATTGTAGATCTGAATTTCGATTTAAAGCTTTCGTGACTGCAGCAGGGATTCATCTTCTTGGTTCTTTCGGTAAAGTCACGTAGAAGGGAAATAATAAAATAATAAAAATAGAACATAATAAAATACAATTCTCACGACGTTTCGGCCACAACACAGACGCTGTCGCCTCGACAGACCTGGTCTTCACCTGAGGACGGCTGCTTGCGTTGTGGCCGAAACGTGAGAATTATTTTATTATGTTTTATTTGTATTATTTTATTACTTCCCTTCTACGTGGTGACTTTACCGAAAGAACCAAGAAGATGTACATCTGAAGTTTTCGCGACTGCAGGGATTCATACACTCTTTGGTTTTTTTGGTGAAGTCACGTAGGTGAGAGACATTAAAATAAATAAAATGACGACGTTTCGGGCGCAGCACCAAGGGTCCTTCTTCAGGTGTGAGGAGACTTTAGCGCACTTGATGCTGCTAACCCGGCCCTGCCCGAGTTCGATTCCCGGCCGCGGGTACCTGTTAGTGATGAGTGACCCCCCTCCCCTAGGTAGACTCGGCCTCAAGGCTGGTTTGGGGATACAAAGGCGGTCGGGGACGTGCTTCTGGCTCGAGATGCCACGACTCGCAGCCCTTGTCCCCAACAATCTGTCGAGGCTACACGGGGGATCTTTGTTTTTAAATCGTTTATATTAAGTTCACTTGCTTGCTTGCTTGCTCTGACTCAGGAGGGCTCACAGAGCCAGGCTGAGGCTCCCATAGGGTTCACTAGGGGGGCTCACAGAGCCAGACTGAGGCTCCCATAGGGTTCACTAGGGGGGCTCACAGAGCCAGACTGAGGCTCCCATAGGGTTCACTAGGGGGGCTCACAGAGCCAGACTGAGGCTCCCATAGGGCTCACTAGGGGGGCTCACAGAGCCAGGCTGAGGCTCCCATAGGGCTCACTAGGAAGACTCACAGAGCCAGGCTGAGGCTCCCATAGGGCTCACTCTGAGGGCTCACAGAGCCAGACTGAGGCTCCCATAGGGCTCACTTGGAGGGCTCACAGAGCCAGACTGAGGCTCCCATAGGGTTCACTAGGAAGGCTCACAGAGCCAGGCTGAGGCTCCCATAGGGCTCACTAATAGGGCTCACAGAGCCAAACTGAGGCTCCCATAGGGCTCACTGGGTTGGCTCACAGAGCCAGGCTGAAGCTCCCCGGTATTTTATTGTTTTATTTTTGTTTTATTTTTATTAATTTTATTTCATTTTTTACCTACGTGACTTTACCGAAAGAACTAAGAGTATACTCCCCGGTAGGGTTCGGCAGACGAGCTTGAACACCTCTGCCCTCTCACCACGCGCGTGGTTTTCGCGCGTTCAGACTGTTCGTGACGTTGGCTGCTGTTGTTGTTGTTTGTTTGTCTGGCGCAGGGCTCCGAGCGAGAGAAGAAGTAGGTGGAGTCGCATCAACTCCTTTCCCCAAGACGCTCAGAAGAGATTTTTTAGTTATTTTCGTTACTTCGCCCCGAATGTTTTTTGCCGATGCCGAAAAAAGCCGGCGGGTTAAGATTCCTCCGTCGAAAACACCGTACGCTGAAAAGCCGGAGGGCGAATTCGGCGTCGGCTGACCAGGAGACCCGGCACGGGGCGAACGGACGAGGGCAAGCGGCTCGGATCCCTGGAGTTTTCCGAGTAA
>NC_083847.1:5618845-5630714 GCF_015708825.2 Lethenteron reissneri
CATGTTAACGAACGTGACGTTTATAGCTTCGAAGATTCTCTCCCAACTCGATCGCCATCGTTGTCAAGAGGAGACACACTTATCGTGAAGTCGTCGTTGTTGTTGTTGTTGATTAAAATTCTCAGCAGTGCCGATAACAAAAATGTTTAATCCCCCTCCTGTATTATGGTCGGATGAGTGATGTTCTACAAGGGACAGCCGAGTAACACATTGCAGAACGGGGAGACGATTAAATTCGCTCCGAACGGAGTTATAAGCATCGATCCGTAACAATCAGACGCTTCAATACGCCCGAATATTAGAATATGAATATTGGTTGTCGATAAGCGTCAATTTGGTTTTTTTTGTGAAAACGCACGTTTAGAGTGAGTCACGCATTAGACGCTCATGCCAGAGGCTGTTGTAACAGGGTACATCACGGGGCCGAACGGAAACTTTTTTGCGAGGATTAATGTCCGGATGCTTGTGGCGTTTCTATTTGATGTTTTAACTTCTTAACACAACTGTTTAATTGCCGGACAGGGTAAAACATTATTATCATTTTTTATTTAAAGCTTTCGTGACTGCAGGGATTCATATTCTTGGTTCTTTCGGTAAAGTCACGTAGAAGGGAAAAATAAAATAAAATAGAAAAATGTAGAAAAAATAAAAAAGTAAAAAATTTCTTTTTTATTTTCCTTCTACGTGACTTTAGCGAAAGAACCAAGAATATGTTACTATAATTATTAGTTATTTTCCGGTGAAGTCGCGTAGAAGGGAAATAATAAAATAATAAAACAATACAATTCTCACGACGTTTCGATCACAACACAAGCAATCGTCGAAACGCCGTGAGAATTTTATGATGTTTTATATTTTTATTCTCTCATTATTTCCCTTCTACGCGACTTTAACCGGAAAAGAACCATGGAAAAAAATCACCGAAGTCGCCGAAAGTTTTAAATCGATTAAATTATCAATCTTGACTTGAAGCTTTCGTGACTGCAAGGAATCCAAACTCGTTGGTTCTTTCGGTAAAGTCCACGTGGGTAGAAAAACAAAATAAATCACAAGCGTCCGTCATCAGGTTTCCCAGCTGTAGACCAACATTGCTCGTGGACTAACACTGCACATGGACTATCACTACCCACAGACTAACACTGCCCATAGACTAACACTGCCCATAGACTAACACTGCCCATACACTAACACTGCCCATAGACTAACACTGCCCATAGACTAACACTGCCCATTGACTCAACACTGCACGTGGACTAACACTGCACATAGACTCAACACTGCACGTGGACTAACACTGCCCATAGACTATCACTACCCATAGACTAACACTGCCCATAGACTAACACTGCCCATAGACTCAACACTGCACGTGGACTAACACTGCCCATAGACTCACACTGCCCATAGACTCAACACTGCCCATAGACTAACACTGCCCATAGACTAACACTGCCCATTGACTAACACTGCCCATAGACTAACACTGCCCATAGACTAACACTGCCCATAGACTAACACTGCCCATAGACTAACACTGCCCATTGACTCAACACTGCACGTGGACTAACACTGCACATAGACTCAACACTGCCCATAGACTCAACACTGCCCATAGACTAACACTGCCCATAGACTCAACACTGCCCATAGACTAAACACTGCCCTAGACTAACACTGCCCATACACTAACACTACCCATAGACTCAACACTGCCCATAGACTAACACTGCCCATAGACTCAACACTACCCATAGACTCAACACTGCACATAGACTAACACTACCCATAGACTCAACACTGCCCATAGACTCAACGCTACCCATAGACTAACACTGCCCATAGACTCAACACTGTCCATAGACTCAACACTGCCTATAGACTCAACACTGCCCATAGACTCAACACTGCCCATAGACTAACACTGCCCATAGACTCAACACTGCCCATAGACTCAACACTGCCCATAGACTCAACACTGCCCATAGACTCAACACTACCCATAGACTCAACACTGCCCATAGACTCAACACTGCCCATAGACTCAACACTACCCATAGACTCAACACCGCCCATAGACTCACACTGCCCATAGACTCAACACTGCCCATAGACTCAACACTGCCCATAGACTAACACTGCCCATAGACTCAACACTGACCATAGACTCAACACTGCACGACCCTCTAATCACACCGATACGTCATCATGAATCAGATCCAGTTATGCCCATTGTAAAGCTACAGACATCCTTACAAAGTGGTCCCTGTCATTATCGACCTTGGAGGAGATGATTGATGATCGATGATTGATCATTGATGGTGATTATTCGTCTGCCGCTCCAAAGAGCGAATACATCAAATACTAATTTAAGTAAAATTACGAGCTAAGCTCCTACAGCACTGATGCACTTTTAATCCTACGAAGATGCCTATTTATTGATCTGAAGCTATCGGTGACTGCATGAATCCAAACTTCTAGATTTTAAGTTTTCGTGACTGCAAGGATCCATACTCGTTGGTTCTTTCGGTAAAGTCATGTGGGTGAAAATAAAAAAAATAAAAAAAATAAGAATAAAAATTTTGAATAAAAATAGAAATAACTCAATTAAAATCACGACGTTTCGGAAGCAACACAATCTTCCATCATCAGGTGGGACAACTACAGCAAAATTTACTGTCGTGGGCGAAAAAATAATTGCTGTTGTTGTCCCACTTGATAACGGAAGCTTGTGTTGTTTCCAAAACGTCGTGATTTAATTAAGTTTTTTTATTTTTATTCATAATTTTTTATTCTTATTATTTAACTTTTTTTTATTTTCACCTACGTGACTTTACCGAAAGAACCAAAGGTTATTGTAAGTATCATTATTATGTTATAACAGCGATTAGAATAGTCGCGGTCACAGACTGTAGTTCGCGTGTTCGGCAGATTTTTTTGTTACATTTCGTGCGAATGCTCCCAAATACACGCGGCAATTTACTACGGCACCGTCAAATCAACATTAGCGCGGTGCGCGTGGGACCAGTAGCGTTAGTGCCATGGATTTGCGTGATTGTCATCGATGGCATCTGATTATTACCCTGCATATCTGTCAGAATAAAAATACACGTAGGTGGTGTAGTTGGTGGTGGAGTTGGTGGTGGTGTTGGTGGTGGTGTTGGTGGTGTTGGTGGTGTTGGTGTTGGTGGTGTTGGTGGTGTTGGTGGTGGTGGAGTTGGTGGTGGTGGTGGTGTTGGTGGTGGTGGTGGTGTTGGTGGTGGAGTTGGTGGTGTTGGTGGTGGAGTTGGTGGTGGTGTTGGTGTTGGTGGAGTTGGTGGTGTTGGTGGTGGAGTTGGTGGTGGTGTTGGTGGTGGTGGTGTTGGTGGTGGAGTTGGTGGTGTTGGTGGTGGAGTTGGTGGTGTTGGTGGTGGTGTTGGTGGTGGTGTTGGTGGTGGTGTTGGTGGTGGTGGTGCTGGTGGTGGAGTTGGTGGTGGTGGAGGTGGTGGTGGAGTTGGTGGTGGTGGTGGTGGTGGTGTTGGTGGTGGTGTTGGTGGTGGAGTTGGTGGTGGAGTTGGTGGTGCAGTTGGTGGTGGATTTGGTGGTGTTGGTGGTGGAGTTGTTGGTGGAGTTGGTGGTGGAGTTGGTGGTGGAGTTGGTGGTGGAGTTGGTGGTGGTGTTGGTGGTGGAGTTGGTGGTAAAGTTGGTGGTGGTGGTGGTGGTGTTGGTGGTGGAGTTGGTGGTGGTGTTGGTGGTGGAGTTGGTGGTGTTGGTGGTGGAGTTGGTGGTGATGTTGGTGGTGGATTTGTTGGTTGTGTTGGTGGTGGAGTTGGTGGTGTTGGTGGTGTTGTTGGTGTTGGTGGTTGTGTTGGTGGTTGTGTTGGTGGTGGAGTTGGTGGTGGAGTTGGTGGTGGAGTTGGTGGTGGTGTTGGTGGTGCAGTTGGTGTTGAAGTTATTGGTGGTGTTGGTGGTGGAGTTGTTGGTGGAGTTGTTGGTTGAGTTAGTGGTGGAGTTATTGGTTGAGTTGGTGGTGGACTTGGTGGTGGTGTTGGTGGTGGTGTTGGTGGTGCAGTTGGTGTTGAAGTTGTTGGTGGTGTTGGTGGTGGAGTTGTTGGTGGAGTTGTTGGTGGTGGTGATAGTGGAGTTTGTGGTGGAGTTGGTGTTGAAGTTGGTGGTGGAGTTGGTGGTGCAACGGTGGTCCCCACGTGGAACCCGCGTCCACCCGAGTTCGACTCCCGCTCGAGGCCACCGATGAGATCGAACTCAGATTTCGTTCCAATTCGCTGTTCATCACTCCAACCAGACCCCCCCCCCGCCCCCCCACGTTCCTATTGGCTCACCAATTGCTGGCTACGTACGGCGCGAAAGAAGTCCGACCTACACCACACGCGCCAGGGACGCTCGTTCCGAAACGTGTCCTCTCCCCTAGGTCGACTCAGCCTCAAACATTAGCCCCCCTGGTGAAGCTAGCGGTCTAGTAGTGTAGCTGAACATCGCCGCCGACTACCCCAAGCCGAGGAAGACAAAGGCGGCCGGGCGTGGGGGATGCTGTCCACCGTAGCCACCCCAATCCACACCCCTCTCATCGCGGTGTTACCACAGCGCCGGTAGCCTCCGTAGGCGATGCTGAAGCTGCACTTGCCCCCCAAACGATCTGAGGCTACACCGGTGGAGGGGAAGCTTTGTCTTGTCTTTGTCCGACAACTTTCGACGATTTGAACTAAGAAAGTTTTGAAAAAAAAATATCTATGGCTGTGAAATCACGAAGAGCGATGCGTAACGCGTAACGCGTGAGTTGTAATGGTATATAGAGATATAATAGGTTGGTTTGTGCAATTGCTATCCGTGAGCGTTGTATTTGTGTGTGTGCGTGTGTGAGTGTGTGTAAGTGTGTGTGTGTGCGTGTGTGTGAGTGTGTGTATGGTGTGCTGTGGGTGTGAGTGTGTGTGAGTGTGAGTGAGTGTGTGTGAGTGTGTGTGCTGTGCGTGTGTGCGTGTGTGTGAGTGTGTGTATGGTGTGCTGTGGGTGTGAGTGAGTGTGTGTGTGGGTGTGTGTGAGTGTGTGTGAGTGTGTGTGCTGTGTGTGTGAGTGTGTGTGAGTGTGTGGGTGTGGTGTGTGTAGTGTGCTGTGTGTGAATGTGTGTGCTGTGAGTGTGGTGTGAGTGTGTGTGCTGTGTGTGCTGTGTGTGTGAGTGTGTGTGTTGTGTGAGTGAGTGTGTGTGAGTGTGTGTGAGTGTGGTGTTTGTGTGTGAGTGTGTGTGAGTGTGTGTGAGTCTGTGTGAGTGCTGTGTGTGTGAGTGTGTGTGAGTGTGTGAGTGTGTGTGCTGTGTGTGCGAGTGTGTGTGAGGGTGTGGGTGTGTGTAGTGTGCTGTGTGTGAATGTGTGTGCTGTGTGTGTGAGTGTGTGTGAGTATGTGTGAGTGTGTGAGTGTGGTGTGAGGTGTGTAAGTGTGTGAGTCTGTGTGAGTGAGTGTGTGTGGTGTGAGTGTGTGTGAGTGTGGTGTGAGTGTGTGTGGTGTGAGTGTGGTGTGAGTGTGAGTGTGTGTGAGTGTGTGTGAGTGTGTGTGAGTGCGGTGTGAGTTTGTGTGTGTGAGTGTGTGGTGTGTGTGAGTGTGTGTAAGTGTGTGTGTGTGGGAGTGTGTGTGTGAGTGTGGTGTGAGTTTGTGTGTGTGAGTGTGTGGTGTGAGTGTGGTGTGAGTGTGTGTGAGTGTGGTGTGAGTGTGTGTGAGTGTGTGAGTGTGTGTGAGTGTGGTGTGAGTGTGTGTGAGTGTGTGTGAGTGTGTGTGAGTGTGTGAGTGAGTGTGAGTGTGTGTGTGAGTGTGTGTGAGTGTGTGTGTGAGTGTGTGTGAGTGTGTGTGAGTGTGTGTAACTGTGTGTGGTGTGAGTGTGTGAGTGTGGTGTGAGTGTGTGTGCTGTGTGTGCTGTGTGTGTGAGTGTGTGTGTTGTGTGAGTGAGTGTGTGTGAGTGTGTGTGAGTGTGGTGTTTGTGTGTGAGTGTGTGTGAGTGTGTGTGAGTCTGTGTGAGTGCTGTGTGTGTGAGTGTGTGAGTGTGTGTGCTGTGTGTGTGAGTGTGTGTGAGGGTGTAGGTGTGTGTAGTGTGCTGTGTGTGAATGTGTGTGCTGTGTGTGTGAGTGTGTGTGAGTATGTGTGAGTGTGTGAGTGTGGTGTGAGGTGTGTAAGTGTGTGAGTCTGTGTGAGTGAGTGTGTGTGAGTATGAGTGAGTGAGTGTGTATAAGTGTGTGAGTGTGTGAGTGAGTGTGTGTGAGTGTGTGAGTGTGGTGTGTGTTAGTGAGTGTGTGTGAGTGTGTGTGAGTGTGTGTGAGTGCGGTGTGAGTTTGTGTGTGTGAGTGTGTGGTGTGTGTGAGTGTGTGTAAGTGTGTGTGTGTGGGAGTGTGTGTGTGAGTGTGTGTGTGAGTGTGGTGTGTGTGTGTGAGTGTGGTGTGAGTGTGGTGTGAGTGTGTGTGTGTGTGGTGTGAGTGTGTGTGAGTGTGGTGTGAGTGTGTGTGAGTGTGGTGTGAGTGTGGTGTGAGTGTGTGTGAGTGTGGTGTGAGTGTGTGTGAGTGTGTGTGTGAGTGTGTGTGTGAGTGTGTGGAGGTAGTGTGTGTGAGTGTGTGTGTGAGTGTGGTGTGTGTGTGTGAGTGTGGTGTGAGTTTGTGTGTGTGAGTGTGTGGTGTGAGTGTGGTGTGAGTGTGTGTGAGTGTGGTGTGAGTGTGTGTGAGTGTGTGAGTGTGTGTGAGTGTGGTGTGAGTGTGGTGTGAGTGTGTGTGAGTGTGTGTGAGTGTGTGAGTGAGTGTGAGTGTGTGTGTGAGTGTGTGTGAGTGTGTGTGTGAGTGTGTGTGAGTGTGTGTAACTGTGTGTGGTGTGAGTGTGTGAGTGTAGTGTGAGTGTGTGTGAGTGTGTGTGAGTGTGTGTAACTGCGTGTGGTGTGAGTGCGTGTGTGTGAGTGTGTGTGTGAGAGAGTGTGAGACTGTGTGTGTGTGAGTGTGTGTGAGTGCTGTGTGAGTGTGTGTGAGTGTGTGAGTGTGTGTGGTGTGCTGTGTGAGTGCGTGGTGTGAGTGTGTGTAAGTGTGGTGTGAGTGAGTGTGAGTTTGCTGTGTGAGTGTGTGTGGTGTGCTGTTTGAGTGCGTGGTGGAGTCATTACTCGGAGTTCTCCAGTGTCCTTGTCTCCGTGTCTCCTCGTCCACGTGTCTCACTCCACGTGTCTCACTCCACGTGTCTCTCCCCCCGTGTCTCTCTCCCCGTGTCTCACTCCCAGTGTCTCACTCCCAGTGTCTCACTCCCAGTGTCTCACTCCCAGTGTCTCACTCCCCGTGTCTCACTTCACGTGTCTCACTCCCCGTGTCTCTCTCCCCGTGTCTCACTCCCCGTGTCTCACTCCCCGTGTCTCTCTCCCCGTGTCTCACTCCCCGTGTCTCACTCCCCGTGTCTCACTTCACGTCTCTCACTCCACGTGTCTCCCCGTGTCTCTCTCCCCGTGTCTCTCTCCCCGTGTCTCTCTCCCCGTGTCTCTCTCCCCGTGTCTCACTCCACGTGTCTCACTCCACGTGTCTCTGTCCCCGTGTCTATCTCCCCGTCTCTCTCTTCCCGTGTCTCACTCACTGTATCTCACTCCACGTGTCTCACTCCCTGTGTCTCTCTCCCCGTGTCTCACTCCCCGTGTCTCTCTCCCCGTGTCTCACTCCCCGTGTCTCTCTCCCCGTGTCTCTCTCCCCGTGTCTCACTCCACGTGTCTCACTCCCTGTGTCTATCTCCCCGTGTCTCTCTCCCCGTGTCTCCCCGTGTCTCTCTCCCCGTGTCTCACTCACTGTATCTCACTCCACGTGTCTCACTCCACGTGTCTCACTCCCCGTGTCTCCCCGTGTCTCCCTCCCCGTGTCTCACTCACTGTATCTCACTCCACGTGTCTCACTCCACGTGTCTCCCCGTGTCTCGCGGAGTCGAGTGACTCTTGCTGACTCCTGGTGATTCGGAGACACGGGGAGACACGGGGGGGGGGGTTGGGGGGAGAGATGAGGGGAGAGTGGGGGGAGGAGAGTGGGGGGGGGGGTGAGAGTGGGGGGGGAGAGAGAGGGAGGGAGAGGAGGAAAGTGGGGGGGGGGGGGGGGGTTGAGTGGGGGGGGAGAGTGGGCAGAGAGAGCGAGAGGAGAGTGGGGGGAGATAGAGCTTTGTGACGTGCGCCATAACGTCTGGCATCAGGGCGGCACCCTTCACGGACCACAACCTCATCGTGCTCCGTGTCAGGCTGGAGAGAGCCCGTGAGGGCGCGTCCCACTGGCATATCAGCAACTCGCTGCTGGAGGATGGCGCCTTCCGTAGAAATGATCGAGGATTTCTGGGAAGCGTGGCGACAAACCAAAACGCAGTTCGACTCGTTGGCCCAGTGGTGGGATGTGGGCAAAGTGCACACCAGGCTGTTGTGCCAATAATACACCTGGGGGAGAACCAGACAGACGATTTGGAGGGTCTGCTCGCCAAGAACAACGACCTTGCTCTTCTCTGAGAACACGAGGAGAATAGGGAGCGTCTCAAAGGGCTACAGGAGGAGCAGACAAGGGAGGGGAGCGTTTGTGCGATCCCGGGTGAAGCTCATCACCAACCTCGAGACGGAATCCCCGCTTTTCTACTCCCTTGGGAGGCAGAACGGGAGACGCAAATCCATGGAGTGCCTCGAACTCCAGCAGAAGTCGACCATCATCAGAGATTTCTACGGTAGCCTGTTCTCCCCTGAAGAAACATCGGGAGCGGCCCAGGCGGAGGCATGGAGCGCTCTACCTACCCTGGGGGAAGATGGCAAAGAGCTACTGGAGCTAAAGCTCACTAGGAATGACCTTGACGCAGCTGTAAGAGGACTGGCCCCAAATGAATCCCCAGGCTTAGACGGACTAACAGGGGAGTTTTACGCCGCTTTTTGGCCATCCCCACGGGAGGACTACAGAGAGGTGCTGGAGGAAGCCTCTGTCACCGGGGTGATGCCTCAGTCTTGCAGGAGGGCGGTGCTCACTCTGCTTCCCAAGAACGGAGACCTGAGGCACCTACAAAACTGGTTTCCGGTGTCCCTCCTCAACACCGACTACGAAATATTGACGAAGGCTCTCTCCCTGCGACTGAAAGGGGTGATTGCACAAGTCGTAAACAGGGACCAGTCCTACACCATCCCTGGACGAACCATCCATGATGGAATCTTTCTGGTCAGAGACCTAATCGCGTTGTCCCAGAAGTTGGGCATCCCAATCACGTTTCTGGCCCTTGACCTGGAAAAAGCTTTTGACAGAGTGGACCACAAATACCTGCTGGGAACCCTCAAGACCTTTGGTTTTGGGGATGGTTTTGTCCGAACGATCCGCCTACTCTACACCAAGTCAGAGTGCATGATAAAGGTCAACGGCGCCCTCACTGCCCCGGTGAGATTCGAGCGAGGAGTGAGACAGGGATGCCCATTGTCGGGCCAACTTTATGCCCTGGCTTTAGAGCCTTTCCTGAGTCTCATAAGGCGGAGACTCAGCGGCCTGGTGTTTAGGGATCCAAGTGTCAAGTTGGTCCTGACGGCGTATGCCGACGACGTCCTCCTCATCCTGCGTTCCCTGGATGATGTCGCACTGCTGCACGAGTGCCAGGAGGTCTTTTAGAAGGCCTCCTCATCCAAAATGAACTGGCAAAAGTGCAGCGGCCTGCTGGTTGGAGTGTGGGACATGACCCAGTGTCCGGAGAAGGCAAAAGCCATCAATTGGAGCACAACATCGCTGCTGCACCACCTGGGGGTGTTCCTGGGACCAGAGGAACTGGGTCGAGCTGGAGGAGAAGGTGAAGGAGCGGCTGGGCACCTGGAGTCGCCTGTGCAAGTTCCTCACCTTTGGAACAAAGACGTTGGTGGTGAACCAGCTGGTGACGTCCATGCTGTGGCACCGACTATTCTCCCTGCACCCCCCCATGAGTCTCGTCAACGCGCTTCAGAAGCGAGTCCTCGACTTCTTCTGGTCGGACGGAGGACACCGGGTCGCGGCTGGGGTCCTGGCCCTGCCACTGGACGCGGGCGGTCACGGGCTGGTGTGCGTGCGGAGTCAGCTGGCCACCTTCCGACCGCAGGCCACGCAAAAGTTCCTGCACGCCGCCCCTGCACCAGCCTGGAGCGTCACGGCCTCCTTCCTCCTGAAACAGCTGGGGGCTCTGCAGTGCTCCAAACAACTATTCTACTTGGACCTGCAGGGCCTCCCACTGGGACAGCTGCCACCTTTCTACAGGAGCATCCTCCAGACATGGAGCTCCCTCGCCATCAGGAGGCTGAACCAGCCGTGATCGGCCGAGGATTTGGTCTTTGAACCTACGTGACTTTACCGAAAAAACCTAAGAATATGAATCCTTGCAGTCACGAAAGCTTCAAATCTAGAATCGATCCTCAGGAACCCGCAGACAAAGCTGCCATCCACCACCACCACCCCCGGCATGGAGAGGCGCCTCGCCAACGCGCGGCTCACCAGGATGGGAGATCTGGTGGAGCCTGGAACACGGGGCCGGTGGCTCGGACCAGCAGACATGGCCGCAAAGACAGGGGGCTACAGTCGCTCCGGGTGGCTGCCCGGATCCTGGCCGAAGCCAAGGGGGCCTTCTCAGCGGCAGCGGGGAGAACGCCCTCCATCGGCATTGGGGATGACGAGGCCCCTCTCGGTCCCCCTCCACCGGAGCTCTCCGTCGTGCCACTGCATCGCCAATGCCGACAAGCGAAGGCGGATCACGACCTGTGCCGGCTGGAAGACCTACCGGAGGTGGCATTCGCTAAATGTCAAGAGGAAGGTGCTCTACTCCTGCATGGTCCGATTTCACCAACAGGACACCCTGAGGAGCCACAAGGACCAGGCCTGGGGGAAAGCCCTGCCCTGCGTCTCTCTGGAGAGGCCTTGCTGGAGGCAACGCTACTTCAGCCCGACATACAACCGCATCGGTGACCTCAGCTGGAGCATCGCCCACGGCACCGTCACCACCAACGCCTCCCTGGCGCGCTTCACCGACGCGTCCCCGGAGTGCCGGTTCTGCGGTAAAGTGGAGACGGTGGCGCACCAATACGGGGAGTGCAAGAGCCTGGACTTGTTGTTCAAGGTCCTGAGAAACATCCTCCTAAGGTTCAGCCTCCACTTCTCCCCGACGGTCCTCATCTTTGGACACCTAAAGGCCGACGGACCCCAACATCTTCAGGGGCTGGTCAACGTGCTCGTCGGCTACGCCAAACTCGCCATACACAGGGCGAGGAAGGTGGCCCTGGAGGGGAAACGTCCGGCCAGCAGCCTGGGCATCTTCCACGCTCTGGTCGGAGCCAGGGTGTGTGGGCTGGAGTTCCGCCATGTGGCGCGGCTGCTGACCCACGCCGTGCCGGCCTTCATGGAGCAGTGGGCGCTGGAGGAGGCCATGTGCTCGGTGGCAGATAACGGAGAGCTCTGCATGCAGATATGAGGGGCTACCGTCGGAGGCCGTAGGACTGCAAGGAGGGCTGGGTGCAGACGCAGCACTTGTCGTAGTTACAAAATATGTTCATAGAAAACAGGGGGAACATAGACATGAAGTAGGGAGAGAGGGGGTAGAGAGAGGGGAGGGGGGGTAGAGAGAGGGGGAAGGGGTAATAAGAAGTAGAAGAGCTTGAAATATTTCATTTAAACAGGTGGGGGGGGGGGGGGGGCGCATAAAGCAAAGCATTGAAAAAAAAAACGAAATGATGAACGAAGCAAAGTGCCGACTACACCGAGCATCTTCTTGTTTCCTCTGATCGTAAAAAAAAGAGAGAGAGGAGGAGAGTGGGGGGAGATGGGTGGGGAAAGAGGGAGGGAGGAAGGGAGGGAGGGGGCGAGTGGGGGAGGAAGGGAGGGAGGGGAGGGGGGGTAGAGAGGCAGGGAGGGAGAGAGTCCAAGCA
>NC_083847.1:5638466-5770066 GCF_015708825.2 Lethenteron reissneri
GTGATTGTGGTTATGGTTGTACTTTATTCATCCCTAATCTCTGCCATTATATACAATGAAACAAGAAAAGGTAACAAAAAAACAGAGCAATGTAATACAATACACTATTAGACATTATTGTAAAAAATAAATAAAAATAAGATAATGTTGACTCCATGGCTACGCCCTTGGTGTGCATGCATATATATTGTATAATAGCGCGTAGAGCGCATGCACCTAGCCTGGCACAAGCGGCGTGCTAGCCGTCACCGCAGCTCGGTTAGCGAATGGTGCTGGGGGTCGTTGTTGTTGCTGTTGTTGTGTAAACGTGCAACGTTCACTTACTGAGATATGAGACAAAGACGGGCCCCGGGAACGCTGTACGAGTTGCTGCCAACCGACACCACCACCACCACCAGCCACCGCCAGCCACTGACTTGACTGCGGAGTTAATAGGCGCTCGCTAACTCGGGCGCTTGGCACCAACGATGGGGGTCCACTTCGCCTCTCGTGTCCCGTAGCCGAGACCTCTCGGGCCGGGTCCAAGGGTCGCACGGAACATCTTGCTTGCCGAGACACACGCAACGCCCTTTGGACATTGCCCTGCGAGAGTTGTGGGTGAGCGGGTAGGCGAGTGGGTGATTGGTGGGTGAGTGGGTGATTGGTTGAGTGTGTGAGTGAGTGGGTAGGTGAGTGGGTGATTGGGAGAGTGAGTGAGTGAGTGGGTGAGCGAGTGTGGGTAGGTGAGTAGGAGATTGGGAGAGTGAGTGAGTGGGTGAGTGTGTGAGTGAGTGGGTGGGTAGGTGAGTGGGCGATTGGGAGAGTGAGTGGGTGGTCCAGTGTGTGAGTGAGTGGATGGGTAGGTGAGTGGGTGATTGGGAGAGTGAGTGAGTGGTTGAGTGTGTGAGTGGGTGGGTAGGTGAGTGGGCGATTGGGAGAGTGAGTGAGTGGGTGGTCCAGTGTGTGAGTGAGTGGGTGGGTGGGTAGGTGAGTGGGTGATTGGGAGAGTGAGTGGGTGGTTGAGTGTGTGAGTGAGTGGGTGGGTAGGTGAGTGGGTGGTTGGGAGAGTGAGTGAGTGGTTGAGTGTGTGAGTGAGTGGGTAGGTGAGTGGGTGATTGGGAGAGTGAGTGAGTGGTTGAGTGTGTGAGTGGGTGGGTGGGTAGGTGAGTGGGTGATTGGGAGAGTGAGTGAGTGGTTGAGTGTGTGAGTGAGTGGGTAGGTGAGTGGGTGATTGGGAGAGTGAGTGAGTGGTTGAGTGTGTGAGTGAGTGGGTGGGTAGGTGAGTGGGTGATTGGGAGAGTGAGTGAGTGGTTCAGTGTGTGATTGAGTGGGTGGGTAGGTGAGTGGGTGATTGGGAGAGTGAGTGAGTGGTTGAGTGTGTGATTGAGTGGGTGGGTAGGTGAGTGGGTGATTGGGAGAGTGAGTGAGTGGTTGAGTGTGTGATTGAGTGGGTAGGTGAGTGGGTGATTGGGAGAGTGAGTGAGTGGTTGAGTGTGTGAGTGAGTGGGTAGGTGAGTGGGTGATTGGGAGAGTGAGTGAGTGGTTGAGTGTGTGAGTGAGTGGGTAGGTGAGTGGGTGATTGGGAGAGTGAGTGAGTGGTTGAGTGTGTGAGTGAGTGGGTAGGTGAGTGGGTGATTGGGAGAGTGAGTCAGTGGTTGAGTGTGTGAGTGGGTGGGTAGGTGAGTAAATTCGATTTTGAGTGGCTGGTTTTATTGGTGAGTGGGTGTAAAGATGAGTACTCTGAGTGAGTGATTTGGAGGGTTAATGTACGTGCGTGGGATGGGTGATTGGTTATGTGGGGGAGCGGTGGCCGAGTGGTTAGCGCACTGCACACCAGCTACTCGGTTAAGGCTGAGAACACATCAGCACTGGGGAGACAAAGGCGACCGGGCGTGGTGCAGGTCTCACCACCCCCTCGTGTGCCGTGCCAACCTTCATAGGTGCTACTCGCTTACAGCACTTGCCCCAACAGTGTTAAGGCTATAAGGGGGGTCTGTGTCTATGAGTGGGTGAGTGAATGTATGGATGAGTGAGTGAAAGTGTGAGTGTATGGTTGAGTGAGTGAATGAGAGTGTGAGTGAGTGTTTGGTTGAATGAGAGTGAGTGTGAGAGTGACAGTGTGTGAGTGAGTATGGTTGAGTGAGAGTGAGTGTATGAGTGAGAGTGTGAGTAAGTGTATGGTTGAGTGAGAGTGTGTGAGTGAGAGTGTGTGAGTGAATATGGTTGAGTTAGAGTGTGTGAGTGAGTGAGAGTGTGGGAGTGAGTATTGTTGAGTGAGAGTGAGTGTATGAGTGAGAGTGTGATTGAGTGTATGGTTGAGTGAGAGTGTGTGAGTGAGTGAGAGTGTGTGAGTGAGTATTGTTGAGTGAGAGTGAGTGTATGAGTGAGAGTGTGATTGAGTGTATGGTTGAGTGAGAGTGTGTGAGTGAGTGACAGTGTGTGAGTAAGTGTATGGTAGAATGAGTGTGAATGAGTGTGTGAGAGTGAGTGAGTGTGTGAGCGTGAGTGAGAGTGAGTGAGAGTGAGTGAGTGAGAGCGAGTGAGAGAGTGAGAGTGCGTGAGTGAGAGTGTAAGTGAGTGAGAGTGTGAGTAAGTGAGTGTATGGTTGAGTGAGTGAGATTGAGTGAGTGAGAGTGAGTTAGAATGAATGTGTGAGTGAGTGGGTGGGTAGGTGAGTGGGCGATTAGGAGAGTGAGTGAGTGGTTCAGTGTGTGAGTGTATGGTTGAGTGAGTGAGTGTGTGAGTAAGTGTATGGTTGAGTGAGTGTATGAGTGAGTGAGTGAGCCTGAGTGTATGGTTGAGTGAGTGAGAGAGAGTGTATGAGTGAGTGTGTGTGAGTGAGTGTGTGAGTGTATGGTTGAGTGAGTGAGAGTGATTGAGTGTATGACGAGGCGGGTGAATGATTGACTCCTGCCATGCCGAGCGATCTGGTTGATGGTGATCAGGTTGATGGCATTTTAACGGGGCCCATTTGCTTACCGTGAATCTCCGGGGTTAATGATCAACCCTCAACGTCAACTCTTCGGGGGTTGCTTCTCCTCTAAGGCACTGGTGGGGGAGACCATCCCTATAATCACGGGGCTCCGATGTTGTCAAACCTGCCTGGTATGCAGGAGGACGGGGGTTCGATCCGCAGTAGCTGAGGTGAGGGGGGTGAGGAGGGAGAATCCCACAAACCCCGCTACCCACCCGTTCTAGAAGCAAGGGCACTGCCACTCTGACCAGTTTGACTTGGTGGCTGGCGTTGCCGTTAAAATAAAACCCCCATTAAGTTTAATAGGGCAACGAGGAATTTGCGAGGTTCCCCATTGGAGGACGCCGCGCAAGCCGAGTTGATTGGCTTGGGTGGCCAGGGCCAGGATGTAGAGTGGAGTTTGTCTGGTGCCAGGATGTAGAGTGGAGTTTGTCTGGTGCCAAGATGTAGAGTGGAGTTTGTCTGGTGCCAGGATGTAGAGTGGAGTTTGTCTGGTGCCAGGATGTAGAGTGGAGTTTGTCTGGTGCCAGGATGTAGAGTGGAGTTTGTCTGGTGCCAGGATGTAGAGTGGAGTTTGTCTGGTGCCAGGATGTTGAGTGGAGTTTGTCTGGTGCCAGGATGTAGAGTGGAGTTTGTCTGGTGCCAGGATGTTCAGTGGAGTTTGTCTGGTGCCAGGATGTAGAGTGGAATTTGTCTGGTGCCAGGATGTTTTTGTGGAGTTTGTCTGGTGCCAGGATGTTGTGTGGAGTTTGTGTGGTGCCTGGATGTTGAGTGGAGTTTGTCTGGTGCCTGGATGTTGAGTGGAGTTTGTCTGGTGCCAGGATGTTCAGTGGAGTTTGTCTGGTGCCAGGATGTAGTGTGGAGTTTGTCTGGTGCCAGGATGTAGAGTGGAGTTTGTCTGGTGCCAGGATGTAGAGTGGAGTTTGTCTGGTGCCAGGATGTAGAGTGGAATTTGTCTGGTGCCAGGATGTAGAGTGGAGTTTGTCTGGTGCCAGGATGTTCAGTGGAGTTTGTCTGGTGCCAGGATGTAGTGTGGAGTTTGTCTGGTGCCAGGATGTAGAGTGGAGTTTGTCTGGTGCCAGGATGTAGAGTGGAGTTTGTCTGGTGCCAGGATGTAGAGTGGAATTTGTCTGGTGCCAGGATGTAGAGTGGAGTTTGTCTGGTGCCAGGATGTAGAGTGGAGTTTGTCTGGTGCCAGGATGTAGAGTGGTGTTTGTCTGCTGCAAGGATGTTGTGTGGAGTTTGTCTGGTGCCAGGATGTAGTGTGGAGTTTGTCTGGTGCCAGCATGTTGTGTGGAGTTTGTGTGGTGCCAGAATGTTGTGTGGAGTTTGTCTGGGGCCAGGATGTTATGTGGACACACCAACTATTACTAGGGGGCTATCTGCCCATGGACCGTGATGATGATGATGAAGATCAGGACAGCGTTTTTTGTTGCACCGCTTAAACCTTCACCCTTTATTACGCGAATCAAACACACAGGTTCCATCCCCAAACGATTCCTGGTCAGCCACACGCGTGTATCGTGTTCATCAGGAGCAGCATGCGTGCAGCGAATTCCACACGCGCACACACGCACACACGCGCATGCACACGCACGCACACACATGCACACACACACGCGCGTGCCCACACACACACGCGCACACACACACATACGCACACACACGCACACACACACTAGCGCGTGATTGATTGATCACCGGCTCCGTTTGCTCACCAGGTGAACCGCGCGCGCGTATCGACTCACGAACGACTCTGCAGCGACATCCCTCGACGTGTGGCTGTGTGCCGGAAATGATTTTTTTATTATGTTTTTTTCTAAATCATATCAAAGTTAAGAAGTAAAAACAACACCCCCCCCCCCATGGCCACGTTGATACATACCCATGGCCACGCTGATACATACCCATGGTCACATTGATACATACCCATTGTCACTGATACATACCCATGGACACCTTGATACATACCCATGGCCACACGGATACAGCCCCATGGACACATTGATACATACACATGGTCACATTGATACATACCCATGGACACATTGATACATACCCATGGTCACATTGAAACATACCCATGGTCACATTGATACATACCCATGGACACGTTGATACATACCCATGGACACATTGATACATACCCATGGTCACACTGATGCATATCCATGGCATAAGCCAGCAGTAGTCAAAATACCCAGCAACTGGATCTATTCTGTGGTGGATCTCAACGGAGGAATCAGCGATCCGCTCTCATCGACAATTAACTCGGGTGGATATAACCCTGCAATACCCTCTAGGCCAGCATTGCCACTTTCCCCGATAAGACATCGTCGGTAGTGTGAGGGCCGTCACACCATTTGAAACCATTGGGTTTGGTTTGACAGCAGCACGATGATGATGGCGCGGTGTTCTCACTCTGTCTTGTTAGCGGCTACACTAGAGGCCACCAGGGGCCGCCAGTGGACCACGGGGGCCTTGCAATGAAGAACGCTGCTCGAGACACAACAAGCAATATCGCCATCTAGTGGTAGAAGCTACTATGGTTTCAATGAATTAATCTTAAGTATGTGATTTTTATGTAAACTATAAAAACTACTTTAAACTACTTTTAAAACTTTACACTATTTTTATTACCAGGTAAATCACACTGAGCTATGTAGCTCTTTTGCAGAAGCGACCTGGCCACAAATGATAGCTCAACGAAGTGGCTTATCACGTGGAGATTTAAAGCAGCCAAATGCTCTAAACACGTGATGTCGATTCTAAATGTGGAGGGAAAACCCAGAGAACTCGGAGAAAAATTCACGTGACGACGGGAAGAGAGACAACAAATATACAGCAGGCGTCAAGGTTGGGATCGAACCCACGCGCTCCTGTATACCAGGCGACGTAGTTAACATCTCCCATCGGATGTGACGAGAATCACCGATGTCAGAAAGGAGTTCTGATTTGTCCTGAGATCCACGCATTGATCACAGCCAGGCCTATCCCGACACGCGTTTAGTAACATCAGATTATATCAATAACATGACGACTTAAAATCGTTACTTATAAATTACAGTGTATACGCACCCAACCTTAGGCTTTGTGTGAATTATCGTTATATCCCTACACACGTTTAGATTATGTCAATCACATCACTCGACTTGAAATCATTACTTATAAACCACAGTATAGATGCACACAACCGTAAGCTATGTGTGGAGGGTGTTTAAAAAGATGGACCCGATTTGAAATCGCTATATCTCTGCAACCAAAAGAGCGGGGCATATAGTTTCAAATGATTAACACGAGATACCTCTCGCAGCGCACAAACAGGCGCTCGCCTCAGTCATTCGCAAGACACACTGCCTCAACGTTGGATAGGTCGCACGGGACGCCAAGACTTGGCGCTACACTCTTGGCCCCCAAGATCCCCAGACATCACCACACCCTGCGACTTTTTGTTGTGGGGATACGTCATAGACCGTGGTGTTTTTGTGCTACCATTAGCGACTAGACTGGATGACCTCAAAAACAGAATGACGGCAGCGCTGACTTCAGTGGAAGAAGACACTTCGAGAGGCGTTTGGGACGAATTCAACTATCGTCTCGATGTTGTCAGTACAGCAGGTGGTGGGCACATAGAGCATTTATTAAATGGTTAATAAAACTTGATACCTTATTAAACCGTTTGTACCTTTTTGTGCAATTGTAGGATGTTGCCATCGTGAAATATACTGCTTTGAAATCGGGTCCATTTTAAAACACCCTGTAGTTATCATTATCTTGATTCATAATACAATTTTGGAGTCAGACCACGACTGCCCTATCCCTGCACACGTTTTGTAACATCAGATTATATCAATAACATCACTCGACTTTAAATCATCACTTATAAACTATAGGATATATACCCATACCACCTTAGACTATGTATAGATTCTAGTGATCATTATATTGATTCGAATTGACGTTTGGGGTCAGATCGCCACTGGCCTAACCCAAAGCACGTTTAGTCACATCAGATTATATCAATAACATCACTCGACTTCAAATGGTTACTTATAAACTACATTATGTATGCATCCAACCTTAACTATGTATGGATTTTAGTCATTATTATATTGATTTATAATGGGGTCAGATCACCAGTGGCCTAACTCTACACACGTTTATTACCATTAGATTATATCAATAAGATCACTCGACTTTACATCGTTACTTATGTAGGGAACTAAATAGAGAACAAACGTTATATGGAGCTACCAAATATTTACAAAATAGAATAAACACAGCTGCTGAGAGAAATTTGAAATAGAACAGGTGGTGGAGAGATAATGAATGATAGGGCACTGTAGCAGCAAAGAGCACGTGGATAACGAGAGAAAAGACACGTGGTTAACGAGACACAAGACACGTGGTTAACGAGAGACAAGACACGTGGTTAACGAGACACAAGACACGTGGTTAACGAGACACAAGACACGTGGTTACAGGATGATTGATGGGAAGGCACTGCAGCTAGAGACGGGCACGTGGTGGCTAATTAATGGCGGGGTGGCAGCTATGAAGGCGGAGCGTCTCCGACAGGAGGCGCGCTTGCCTGGGACGAAGACGAAGTGTGTGCAGCTACGCTGGAGCTGTTCCTCGTCAAGAATTGTGAACACCCAACTTAAACTGTTAACGACAACGGTTTTACCTTCCTCTTGTTCAACACACTACGTCGGAGGTTCTTAGCACTTATAAACTACATCGTTCATACGCACCCAACTCTAGACTACGTATGGATTATAGACTTTCTAATCTTGATTCATAATTTACTTTTGTGGTCAGATCGCCGTGTGATTAAAATGTGGCGTGTACCCCGCTCCAACTAACGGTCCACCTTAGGAATTAATAAGCATTAATTAACTTTAATTCATAATGTATGTTAATTAATCGTTAATGAATTAGTAACTACTCATAATTCATTACATTGATAGAGCCGACGCGTACAGTCCAACCTGGGCAGCCGTGAGGTTCAAATTGTTACCAGCTGGCCGCTTGTCCCATTGGTCAGCTGAGAGCCAATGAGAGCGATGCATGGCTCTGAGCCAACCAGACCGCACTCGCAGCGATTCAATTGTCACGCTTCGTGGTCACGAACACATCTTTACAAACAAAATATTTAGTCTTCCCCATTTCTTATCCCTTTAACATTAGTGCTTTTAGCCGGGAGAGAACTCACGAGACCAGGATATAGTCTCAGGTTCCCCATCTCAAAGGAAGCTCACCAGACATTTCGACTGAGGGCATCGCTAAGACCACGGAGGTGCTGGAGCTCCTCCAACCTCGTCTCCCTCCACGGCCTTCTACGGGTACAGTAGAATGCACTCGTCAGCACAATACATAATATTTACTCATGTTATCATACGTTATTTTTCTTTAAGAAATCATGTTTACCATATAGTATTATTAGCGCGATTACCAATATACCAACGAAGCCCTCTTATGTTGCTAAAACGAAAACATTACTCTGTAGGGAACGCATCCCCATATCTACAATGATATCATGACCCCTTGAAGCGCCAATTCGATTAGCGCTGCTCACTTCTCTAGGAACAACGGTTCTTGAGCGCTAAGCGGTGTCTGCCTAAATTCCTATAAATATTTTTTACTGATATTATCAACGTTTTTTTGTAATTTTCATTCTAAGGATATTATCCTTGGACATGATTACACATCAGGATCAGGGAGAGAGGGATGAGTCTATCAACATTAGAGGATGGGGGCAGGGGTGGGGCGAGCCCAACCCAACCTGGGGAGGCCCCAGAGGAAATACTCAGCTCGGATTGGTCAGCTCGGTTCAAAAGCAATAAGAGCGGGAAAGTGGAATAGGGGGAGAAGACAGTGCGGAGTCGGTTGGGTGGGAGAGAGATGGGATTGGTGGAGGTAGAGGGGGCACGAGAGGGAGGGGGACAGGTATAAAAGGAGAGCGTCGAGAAGGGGAAGAAAAAGAGACGCCTGGGATGAATGGTGGCTGGAGGTTTGTGAGACGGTGTGCTCCGATAAAGGTCTTAATATCCGACGTCGGTGTCCTGAGCCCTACATTATTATGTTCACCTTAAATGTCAGTGGTAATGTCAGTAACATTGTGCAATTAATATTTCTGTTTGCGATGTTACTCGTCAAACATACATTGAATGGCAGGGCATTTTGTTTACCGCGCGTGTGTGCGTGTGTGGTCACCCTTGTTGGGGGCCATCCATTTAGTACGAACGCAAAAATCTGTCAACTTGATCCCTCCCCCCCTCCCTGTAGGCACGCGTACTTTTTACATCCCCCCCCCCCCCACCTGACGCACCCCCCCCCCCAATTCCCATAGAACAGCCGACATTTAATCCACGCAGAAACAATCAAGGATTTATCATATTTACGTGTTTAAGCAAACATAGTCCACCGCCTGACTATCTAACTCATTTGAAGGCCAATGTAGACAAATTATTCATGAGGCTCCCCCCCCCCCAACCATTTTCTGTGCATGCGCACATTGTCAGTAGACCCCCCATACGCAAGTGTACGCATTTGGGTTAACCCCCTCCCCCTCCATGCGTACGTACTAAATGGATGGCCCCTTATTGAGTGTCCCTGTGAAATATTTACATCAAAACCTTGGTCGGGAAGATGGTGGTGGCGCTAATTGCAGACTCTCAGGACAAGCACCTGCAAGCACTGTGGTTCTTCGTGTGAGGCTTTACATTTCATGATTTATAACGTTATTTTTTAATTACGTAAAAAAAAAGTTGTTCAAGAGTAGAAACTTTTGGGGCTCAAACGTAACTCAGCTTTCAACGTGAGAGTCAGTGGGAAAACGACGATCGTTCAAGGGATTGTCGCTTTACGAGCAATTTTCACAGAACGTGTATATCTCGCTCATTAAGTGAGGCACGCCTGTATTGACTGTGATGTATTTCTAACCTCTGTCGAGCACCCAGTACATATTGACTTCAGTTTAACAAAGAAACGAAGTAAATAATAACAAATTTGATGTTTTAAGTAGTGGCCTCCTATAACGCGTATTATTTTCTTCCAGAAGAATCCCCTGCAAGTCAACCTCCTCTACGTGCTCGACGCTTCAGCACGTGGTGGGGTTAACTGGCTGTTACGTGGTCACATCGGGCAGCGGAAGTCCAATCAGTGCACACCTGCAGCTTGGAGACAGGCAGATGCTGCTGCTGCTGCTGTGTGTCACGTGAACAACGTGGATGAAGCAACGCACTCTCTCCCTGATTGCTTGGTGATCCCAACGTTTGACAGGAGCCATGTGGGTTTCCAAATGGGCTCGTTGCCACCATCGGCAAGGTGGGGGAGGGGGGACTTGGTGATTGTGTGGTAAAGTCGTTTTTTTTTCTAAACTTAATTTTTTTCTCTTAAGAATGTTCATCGAAAGGGGGCTGGAAAAGAAAATAACAAGAAGTGCCATTTATGTTCCAATTCGATATTTCAAGAGCCTGCAATCCGCGTGGTGAATACGAAATGGTGGTCCTTCATGAATAACGTCACGAAACATTCGGCTCTTGAGTCACAGGTTACTGCCCCTGATCTAGAGAGATGTGAATGATGTTCTGTGTGTGTGTGATGGTGTGCACGTATGACTCCGTGTGATCCCGTGCCGTCGTCGCATGCTGAATGAGATTCCTGCCATGCGTGACGATCGCGATGGCACGGACCAGAGTATGAGATGAGCTATCACTTGAGCTCAACGATTGACAGATAATTATTATTAGACTCCGAGCACCACAACCCAACAGCTGGCACAAGAGGTTGGGTAAAGTGGTGGTGAAATGAGTGCAAGAGCTCCGTGGTGCCATGGTGGTAAAATGACAGGAGCCTCGCCTCCCAATCCAGAAAAATTCCGACTTTTTCAAAACCCAAACTCTTTTCTCTTTTAAAGAGTTCCACTCCCCCGTGCATAACTTTGATTGTGTTGCCATCTTTTTCTAAACACCAGGACATGTTGTTCTGTCCCAGCCAACTTTCATTACCAACTCCGTTATGTGGCATCGTTTTGTATGTGACTCCCACAGAACACCTTGCACAATTGCTCACATCCACCTCCCAGTAGCGTCGATCCGATGAGAAGCTTTCATAGCCCAGGACTTCTGAACGTGACTCGTTTGAGGAAGTCCAGAATGACCTCATGAGCTTCACCATTCTAAGATCTCTGGAAAGTTGAATGCGATGATGAGACGATGCTGCGTTCAGAGTTGGAGAACAACCATCTGTGAACAACAATTATAAAATTACATGGTCCAAATAAAACTGAAAAATAGAGAGCTCATAATGGGGCATGCTGCTGATACTACACGTATTCTTAGGTTTTTTCGGTAAAGTCACGTATGTAAAAATTTGTAATTAAAAGTCAAATAAAAAAAATAAAAAAATCACGACGTTTCGGAGGCAACACAAGCTTCCGTCTTCAGGTGGAACCGTCACAGCACGATTGCTGTATCAAGTAAGAGAAATTCCAAGAAAACCGTCCTTGTATATATACTGGTTGAGGGTGGGAGGAGCCAATGGCAGGCCCCTGGATATAATTATTATTGTGAAGTTGGTGAGGCTAAAGCCACTGCTAGGAATGAGCCTTTGTTGTATAGACTGGTTGAACTGGGAGGTTCCAAGAGTTGTTAAGGTGCGGCTGATGTAAAGGTGCGGCTGCTGTAAATGGGACTGAGCCTTTGTTATGTCGAGGTGGTTTGGCTGAAACCGCTGCTAGGAATGAGCCTTTGTTGTGTAGACTGGTTGAACTGGGAGGTTCCAAGAGTTGTTAAGGTGCGGCTGCTGTAAAGGTGCGGCTGCTGTAAATGGGACTGAACCTTTGTTATGTAGATGAAACAGCACTTTGCTACGTTGCTGGGATTAATTCTAGATTTGCCAAATATGTTTGGTAAAACTTAAAGCAGGAAAAACCAGTGTGTGAAAAAAGAAGAATAAACTATACGGTAACTGAAGAATAGTGCCTGTAAAATAAGATGGTCCAAATATGTGTAGTTAAATCTTTTTTGCATGGTAATAACATCTTTCCAATGATTACTAAGTTTGTACCCATCATCACGGTTGAAATTATGTCTGTGTTTTTATATTTGGATGGCTTCGTGTACAAACCTTTGATGGTAGCCAGGAGGTTTGCAGAGTACCTTGGTCTCGGAAAGACAATTTCATGAGAGGCCACAGCATTGTAGCAATGATCGGTAACGGCGGAAGAATCAGTTTTGTTATTAACCATGCAAAAGAGATTTAACTACACATATTTAGACCATCTTATTTGACAGGCACTATTCTTCAGTTACCGTATAGTTTCTTCTTCTTTTTTCACACACTGGTTTTTCCTGCTTTAAGTTTTACCACACATTTGGCAAATCTAGAATTAATCCCAGCAACGTAGCAAAGTTCTGTTTCATCTACATAACAAAGGTTCAGTCCCATTTACAGCAGCCGCACCTTAACAACTCTTGGAACCTCCCAGTTCAACCAGTCTACACAACAAAGGCTCATTCTTAGCAGCGGCTTTAGCCGCACCAACTTCACAATAATAATTATATCCAGGGGCCTGCCTTGGCTCCTCCCACCCTCAACCAGTATATATATGTAGGGGTGATGTAGTGGGGATACGTGCTGGCAGGGAGGATCGTGAGACAGCGCGTGGTGATTGGCTACATCGCGGTCCGCAGGCGGGTGCTCACATCGCGGTCCGCATAGGCCCCGTCCCCTGGAGCGGAGGGCTATGTAAGGCGATGCGCGGAGGCACTCGGGGAGTTGGTAACCGGCGAAGACAGAAGATGGAGGAAGAGATAGGCCCTGGGACCCCTAGCCCCGCTGCCCTTGTAAGGGCCGGGGCTCTGTGAGGCTCAGAGGTGAGGCCTTGGGATTCACGGCCCGACGCCTTGTAAGGGTCGGGCTGTGTAACTCAGTGGTCGAGACCCGTGGCCGGGCAGGGCGGGTCTGATAGCTTCCCGTGGGGAGAGCGTAGCCGAGAGCCTGAGTGCAAGGCAGAGGTAGGTACGCGTACCCTACGGGAGAGAGTGAGTGCAAGGCCGAGTTGGGCACTTGTAGGGGTCTGATAGGTTCCCGTGGGGAGAGCGTAGCCGGAGAGCCTGAGTGCAAGGCAGAGTTAGGCACGCGTACCCTACGGGAGAGACTGTGTGCGTGGCCGAGCCAGGCACGCGTAGCATAGGCGTTATTTAGGTTGTGCCTGTCATTGTGCAACCATTGTGAATAAATAAGTGCTGCCCCGTCAACTCGTCTCCCGCCATTATTGAAGATATTACATATACAAGGACGGTTTTCTTGGAATTTCTCTTACTTGATACAGCAATCGTGCTGTGACGGTTCCACCTGAAGACGGAAGCTTGTGTTGCGTCCGAAACATCGTGATTTTTATTTTATTTTTATTATACTTTTATTAATTTTAATTAACTTTTTTTACCTACGTAACTTTACCGAAAAAACCTAAGAATATGAATCCTTGCAGTCACGAAAGCTTCAAATCTAGAATAGATACTGCACATCATTGTCACTTAAACCTTATACAATAAACTATTTATTACATGTGTAATGCGGGCGTAAACGGCCTCGCGGATATGACGTCACGAGGGGAGGAGTTAGGTCACGTGGGAGAGAGGGATCAAGTCTTAAGGGGGAGAAACCGGAAGAGACGAGAGAGAGTTGGGGATTGAGATAGAGGGAGGCCACGCAGGGCGGAGATCGGAGAGTGGCGAGATCGCCACACAGGGAGCGAGACTCGGCACCGTCGGCCAGCGGTGACCGAGCACGGAGGGCGAGCAGCAGCGGTGGAGCTGCTGTGAGGGCAGCCGGAGGTCTGCACGGGTGAACCAGCAGCAGTGGAGCTGCATCGGAGTGGGGAGAGGCTACGGGAGCGAAGGCAGCCTCGAGCTGCCGAGCGGAGAGGCTCTGAGCGAGGGCCGTGTGGGACGAGTGTAAAGGAACCCGAATAAAGGACAACGGAGACAGACACAGTGAACGAGTCCTTTATTACACATGTGTAGGACTCTTACTGACGCGACAACTTCTTTATCTTTCTCGTTCCTTTTATTTCGCATATAGTTCACATCTCCGACAGCATCGCTCAATGTTCCTCCATACTCTTCAATGCACAATTCTCCATCAACCCCACTCAATGTCTCTCCGTTCACTCGCTCCGCTCCGCCGCTTTGCTCGCTCTCTCTCTCCACCAAGGTCCATTACTCCGCTGCTTCCTACGCTCTACTCGCTCCGTCCTTGCTACTCCGTCCGTACTATCTCTCCACTGCTACCGTATACTGTATTCTCTTGGTCCACTGCTACCTCATACTATACACTCTTGTCCACTGCTACCTTATACTATACACTCTTGTCCACTGCTACCCTATACTATACACTCTTGTCCCAGGCACCAACTCCAACGCTAACTCCAACTGCGACTCCAACACTAACAATGACTCCCGTATCTCCATACGCTCTCTGCCTTTATCCCCAAACCAATTAGCCCCAATTAATTATGTTATCCCCCGCTTCACTACTCGCCCCCAGCCTCACGTGATGCTGTTATCGTAGACACCCCGGCGCCAGTCCCAACCACTCACCCTCTCGACCAATCACCCGCCAGCGTCCTCAGTTACCCCTAACACCTGCAGCGTCCCTTAATTACCTCACCCCCTTAATTGGCGCAACAACAACTGTATCGCTCGCCCCGCTTCGCTGTGTCCCCGTTCGCCCTTACGCCGCACGTCCGTATCACAACCAAACGCGTGATGCGTGTTATCTCAAGTCCTACATCACCCCCCCCCCCCCCCCCCATGTTTAAAGAGTTACCCGTCCCGGCTAAACACAACGCGGCAAAACACAATATCCCAACAAAATGTACACGATCCCCCCCCCCCCCCGGACACGACCCCCAACGTCCATGTCACCCAAAGTTTCACGAAAAAATCTATCTTCTTAAGCGGGTTCCCACAGCCGGACCATCGCCCCGGCTCAACTGAACAGGGGGCAGAGTATATCTGTCCGTGGGCGCGGGCCAGCACAGATTGCAAAAATCTGTGCCTAACAACATGGCACGGCCAGAACAGATGAAACAAAAATGTATCCCGTTACACACACACACCCCCAACTTTAATTGTTGCAAGCACACGAGCCAATTTCCCAACTGCCCCCATTTGTCACTATACACTCAGCATCCACTGGTTCCAAATTTTTGGGCGAGGTTGGCAACTAACGAAAGTTTCCAAGAAAAGGGGGTCGCCGAAGCCCCCGTATCGACAATTACTCTAATTTGTACCCCTTGAACAACACCACCACATCCGACGAACCCGGCGCGGTACAAAAACGCGATGAACCAATGCGCCCCACATAGCATTACCGTGCGATTCGTACGAAGGGAAATTTACAGTGTGTGGTGTCGCGGATGGGTAATGGGAAGGATACGGCTGTATTTTAAATGTGTCACGACTCGCCTGATAGTCCTGGGATGGGAAGAATCCGTGGTTGTAGTCTCCTGATGACCGCGGGAAGACGCCTCTCCGTCTCCAGCAGTCCCGTGCGAAGCGTCCTCGACGCCCGTACTCGTAGCTCGTCTACGGGGTGGCGAGGCAGGCTCGCGAGCGGCCACTGCTGCCACTGCTGCCAGCGACCCCGGTCCCTCCGACTCCGACGTGCTCCGGCCGCGCCGGCGCCTTCCACAAGAGGCTGTGCCGTCACCACCGCTGGTTCGTCGCGAAGCCTCAACCATTCCACGTGCGGCCGGCGCCGTGAGCTCGGAGTCGGCAACCCCGGCGCCTCATTGGCGTCCGGCTCCGCTCCTGGCGTAGCGGGAGACACAGCTGCGCTGCCGGCCACCGCTGGTGTCGCAGGCTCATGCGGCGGCTGGTCCGATCCCGTCGGCGCCTCTCGTATCGTTTTCGAACTCCTTCGCGAGCGCCATCATGTTGGCCTCCCACACAGCCATCGCAGTCCTCCATACGTGAGGCGGGCTTGGTTCGTTATCGTCGTCCGGGTCGTCCTCCTCCAGCCCCCGACGGGGTTATCACGTCCGCATCGCTGCTGTCGGTCGACGAGCCCGCCGGTAAGTTCTTCTTTTCCGCAACTTTCTTTGACATGTCAGCGTAGTTCTTTAGATCACTTCTGACTCCAGTTGTAGGACTCTTACTGACGCGACAACTTCTTTGTCTTTTTCGTTCCTTTTATTTCGCATATAGTTCACATCTCCGACAGCATCGCTCAATGTTCCTCCATAATCTTCAATAAACAATTCTCCATCAACCCCACTCAATGTCCCTCCGTTCGCTCGCTCCGCTCCGCCGCTTCGCTCGCTCTCTCTCTCTCCACCAAGGTCCGTTACTCTGCTGCTTCCTACACTCTACTCGCTCCGTCCTTGCTACTCCGTCCGTGCTCTCTCTCCACTGCTACCGTATACTGTATTCTCTTGGTCCACTGCTACCTCATACTATACACTCTTGTCCACTGCTACCTTATACTATACACTCTTGTCCACTGCTACCCTATACTATACACTCTTGTCCACTGCTACCCTATATTATACACTCTTGTCCCAGGCACCAACTCCAACGCTAACTCCAACTGCGACTCCAACACTAACAATGACTCCCGTATCTCCATACGCTCTCTGCCTTTATCCCCAAACTAATTAGCCCCAATTAATTATGTTATCCCCCGCTTCGCTACTCGCCCCCAGGCCCCCAGCCTCATGTGATGCTGTTATCGTAGACACCCCAGTGCCAGTCCCAACCACTCACCCGCTCGACCAATCACCCGCCAGCGTCCTCAGTTACCCCTAACACTTGCAGCGTCCCTTAATTACCTCACCCCCTTAATTGGCGCAACAACAACTGTACTGTATCGCTCGCCCCGCTTTGCTGTGTATCCGTTCGCCCTTACTGTCCGCCGCACGTCCGTATCACAACCAAACGCGCGACGCGTGTCATCTCAAGTTCTACACATGAATGACACCCAACAAGTATGTACTTCCACTGGTTCCACGTTTGCTCCAAGTCTTAAATTCCCCACATTTCCACTCATCTAAGCCTTTTTATTGACCATCATGTGCACACTCCACATCGAACAGCCATAGGTAGCATCGATCAATTACAATGCACTCGATTCACTGCATCTATTAAACCTGTCTCACATTGGCTTGTGTGCTGTATAGGTGTGCGGCGTTGCTATTGGCACTGCCACTGCATTGCTAATAGTTGCTCTGCTCATCCACATGCACTTGTGTGGGCTCTGAAAATTGATGTGTGCGCATGTCCACATGTATCTACGCATATCCACACGTACCTACACATGTCAAAAAGTGCTTACACATGTCTACATGTATAACTGTCTTGGCTTATATAGAGATGAGCTGATACAATACACGTTAATAAAATTAACTATTTATTATCCGTGGACGGATAATCTAAGTCATAGTCTAATTTACATATTAGTTGCATTATCCTTCATAATAGCGTGAAACAAATGGCCTTCCACACATCATCATTTAGGTCCCCTTCACAAATTTGTTCAAAAGAGCCACTGTCTGCTTTTTGTGATGTTATCGTTCCCCAAGTGGAGGACCTTCCACTCATCATTCCAAGAGCCAGAACGAGTCCACCTGTATTCCACAGATGTTCAAGTGGAACCGGTCCAGCTCCCCAGCGAGCTGTCCATGCATGCTTAGAGGGAGATAGAGACCCTCCTGCGGAGTCTAGCGCTTGCCACACAGACGTGAGGCCCAAACAGACTGTTGGGGCAAGTGCTGTTATCATCACGCCCGACCGCCTTTGTCTCCACAGTGGCGATGTTTACTACACACCGCACCAGGTACTCATTTGAGGCTGAGTCGACCTAGGGGAGGCCCAAGACCGGTTGATAGATTCGTCACTGGTGTTGGCCATGAGCAGGAATCGAACTCGGGTCGCCAGGTTCGTAGTGCAGCGTGCTAACCAATACACCACCACTCCCCGTATACACAATGCACACATCCAGACACCCACACCTCCACCCATACTCACGCGACTTTGAGAGCCGAAGAAGCAGATATTTTCCAGCGGTTGCCTGAAGAGAGTGGCTTGGGTCATCGTCGCTGTTTCCAAACATGCATTCACAGGGAAAGGATGAAACCGATATTCAATAGTCAGTAATACACAACATACGATGTACATATCTAGATGTATGCACTGGGAGAGTCACACATTGATAAGCTGTCATGCTTTCTAAGAATGTGGTAAATGCAGTGCCCATAGCTCTAAGAGCAGGGGTCCTCAAACTACGGCCCGCGGGCCACATGCGGCCCGCTGAGGACATTTATCAGGCCCATGGTCACTAATTGGGCTGCGCTGGTGAGCACTAATTGGGCTGCGCTGGTGAGCACTCATTGGGCTGCGGTTTTGGGCACTGATTGGGCTGCGGTGGCGAGCACTGATTTGGCTGCGCTGGTGAGCACTGATTGAGCTGCGGCGGTGGGCACTCATTGGGCTGCGCTGGTGAATGGTTCAATGGGCCAATTGACTGGACTTGGCCCCCAGGCCTAAGGCTGCCAGCCCTCCCCTGGCTGCGCTTGACTGGCTCTCCCTCCCTCAGCTCCCTCTCTTGCCAATCGGCTCCACTCCCAGTGATATTCCTGTGTGCTGGGGATGTAGATCCCCAGTACACGCACCGCTGAGTAAATGATAGAGGGGTAATAACAGAGTGATCTCTGATCTCTGGAGGGGCTGCCTGCTGTTCTCCCGTGCTGGTCAGTGACAGACAGCCGAGGAGTAGGAAACCCAATTTAAATGACAGTAAGTGCATTTACATTCTGATTGCTATTCAGTTGTATGAGGTTATATGTTGTATGTTGTGTAAGCCCCGGTTCATACTGTTGCGATCTCTGAGCAGTGCGAGTTCAGCCATATGCTTGTATGGCTGAACTTGCATTAGATTCGGAAGAAAAAAGGCACATGTGCCTTCTTTTTTCCTGCAGTGGAATCGGATCGCATGGGTCTTCTCCCCCATGCGATCAGATTCCTATGCGAGTTCGCAGATCGCACTGCGATCTGTGAACAAAACTGCAGGTGTAATTAACTTTTTAGTGGCACCCGCACCAGTGTGAGCCTGGGGTAAAAGCGGAGTTCCCCCAATCAGACTGCATTGATGGGCAGTGCAGTCTGTATGTCTCTGTGTGGGCAAAGTTATTGCTGGTATATTGTTTTTGTAGCGCTGTATATATATTGGTATTTTACTAATAGCAAGTTTGACTCCCTAGGAAACAATGATGTCAAGAAAGAGAAAAATTGACTCGGAGTGTAGGATATTCAAAGAACAGTGGACTTATGAAAACTTTTTCATGCAGTACAAGGAAAGAGCTGTGTGTCTGATATGCCAGAATATAGTGTCTGCGTTCAAAGAATACAATTTACGTCGACACTATGAAACTCAACATAAAGATAAATATGATTGTTTGGTCGGAGAAGTGAGAAAAGATAAACAATTTAAACTGAAAAATACATTTACAACTCAGCAAAATACTTTGATGAAGCAGAAGCAGCTAAATATTTCATCACTGCGAGCAAGTTTTCAAGTTGCCAAGCTAATAGCGTGCACTGGCAGACCATTCGTGGAGGGAGAATTTGTTAAAGAATGCCTTCTTTCTGTTGCCAAAGAGATGTGTCCAGAGAAGGCCGATTTATTTAGTACAGTGAGTCTTTCAGGACCTACAATTACACGGAGGATTGAAGAAATGGGAGACAATTTGCATCAGCATTTGCAAAACTCCACAAAAAAACTTTCCTATTTTTCCTTGGCACTCGACGAAAGCAATGATGTTCGTGATTCTTCACAACTTCTAATTTTTATTCGTGGGACGAATGACTATTTCGAAGTCACAGAAGAGCTTGCTGCACTGCAAAGCATCAAAGGAATAACTACAGGAGATGATATCTATGAAAAGGTTTGCCAAACTGTGAATGGTTTGGAGCTGAACTGGGCTAAACTAGCCAGTGTGACAACTGATGGTGTTTCTAGCATGGTGGGGTCTAAGAAAGGAGTAATTGCTCGCATTAACCAAGAGATGGACAAACATAACCATTCTCATCCAATAGCCATACACTGCCTCATCCACCAACACGCGCTGTGTAGTAAATCACTGAAGTGGGACTCTGTTATGAAAATTGTGGTATCTTGTGTTAACTTCATTAGAGCTCATGCACTAAACCAGACAATTTCAGGCATTTCTGTCTGAGCTAAATGTTGACTATGAAGATGTTCTGTACCACACAGAAGTCCGTTGGCTGAGTCGAGGGAGAGTTTTGAAACGTTTCAATGACTTACTTCCACAGATTACAGCTTTTCTGCTTTCAAAAAACAAAGAAGTACCAGAGCTCAATGATGCAGAATGGAAATGGCACCTTGCCTTTCTGACAGATGTAACAGAGCTACTCAACAGTTTCAATGTGCAACTTCAAGGAAAGGGGAAGCTCGTCTGTGATATGCAATCACATGTCAAAGCATTTGAAGGAAAATTAGGCCTCCTCATCAAACAAGTGAAGGAGGACAACTTCTGCCATCTCCCCACAACTCAAAACCTGTTAGCGGAAAAACCATTGGTTGCATTCCCAAACAAAACATGTGTGGATTCACTGGAAAAATTGCAAAAGGAGTTCCAATTTAGATTTAAAGAGCTTCATCTCCATGAACAGGACATACAGCTTTTCCGTAACCCATTTTCTATTGACATTGAAAATGTGGATACAATTTACCAAATGGAACTGGCTGAACTGCAGAATTGTGACTCTCTGAAAGACGCATTCAAGTCAAGCAGCCTTTATAATTTCTATGCATCTCTCCCCTCTGAGACATATCCTCATCTCAGGAACCATGCACTCAAAATGGCAACCATCTTTGGCAGCACTTATGTCTGTGAACAGATTTTTTTCAGAATGAAACATTTGAAATCTCCAACCAGATCTAGACTAACGGATGCACACTTGCATCACTTGTTACGACTAGCAGTGACAAATATGGAACCGGACATTGACCATCTCATTAGCCAAAAGCAGGCCCATAGTTCCCATTGAAATAATGGCAAGTTTGTTGATTTAACTTTACTTGTTCTTCATTTAAATATTGTATTTGTTCCCGTTTTGTTTCTTCACTTCAAAATAAGATATATGCAGTGTGCATAGGAATTTATTCATGGTTTTTTTTAACTATAGTCCGGCCTTCCAACGATCTGAGGGACAGTGAACTGGCCCCCTGTTTAAAAAGTTTGAGGACCCCTGTCTAAGAGTCACGTGAAGCACAAAGCTACGTGAATCGTATATTGTATTGATGAGCATACGAATACACGTTAAATCCATCAATAGACATGGTCCAGAACACCTCTCGAAGCCAAAAATAACTGAAGAACATTTTAAAGAAATTAAAACCTCCAACCGGAAGACTTTCCGTGCACTAATTAGGCCGTGCGTGAAAAGTGCTCCGAGCAAGAGTATCCTTCATTGATAATCAAGTTTGGATTTCAGTCAGAGCAAGAGTATTTACGTCATGAACACTGCATTTTTTTCCTCCCTGAATAAAATCTTCAGCCATTAAGTGTTTTAAATTGTCCCATCGTTGTGATGGATGAGTGGGATGGCAGTGCTACAGTGAAATGAAAAATAAGGTATGAATATATGTGGGCACCGTGTATTCTACACTCACCGATAATTAAACCAAGTCCACGTTTTGTGTCGCAAAATGTTGGGTATGCGGTACCACTTATAGTACGGAGATGGTCAAAGGGAGTTGCACTTAAAACCTGCAATATTAGTAGTCTTAAATGGAAAAATTCAACGCTCTGTGGAGAGACAGCTATACTCCTTCCAATGACCTCATTCCCTATTTTTCTTGTCATCCACTCAATACATTGAGAACATATATACACATGTGTTAAATTATTATACCAGTAGTGAAAAACACATGCTGAATTTTTTTTTGTTTACTTGAACCACGCCGTTAATATGTAGCAAACAGCATTAACGTATAACGACATTTTATTAATTGCCTTCCAGGAAAATGAAAGATATCCTTCCGGTAGATGCAGAGAGTGAAAGTGCTATGCGATTGACCGTGAATGGAATTTTCGATCACACCCCAAGCTGCTTCAGGTTTGTTTGTTGTTGTTATTGTTGTTGTTACATCACTTAGATTCTGCTCTAGCAAGAAGCATGCACAATTTAATGTTGGAGACGCCTTCCAGGAACATGCAGAGGACTACGTTAGTACTATGTTGTGAACTTGTTGCGCACCGTACGTAGCCAACCACGCTAATCAGAGGTGGCTTAAGCAGCTGTGGGGGAAGGACAATGCAAGCTCGGTTGAACGGCTAACGTATGGGTGTACAACTGCAGTAAGTATACGGTGTTTTTGGTGGGGGGATGCATGTTTGGGATGATGTTCCATACCTTGACATTTCAAAGAAACTCCTGTTGGAAAAAAAGTGGGGAAAACCATCAGATCTAGATGCCTTGATAACATGTTAACTTGCTGACATTTGTTTAAAATGTTCAGGTAAACCACAAAATCCGTGCGCTGAGACAGAGATGGCATCGAGCCTTGGTAACCACAAGCTCAGCTTCAAGTCATTGCATCTCAACGTAGTGAACAGAAGCAGCAGTATATGAAGAGGGCCTCTGATGAAGCTCGACGTGGGCAACGCCATTTTAAACCCGACTGGAGCCGTGCACATTGGCCCACCGACGCACATGCAGTCCATGTACAGGGTGTCCATGAAGTCCCTATCTATTTTATTGAACCAATGGTATGTAAATGTGTCTTTGCAGGACCCTAAGAATATGAATATACAAGAATGTGTGATGATAGTAACACTTTCAATAAGATGGGGGACTCTCTGTCATTAGATAAACATCGTTTTGGTAGAACGTTAACAAAGTTTTCCCAACCGCTGGATGTGACGTGCCAGCAACAGACCCCGGACAGCTCCATCTCAGCATTTAAGGCCTTTGAATTTCTTTGCACGGTGTCTTCATCAAGTCAGAGGTGTATAGAACATGAGTTAGAGATCTGCAAGACTGACGAGGTCGTGTTTCGGGGTGGCAATTACGAAAATAACTCCACAGATGCTGCAACACGTGTTCCGCAATGCAGCTGACAGATCTGAGGTGTGCAGAGATATCGACAGTGCTCATGTAGCATCCAATGCTTAAGTGTCATTATTATATATACCTCTGATTATAATAGTGCATAGTTTACCCCTAAATTGCTTTGATTTCAATAAAATAGGGACTTTATGGACACTCTGTATAAGGGACCAATAGTAGTCACCTGCCAACACGTATCGTGTTGAGAAATTGGATGAAGCCAACCGAAAGCAACTTCGCGACGTGCCACGTGTCTCGACTGAAGAAGTGGCGTCAACGATAAGGGAACGACAGCTCCAGTGAGGAGATGTCACCCAGATTACCATTGGCATGAATGTTGTGTATGCTATTGTTGTGAACGACAGTTCTTGATTCGTTCTAAATCGAGGCTGATTTAATCGTCAGAGGTGAAGCTAAGCAGAACTTCTAGACAGTTGATATACAGCAGATCGATAGACAGTCACGGTGGCTGGGAGGTGCTGTTTGTTGTTGCTCCTGAAGCTGTTTAATTAAGACAATTAATTTGTTTTTAACGGCTCATTGACCGTTATTTATTTATCATTACAAGACCATCCTCACTGTAATTACCTTAAGCTAGTTTATTAGTAAGGTGCCGAGGAAGCAAATAAAAATAGACAGTTCCAAGGCCATTGGCCGCCCCTGAGTTCAAGTGAGGTTGCTGGGTTCATAGCCAAGTGCACTAAACACTGTGCCACTGCTCCACCTCGCCTAGATGTCGCCTGAAGTACGCATGTGTTTAAACTTGCTACGTAAGGTGTTGGATATATTTCCTTATCTTTTTTGGTACTTATTTACTATATTTTTTCTGGAAATGTTGACCGTTAAAATTACCCCCAACAACGTATCCTAAATATACGCATGTATGTTGAACTTCCTTCACACCTTGCATAGCCAACCATGCTAATCGGAGGTGCTATCATTAAGCCAATGGTAAATTAGATTTCGGATGTACGTTGTTTTGCCTAATCTCACGTTTTCTAGGAAGCAATCCCCAACGTAAATAGAAGGCTTACTGATATTACCTTACAATCTTCAGGGACCTCAAGCTCGCATTACGTTCCTGGGGCAGACAAAGACAGACAGCTCTCGTTAAACTACGCGAATAATCGATTCACAAGCCATTGGGTCTCACCGATGGTGTCACCACCTGATTAGATACCTTCTCGTTAAGCATGTGACATCCCTATGCCTGTTCCATTCTTGAGCGCCTGGCCCAACTCCAAGCCCTGACTCAACCCAATCCCCTATATGACAACTCCAATCCTCAGACATGAACAAGAGATTCATGGCTGGTAGTTGAATGGCCTCTCAACGCAAGGTTCCTGAATTCCTAGACAATGGGGAGATGATGATGATGATAATGAACTAAGTGGATCCTTAAACGAGACAGTAAGATATCAGCTTATGATTGTAAGTTGAGTGTTGCTATAAACATGACAAACAGATAGATACAAATTATATATTTGCTTAATGTTGCAAAGGCATAAACATCAACTATTTAAGATGCCTTGAATGAAACAGACTATACAGCAACTCGACTAAACTAAACTGTTTTTATTTTACCAGGTAAGGCCCACTGAGGTATATCGCTTATTTTCAGAAGCAACCTGGCTATCACAAATGATAGCTCAATAAAGTGGATTATCATTTGGAAATTAATAGCAGCCAAATAATCTAAAGGCGTGTTTCTAAATATGGAGGTGAAAACCGGAGAATCCAGAGAAAAAATTATCGCGACCATAGGGGGAGAAAGAGAGAGAGACGCAAACTTCAAATATACATAAGACATCAGGGTCGGGATTGAACCCACGACCTCCAGCATATCAGGCGAGGTAGTTAACATCTCGCCACCACCTGACTCTGGGTCTCACATTACTGTGGATATTGATGAGCCTCGATGTCACCTGATCATCCTTTAAGAAGTCGATGGGATCCTGCAGTGCCATCATCTTCTCTAGGTTGCCAATGTCTTGGGTGAGGGTCTCTATCTTCTTCACGTGCGTCTCAATTTTATTCTGGATCCGCGACAGCTTCTGGCAGCTCTTCTCCTGCACTCCCCGCAGGGCCTCCTGCTCCTCCTCATCCAGCAGTCGCTTCTCAAGGGCGAAGCTCTCCCTGATCCGATCCTTGACATTTTCAGTCAAGTCCTGGAGACCCGCACAAGACCTCTTTACATCACCACACACACTGGCAGTGGACTCTGGCAAGAGGCTGGACGATTGTGAGTGTCCAGCAATGTGACCCCGAGGTGGCCAGCGAGCTCAAAATAATCACGAGTCCGCTCACCTCACTCTCTGCTGCTACACTCCTGATTGACTCCCCTCGTTTCCACTCACATCGACTGCTGCTACTCTCTTCTTTTCGGCCTTCCTGCCAACGCCTTCACTCCTCTCGAGCAGATGTATAACTACGTAGCCAACCACGCTAATCAGAGGTGCGAATACAAAATGACTCAGACTGGATCATGTTTAACCTCCCGCGCAAATCCCTGGCTCCCTGTCTACGATCGCTGTCTGTTAAAATATCTCACTCGAGTCTACAAATCCCTCCATGGTCTTGCTCCACCCTATCTCACTTCTGTCGTTTCTCACTGCACTGCCCCTCCATCCCGTCCTCTCCGCTCCCAGTCTCTACCGCCCCTCTCTGTGGCTCCCTCGCCACCATGCTTCACCCAGTCTCACTCTCTCGTCCCTGCTCCCTTCTCGCTCCCTTCCAATTGGAACCAACTCCCCCTGCAGCACACAGAGCCATCATCGTCACGACAACAACCTTCAGCTTCCATTCCTCCCTATAAAACAACCGCCATCTATTCTCCCTCGCCCATCCTGCTGCTACTGCTACTCCCTGTCCCCACCCCGTAGCTACGATGAGACCTACCCCAACCCCTATCACTCCCCTAACCCCTCTTACTACACCTATCAATATCCCTATCACTACCCCTTTACTACCCCTATCACTACCGCAACCCCTATTACTACTCTAACCCCTATCGTTACCCCTATCACTACCCCTATAGCTATCCCTTTCCTACCCCTATACTACCGCAACCCCTATCACTACCCCAACCCTTATCACTACCCTAACCCCTCTCACTACACCTATTACTATCCTATACTATCCCTTTACTACCCCTATCACTACCGCAACCCCTATCACTACCCCGATCACTACCATAACCCCTATCACTCCCCTAACCCTTCTCACTACACCTATCACTATCACTACCGCAACCCCTATCACTACCCCTATTACTACCCTAACCCTTATCACTACCCCTATCACTACCACATCCCCTATCACTACCCCTACCACGACCCTAACCCTGCCTGCTTTCCAAAAGTTCACCATAACTGCACCACCACTTGTAATAACCACACTCTTTATCTCAAGCACTATCATCTTATATACCATTTGTATACTTTCTGTAACGTACCTTGGGTTAAGGCGCTATAGAAATCTAGATAATATAAAAGTGGCCACTGCTGAGTCCTTGGCTTTAAGCCCTGTGGGCGTTTATGTGTCTATTATATTACGGATATTAATTATGTAAGATCTACTGCACCAATTCATACGTGTGTAATGACAGGGTGCCACCTGTCGGCCTGGAGGGGTAATCGTGGGTATGGGCGAGTTATATAATGACTAACTAGGAGGGGGACGTATCTGGGGTAAAGGTGAAAGCCAGAGTCAGTCAGGAAGCTCTGGGAACCTGCTCGAAGGTTCTGTAAGGGGGCGTGGCCAGAGGCAGGGCTTGGCCACGCCGGGAGGTATAAAAGGGGGATGGAACCAAAGGTTCGGAGCTATCACGGGGTTCTGGGTCCTGGCTGCATCGCTGCTCGCCATCATGTCTCTTTGTCGTCTGGCCGCGGTGCCGATCCTCTGCACGGCTCTCATCGTCGTCGGCCCTACACTAATCAGCCAGCTGTGTGGTTATATGCCGACGATGGGGCTGTGTAGAAAGGTCGGCTGTGTGGAGCCATGTAGATACGTTCTATATAACGCCCAGTGTTTGTGCTCAGTGGGATAAATACATAAAACGCCCTCTACACGACGTGTCTCGGAAGTCGGTCATTACACGTGTGTTCAGACGATAGACATTGTTGCGTCTCTTTCAGGCATCATGTCTGCGCTCCCACACATACTTGTAGTACCGTTCGCCTTATGGTGTCCTTCGGTCTATCACACTGGTGCAGAGACAAGGCCATGAAGGAGGTTGTCACTGGTGTAGGCCAATCAGATTCAAGGACAATGCATACATAATTATCAAAGTATATTTATTTGCATTTTTATGCATTCAATATCTTGATACTCGTGAAAGGGTCCTCTAGTAATAAGCCTATCTGTTGTTTGATCGTTAAGCGGTGCTTACAGTGCCTGCAGTTATTTTAGATTGTTAGTTGGCAAAGCAGCGCAAAAGCAGGTGTAAAATGATCAAATAAAATGTTCACATTTCGACAATGTTCACATAAGCTACGTATTTATTTCAAACGACTCGCATTCATTTTAATTGGTGCAGCATCCACAGCCAACCGATTAGTACGGTTGGCTACGTACACTGTGTAGTGACTGTGCTTGTCACTGTATGGTGCCGGGGCTTGCGAAGCCACGGCCGGTAATGTGTTGTCATTACAGCAGCCTGGGTTACGGGATGTAGTACCAGCCCTAGCGGGGCTTGGGTGAGCGCTGGTTAGCGCGGAGGCACCGCGAGTAGTGTGCGGTGCGGGCTCCCGGTAAGGGAGCGAGAGGGAGTGTCAGCCAGCCAGGGTTACGTTAGGGCTTGATACGCTGGTTGATCTGCTGTCATGTGACCGGACGATATTGGAGGGGGGGCACCGGTGGACGGGGGCCGTGGGGCGGTCACGTGGTCCAAAGGAGCTCTCGGGAATCTTCAAGAAGGAGCTCGAGAGACCTGGAAGGTGGGCGGGGCGAAGCCAGCCCCAGCCCGGGGGCATATAACGAGGGCCCCGTGAGGAGCTCGGGGTTCTTCGTGTGCTGGTGTTATGAAGATCCACGTCGGGAAGAAGAAGCCTCTAGCTATGCGGTCTGGGACTCCGTTTCTGGTCTGGACCGGGATAGCGAACCGTGTCTAGTTCTGCCGTAGCGTGGTTAGATGGGCATTCGAGAGATCATATTGTGTTGCGTGTTAATGCGGAATAAATAGTGTTGCTCCCAAGATAAAGTCTGCGACTCAGTTGCACTCACTACAACTGCGAAAGAAGTTCAACATACATCCGGATAAATGTTACAGATGAACCTCTAATTATGTTGGTGATTAAATTTGTGATTAAATAAAATTAAGATTGGTCTGAACAGACCAAGATTCACAAAGTGATAGTCCATAATAAAGGTTTTTGGGTTGTATCACGTAAATATAAATGCGTCGTTAAAACCCCCCACTACTCGACACAGCCAATTAGTAAGGGTTTGTCACGTAAACAAAACGTGCTAATTCATTAATAGTTCAGCACTAAGTGGTTGTGTTTTGGAGAGTAAACCCACGACAACGTTTACAATTCGCGAACAACAGTGCAAGTGGCTTGTAAATACAGTACGTGTGTATTGGGACTGCAATCATCTGAAGACAGACATTTATCATCTACCTGAAAAGATTTGACTGACTTCCTCAGAGAAGTGACGGCACTTTCTTCCGTAGTCTTCTCCTTTTCCATTCTTGTTTTCTCTCCTGCAATTGTCTCCTGTAGTGAGATGGCAGCATAATAGATAGAACATGTCAAGGAAATGAGATCAATTACTGGGACATGAGCAGAGAATGTTTCAAAAATGTGTCGAAGATCTAGAAATCTGCAATTGTACTGAGATCCAGTGTCATAATAGAAAACAAATCCAACATCAACGGAGATAAGGATGTTGGAGTGAAGGATCAATGAATTACATAATGACTCTAACCAGTCCCAGATTATCGTAGTAGCAAAAGTAGCATATGTTACGGGCCCTGCACTTTCAAGGGCCCCAATCTAAATGCTTTCAAGCTATCAATTCCGCTTGAGTGATTCTGCACTTGCTCTATTACTATAGTCCTATACTGCCTTCAACTTTTATGAAAGACTGGGTGTTTAAGGTTAGTGATTTGTCGTATTATCTGGCTGTATAGCAAATGAAAAAATACAATTACTTTACTATGCAAGTAAAAAATTCGTGTTTTAATATCTACGTGTTTTTTTTTTATTTAGGGCCCCCTTGTAACATATGCTACAGGCCCCGCACTAGCTTAATTTAGCACTTACTCTAACCAATCGTCCGATAGACAAAATGGCCACACGTTCCTCCATACAACATGGCCGCTATAAGGTCACTGCTCATCCCAGATTGTGGCTGATGTAAGTACATATGTAGTGGCATAGCGCTGGCTGCTGGTGAAAAAGGGGAACTGCGGTGTACGCCAGTACTCGCATCAGCAGGCCACGACATATACGAGAGGCTTTAATTATTTGTAGATAATATTGCCTCAGGTATATAGCTTTTTATATTGTATTTTACATATTCAAAGTGTTGAGCATTAACATATATTTTATTTTTATGTAGAGTGCTCTGAAGACGCCTTTATTGAGATCATTAGCACGATATATTGTCACCGTTTTGTAAGCTATGTCAAGTGGCTTGAGTGAAGGCACTTTATAAATATAAATTACATCAGATGTATTTATTTACTATACTCTATGTAGACTCACATCTCAATGGACTAACTTCTCGAAATTATTGATACCGATACAGTACAAATCCTTGTTTAATGCGGTAGATGCGTTCCTGAAAATTTAAGCAAAAAATGCGTGAAGTGAAAACAATTTCCCCATAAATAATGTAACGATAAAGTTTGGCGAGATACAATGTACACAAACACAGTGAGGGTACGCTGCCACGTTGATGTATCATTCTGCATACTGTATCACTGTACCGCTCAGCCGGACATTCTGCGTTATCATGGGGTAAGGATTCCTTATTGTGCGAAAAGTGCTTGCAAAATTTAAGAACCGCGTTATAGCAAAAACGCGTTATAGTGTGATCACGCGTTAGGTGAGGACTGACCATACCGCGTTGACAAACGCACAAATAGCGAAAGCATCTCTCTGCTATGAAGCAAGGTCATTACTTAAAACGCATTTTTTGTTCGTCCTTTTAGGGCAGCGTTATTGACGAATGTGTTGAATTAATTTGCTGGACAGGATTGGGCAAAACTTAGCTCACATTTCACCCAGATAACTGCACAGCAGCATATACTGAATGTCACTTACCTAACATTTACTCTAACAGTGACATATTTAAGAATCACAGTTAAGAGACATACAATGTATACACTTTTTAAAATAATTCAGATTAATATTTTAAATTAAGTATCGATTTATTTAATGGAATTGTGCAATGACGATCGCTCACCTTCCTCTTCCTTTGCTGCTCCTCCACGGAGATGGCATCGCAGCCTTTGTGTCCTCCCACATGCATGCAGGTCGCGCAGACCAGACGCGCGTGTTTCTGGCAGTAATACCTCATGGGCTCCTTGTGATTACTGCATTGGCTTCTCAGCGAGCCCTTAAACTTCTCCACCAAGCCGGCTATGAACACGTTCTTGCTGAGCTCTGGCTTCTGGGCGTAGCGCCTGCGGCACTGAGGGCAGGTGAAGCGGACGTGCGCCGCCTCTACACCCCAGGCTCTCTCCACACATTTCTTACAAAAGTTGTGGCCGCAGGCTAGACTCACAGGGACGTCAAACAATTGCAGACAGATGCAGCAGGAGAAATCGTCCTCTTGGCTCGATGAAGACGAAGCCATGGTCTCTGGCGAGTGCACGACACCGCTGCGGTGAGGTTTTTAGTGTGGTGTGTGGAATGAGGAAGTCTGGATTAACATGCAGTGGTTTGTTTTTGACCTTGGCACATGAGCTGTGAAGCAACATGTTAAACATATCAAACCGGTTTGAACGATTGTCAACAAGACGTATCGTACTGCATCGTGTGGGTAAAGGACCTATGACATTGCGGCCAGGTAAAGCACAAAGCAGTCGTAAATGAAATAGTAATAACTAACGTTTGATAGTTGTCAGTCTTTTGCTGTTCTTATAGAAAGGCTGTGAGTGTAGAACACTTTTGTAGCTGTGAATCATCAGCAGCAGCACTGTGATAAAAAGGTCTGAGTGAATTATTTTCAGGTAATCGATAAAGAAACCCTCAATCCATTGCATGGCCATGAGACACTCAAAATTGTGAAAAACTGTGAGTCTCATGGTCAATTCTTGAGACTCGACATGTGTGGAGTAGTGGATGTGTGGGGGCAGTCGATCACAATCCCTCTTAGAGCAGAAATATAACAATTAATGTATCGCTTTGGACTAAATCGCCAGTAATGCCTCCTCTAATGTCGCCAGATCTCGGATGCTAAGCAAGGTGGAGCCTGCATGACCCTTGTGGAGGGACGCCGTCCAATGTCTCTGTGGGTCGCGCCAGACACAGTGCTGGAGGGGCACCGAGCGCCCCGATTGGACAGAGTTAAAGACACGTGGCCGAAAGCGGTGCCTCGATTGGACAAGCTAGGGACACGTGACCGAAAGTTGGCCTCGAATAGAGGAGGCAAGGGCACGTGACCTGAAGCGGTGTCTCGAATGGAGGAGTTAAGGACACGTGGCCAGAAGCGCGGGGCGCCGTCCTTGATACAACAAGGGGCGGGGCCAAGAGATAAAGGGGGAGCACGAGGAGCATTCGGGGCTCGTTCGGGGATCGAGCGAGCTAACACACAGGCACATAGTGAGCAGCCTAGGACAAGTTAGCCACACTTAGCAACATAACCCGGTGTACAATGAATTGTTTAATAAACGCGTTGCCTCCTACAACAGTGTGTGTGCACCTCAGTTGACATACACTACACTTGGATGGGTGATTACCATAGATACCAGCTTATATAGGCAAACTCGCTTTATTACCCGGCTTCGCCTGAGACTTGGATTCTTGGATTAATACACGACCTACGCGGAGGGTGGGGGGGGGGTGAAGTCAGCAGGCACACTGCGTAACGCTGCCGCATGCGGGTGACGTCACAGATGTCACGTCACTGCTTACTTGCCGTGCAAAATATATCCATTATTGCGCCTGCTTCCCAAACCCCCCCCCACCCAAATACAAAAGTATATTTTTATACTTTTAGCATTGTGTATAGTCTGGAAGCTACCCACATGCCACATTTCAAGTTTGTTGCATGTTGGTAAGTATGCTAAACATTTCGATGGAGCAAATATTCCCAACCATTGTGCAGGGTGCTCCAGATATATTGTGACCCCCAATACATTGACCCCTAACATTGTTTTCCTTTGAATCTTCATTTTTGTCGTCAATAAACGTAAAAAAGATACGTTTTTGAGGATTAAAAGCGAGTCACAATATATCTGGACCTCCCTTTACTGTATAATTTCGTTAACCCATATACAAAGACAACAAAAACAAAGACACCTGCTGCACCTTCCATTATCACGGTTGACGATGTACGGTGCGAAATAAGTTCAACATACATATATTGGAGACTCAGTGGCGCCTGCCCACCAGCTGACCTCTCCCCAGGCGCCCAAGAGGATGCCCACTATGACTCTGAGGCCCCGGAGGCCGACACGGCTGGGGCAGAGGAAGACGGCCCCGCATCGACGAGAGGTCGACCAGTTTTTCCGAAACGACGACGATTTTCGTGAGACAGCTGACGGGAAGGGGCCTGTCTGCCCGACACGTCACCCCAGGGGTCTCTGGAGAGGCTCACCACCCGGCGGGGAGAGTTGCGCAGCTCTCCACCAAGTTCACCACGGCTCTGTCTATGACGGTCCTGGCCAGGAGGCGCACTGCAGACACCTCGGCCACATTGTATGTGCCGACAGAGTTGCCACGAATCCCTCCAAGACAGAATGTGTATGAAATTGACCAACACCCACATCAGGCAAAGATGTAAGTAGGTTTACTAATAGTGGCTTTCCCATTTTTTCTGGCAACAAAACTGACACCTTTTGCAAGGAATCATGTTTACATTAACCACAATACTTGCAGTCAAATGCAAACAAAAAACAATACTCTGATAAATTATGCATTGTCCTTGAAACTGATTGGTCCACACCAGAGAGAGCTTTTCTTAGAGCCTAGTCTGATCGCACACCATATGAGACTAGGCTTTAAATGATCAGAGTATTGTTTTTTGTTTGCATTTGACTGCAAGTATTGTGGTTAATGTAAACATGATTCCTTGCAAAAGGTGTCAGTTTTGTTACCAGAAAAAAGGGGAAAACCCCTATTAGTATATTTTGGTACTGGCAAAGGAGGCCTCATGATGTAAGTAGGTTGTAGGCTTTGTCTCTTATTACCGCCGTTTTGTACCTCAACTTACGTACATTTCTAAACCACTGGAATGCCATTGCTGGCAAAACATCAGAGATTCAGATGGGGCCCGGAACAACAAGAACTCTTTACCAAATTGCACTCACGTCTGGTAGAGGCTCTGCCACTTACATACCCAGATTTCTCCCAGTCATTAATCTTAAATGCAGATGCCAATGACGTCGGGGTTGGTGCAGTCCTCTCGCAAATACAGGGGGTTGCGAGATGATCATCGCATACAGGAGCAGGGTCTTGTCAGTGCCAGAATCACATTACTGCATTACACATAAAGAACTACGAGGCGTGGTGCATTTCATTTAACAAATTAGGCCTTATTTGTATTTCCGAAAATTATACTTGACAGATTATGCCACCCTGCAATATACCCTTAAAATCCACCAGCCTTTGGGCCAATTAGCTACATGGGGTCGAAAAACAACAGGAATTCACGTACGATGTCGTACACCGAAAGGGGCTCAAGCATTCAAATGCCGATGCTCTATCTCGCTTGCCCCTCGCAAATCTACGTGCATGCCATCGAGGTGCACCGATATGCAAGCCCCTTCATTATAGAGACGGTTGACTATTGCACGAGCACAGACAATGGTGCTGGGTGAACACCCGTCTGATAATGAACACGATCTAGGATCTTCCAGGGCCGAATGATCCTCCTGCAAGTCCAGGACACCTCCCTCAGATCTTGGACAAAACAGCCCCCCACTACATTAGGCCAGCCGACAGCACCGGGAAAGGCCTCCCACTAGTTTGTGCAGGACAAACTGTTCATGTGTTTGGGACACGCAATTACAGCTAACCCGGATAGTTGTGCCTTCTCTTGTCCGACAAAATCTTTTCGACCACGTCGATGGGGGACACGATATAAAAAGATCCTGGCAACTATGCAAAAGCATTCACATTATGCGTATCATGACTGCCAGAATCTACCGCCGCAAAAAACTACAAGTTCCGCTACAATCCATTTCCCTATCCTGCATGAATGAATGGTTGCTCTTGACATCTTTGGGCCGTTTCCACAGACTTCCAGGGGGAATATATGTATCTTGGTTGGAGTTGAATACTGTGACGGTTTCTCATTTCCAATATGGGAGAGTGAGGATTTCGGATCCATTTTCTCTCCCAGTCAATTCCCTCAATACTTTTTTTTATAGGACACCAATGCGGATTCTTTATACGTGCATTAATGGCGACAGAAAGGACAAAAATTCGATCCAGAATTCAATGAATGTGCCGACTTTTCACCACGGGGACACAACATGGCTTAAATGCCCCCAGGTCCCTCTACATTCTTCACCAAAGCTGCATAAGTCCTGGCACTATGCCTGCAATGTGCTTTCATTCAGTGGGGACGTCGTAAGTGGCACGTCCACCCATCACGCCTTAAGCAATGCGCTGTTGATATTCCGTCCACTCCATCACCACTACCTGCACCCTATAAAACACCAGTACCCACACCACCACCATCCCATGACATGCGGGTGCCTTAGGTGTCGCACGCCGACCCGCTAATGCCGGCTGCTCTACTCACCGTACCTGGGTCTGCAGGCTCAGCAGGGACTTCTCCTACGCCAGCTCACCAAAAAGCAACTCAACGTCCAGGGACCCATGGACTCGAGCACGCACGCGAACTCTTGGCAACAATAGCTAATGGCGATTTGTTTCCCCACACAGAAGCGCTTGAAATTCGTCGCATTCGGTCATTAAATCCTTTATATTAAGTTCGCTTGCTTGCTTGCGTGCTTGCTTGCTTACGACCGTGCAAATCTTTCTGTCGTTTTTTAACCCACTTCCCGTGATCCAATCGAGCTGACATTTTGCACACAGACTCGTTGTGCGAGACAATTAATGTTCGTGAAACTTTTTTTCCAAAATTTTACACTGTTTAGGGAAAACAAATTTAATATTTAATTACCAATTGCTTAATACTGGCAGACAATCATCTGACCCATAGGTGGCAGCCATCTCAAGCCAGAGGACGAGAGGACTCTAGCCGCCACGCATATAAAGGATTTATAGTGAAAAACTTTGTTTTTACGGGTTATACTTATTTTTCAATTGTCACGATGGTTGAGCCATGTTGTGCAATGTTATTCATTGCGCCAGGGAGTTTTGCGTCACAATTTATGACGCATGCGAATATTTTTATCGGTTCTACACTTCACTTAATTGCAATCGATTCACGCTTCCAACCAGCTGTACTGTTGAAGGTTTCTCCTTGGTGCTAATATGAAATCCGAGGCTTTCAAAAATGAGGGGGGATGGTGTTGGAGACTTGGCGGCACCTGGACAGTTAATCATAACCTGGGGCAAACACCCTGGGCAGGGGTGACGCAGGGAAGTCAGAGATACTTGGTGAGTGAGACATCTTCTGGGACAAAATCCCTGAGTTGCAGAGCCGTGACCTCCAAGTACCCGTCCCGGTCCCTTGTGCCGCCAGCCTCTTGTACAAGTGGCAGCTACTTTCGTTAATTGTCAGCCACCTTCTAAAACTACTCGATTGCAATGAGACAGATATGCATATGGATGCTTTGTAAATACAAAGGAAAATGTAGTTTAATTGTGAGTTTGTCTTAACAGCTTCACACCAAACATGTTCAGACAAAAGGGAGCACATGATCTTAATCTGTGCACGCCACAAATTTAACATACCAGCCATAATCATTCCACTGATGTATGAAGGTCATCTCTCATGGTCCTGCTATATATGCAACAATCTACCTAGCTCCTACACACGAGCTAAGTTATCTCATACATACCATCAATCGGAATCTGTAAAATGCCAGTTTGAATATCATTGTGCCGAGCCGTTTTTAGACACTGAAAATATTCCACACGCACATACCACGAACTGTAAAAACCTTTTTATTTCATAGTTGAGTTTACTTGACCTTTTTTGCAATGCATGATTTACTGACAACTAATGGCCGTGCCTTCCGGTGCCAGTGCCCTACAGGTGCCAGTGCATTACAGGTGTCCGTGTGGTATTAACACAAAAATGACGTCACCATCTGTTGCACTCACAGTGGGCTGTTAGAGATCCTATGACATAATTTGCTGGAGTAGGGTGGCATTGCGTGCCGGTTGTTAAGGGTCTAATGTTTGCCTGAAATGCGGCAAAGAAAAACCGGAGGACCCGGAGAAAAATCCAGGCGATCATGGGGAGAGAGAGACGCAAACTCTAAATATACAGCAGCAGGCGTCAGGATCGGGATCGAAACCACTACCTCCTGCATACCAGGCGAGGTAGTCAACATCTCATAGCTACCGTGGCACCAATTGGGATCTGCAGCAGCAATCATCGCCCCCTCCACTGCGAGGTCCTGGTAGGGCCCTCCTGCAAATGAGTCGCGTGACTCGTCAGAGAGGCATTACGGGGTGAGCAGGTGGAGTAGGAAGAAAAAATAACATCACCACCATCATCATCGTCTTCATCTTCTCGGTGTTAATTTGACCTGATAATTAAAAGTGTGTTTTTTGTCGTTGTTGTGGTTGTTTCTGTTTGTTCGGCAAAATGGAAGGAAGCTGGAAAAAGAGGAAGACCTCTAACAGAGAATGGCTTCACGGCGACATCGTAAGAAGAGATCGGTGCCAGAAAGATGTGGCCACTACTTGATCCATATTGTCACTACAAAACAGAGAGGAAAATGGAAACAATGAGGAAACGAACTACGGGCTATCTGCCCATGGATCGTGATGATGATGCACTGCACTATGCACTGTACACTACACTATACACTACTATACACTATGCTATACACTAATATACACGAAACTATTATACACTACGCTATACACTACATTGTTATACACTACTATATACTACACTCCACTCCACTATTATCCACTACGGTGACTACGCTATACACTACACGTATACACTACACCATTATACACTACACTATACACTACTATGCACTACACTTGTGGGGGTCGCTGGCCCCCGAGATCCCTCCCTCTTTACCACTAACGGCCGGGTTAACCTCATTATTAACCTCATTACTCGCCCCCTCGCTACTAGGCGAACCGCTGTTGGGTTCTTCACCCATGGGGTGAGAGCCGTCGCTCGAGGATTCCCCTCCCCCGCGGGTCCGCGTAATAGGCATGGTTAATTACGTACGTGCACACCCACACACAGCTCTGCGCGGCACTCACTCAATACAGACCACTCACGTTAGGATCGCGCACCTGTATTATACACGTAGTGAACGTGCGCGCACACACGCATACAGCTCCACACGCGATACCCACTCTTGCGCCGCTCTGCGCAGCGCTCGCCGCCTGCTGGCCGCTTACGTTATGATCGCGCACCTGGGGGACGCCGATTACGCACGCCGCGAGCTTACGCACACACAGTACCACACGCGTTCCCACACGCTCACACTGCACGACAAGATCACGCGAGACCACGCTTCGCTATTAATGATTTATTACCTGGTAACTAATGTTCAGTCAGTGAGTCGACGAGGCTGGCCTATTCCACTAAACCGGCACCTATTCCCTATTTATCGACTATTATCCTACTTCACCTCCCCACTCACTGTTTGGCGCCCGCGGAGGTTCGCTGCTCCCTGCGCTAACAACGTACCTCGATGCGTCTCACGGACGTCCGGGTCGCTGGCTGGAGCTGCTGCTAGTCCGCTGGCCTGGAGAGAAGGGGGCCCTTTCCCCTCTGCGCTCCTCTATTTATCCTCCCTACCTCAAAGGGGATGCTGCGCTGAACAATGGGCTCGTGCACCCCAAGCCCGCGCACGGCGATTCCGGGCGCTTTTGATCTGCTAATCAGTGAGCTGCATTGCAAGGCGTAAATCCTAATTAATCCCTTACCCTCCCTAACAATGGGGCCTGCGCGCTCAAGCGCAATTATCCCAACCCTCCATGACTATGCGCAACAGCCCCTGTGATCCCGCTATTCATGCTGTCCCGTGCCTCCCCTGCTTGCCCCGTCGACTCGTGGGGGTGTGTGTGGGGGGAAATGCGCCTCAACCGCGGTGGTCGAATGCCCCACGCCGCGACCACACCATATTAAGGCCGGCCGCAGCGCCGCAGTGCCACGTAGCACGGGGGAGATCATCCAATTCCCTGTTTGCCGGAAACCGTGAGAATTAATCCCAATAAGGGTCTCTCGGATAAAAACCGGTCGGCCAGGCGACCTCCCCTCGGAGCTCTATGGGGGGGGGGGGGGAATGAGTGCGGGTGTGTTCATGTGAGGTGAGGTGAGGGGGACGCGGGGTCGGCTCCGTTGCTTGGTGGTGGCGAGGTCGGGGATTTGGTGCCTGCCGAACGGCTTCGCGGCGGCGGCATCACATAGCCCCCCGAGGTGCCAGTCCCCGTCCCGGGTTGACTGGAGCACCTCGCTTGGGCCGCGCCCACGAGGAAACGTTGCGGGGTCCGGGGGATCCGTCCGGACCTGGTGGCTGGCCTCGGGGCGGGTGGTTCCGTCCTCTGTAGCTCCTGCGGCGGTCTCCTCCTCCACTCCAGCAGCTCTCCCCGTCCTCCGGCACCTGTGGGCTGGGGCACAAACTCAGCAGCGGAAGGGTTTAGCGGCCGTCGTTCGCGCCGTCTCCGGACTGGATCGGGGCGTCTCGGGGGCCCGGCGGGGCCCATGTAGTGTGCGAGGCCCCCCAACACGAGGGGTGCGGGTACTCCGGGATTTCGGGGCCTTCGGGTGACGGGGTTCTCTCTCGCCGGGGCCGCTTTCCATGGTTTTAAGCGGCGGACATTGACCACCGTCTCTCGACCCCTCTCCCCGCCATCAATTAGTACCGTCCAGGGGGAGATCTGTCGCACCACGGTCCAGGGTCCCCGCCAGTAGGTCGTCAGTTTCCCCACCTGCCCGGCCCCGACGCGAGGGGTGTGTAGCCACACCTTAGCGCCTGTCAGGAATAAGGGGGGTTCCATGCGGGGTCGGGTGCCCTGTTCCTGCCGCCGATGCGCGGCTTCCCCTTGCGGGTATGCTCGGCCTCGGGCTTCTCGTAGGGTCTCCAACAGGTGTTCCACGGGGTGGCTTCCCTCCTCCGGCTGGGGGGAAGGGACGCCGAATAGCAGATCTGCGGGTAAACGAGACTCACGGCCGAACATCATTAAAAACGGGGTTTGTCCCGTCGACGTGTGTACGGTGGTGGCGTAGGCGAAAAGGGCGTAGGGGAGGTGTTCATCCCAATCCCGTTGATTTGCGGCCGCCATACGTTTGAGTTTCCCCGCTAAGGTCTGATTCATGCGCTCCACCATACCGTTCGCCTGGGGGTGGTACGCTGTGGTTCGGTCCTTCTGGATTCCGAACTCTCGGCACAGTGCCTGGAACAACTCGGCCTCGAACTCGCTACCCTGGTCGGTGAGGACTCGTTCTGGGATCCCGTGCTTAAGTACGTAGTGTTCCACAAATGCCCGGGCCACCACCAAGGCCATTTTATCAGGGATGGCCACTGCCACGGGGTAGCGGGTGAAATACTCTACTGCGACTAGGATATATCGGTTGCCTCGATGGGATCGCGGGAATGGCCCCTGTAGGTCGATCCCGACCAGCTGATTCGTGCGGCTGACGCGGAACGGCCTTAGGTGTACCTGGTATCGTGCCGGTTTCGGCCCGCACTGCTGACAGGCGCGGCAGCCCTGTACCCAGGCCGCCACGTCTTGTGCCAATTTGGGCCAGAGATACTGGCGACGCAGGGTCTCTCGAGTACGTCGTTCCCCGTCATGGCCCCCGAGCGGGTGGTCATGCACCAGCCGTAGCAGCTGGGGTCGCACCTGGGCAGGAACACAGATGCACCCCGGCTGGCCGGCCTCGGTTAACTCCCGTACCACTCCGTTCTGCACACACAACCGGGCATACAAACCGCTCCAGGGTCCTGGTAGGGCGCTCTTTTCCTCCCGCAGTGCCGCCTCCACCGCCGCCAGATCCGGATCTCGCTGCTGGGTCTGTCTCAGCTGCTCGTCGTTTAGGCCCGGGAAGGCGCAGCCGACGTCCTCCTGGATCCGTCCGATCGGGTCCCGAGCCGCGGGTCCCGCGCTTGCCGGGCGGTCGACGGGATCCTCAGTGCCACCTGTGAGGGTTTCTGTGGCGCACACTGCGCTCTCTCTCGCTGGGGGGGGGTCAGTGGCCGCGGCCTCTCGGGGGTCCGTTGCCTGCCGGCAGCGTCCCCCCGTGAAACACGGGCAGGCTTCCTCCGCCCTCGTCTCGGCGTACACCGTGGGTCGCCTCGACAAGGCGTCCGCGTTTGCATGCGACCGGCCAGCCCGATACTCGATTTGCAGGTTGTACTCCTGCAACTGCGCCAACCAACGGGCCATCTGCCCCCGCGGCTCCTTGAATGTAAGAAGAAACTGCAGAGCATAATGGTCAGTGCGTACGCGACATCTCCTGCCGTACAAATACGGCCGGAACTGTTTGCATGCGAAAATCACGGCGTACAACTCTTGGCGGGTCACGCAATAGTTCAGCTCGGCCCCACTCAAGGTCCGGCTGGCGTACGCGATGACTCGTTCCGTCCCATCCTGTACCTGTGACAACACCGCGCCTAGCCCGCTGCTGCTGGCGTCGGTGTCCAAAATAAAATCGGTGGTAAAATCGGGGAAAGCGAGGGTGGGGGCGTGGGTGAGGTGATCTTTGAGAGTGGTGAAGGCCGTCTGGCAGGCCCCCGTCCACTGGTAGGGGTGCTTAGGGGAGGTGAGTTGGGTGAGAGGGCGTGCAATCTCGCTGAATCCCTTTACAAATCGACGATAATAGGTGGCGAGCCCCAAAAATGATCTGATCTCCGTCAGATTCCTTGGCCGTGGCCACTCGACTACGGCGCGTACCTTCTCCAGATCGGTGTGCACGCCTGCCTCGCTGACGCGATGCCCGAGGTACCCCACCTCGCGTTGTGCGATGTAACACTTACGTGGCTTGAGCTTGAGATGAGCCGCTCGCAGTCGCTGGAACACCTCTCGAAGCCTGGACCAATGCTCAGACAAAGATCTACTGAACACGATCACATCGTCCAAGTAAATCAGGCACTGTTCCCATTGCAAGCCCCGCATCACCAACTCCATCAGCCGCTGGAACGTCGCAGGCGCATTGGTGAGTCCGAACGGGAGTACTCGAAACTCGAATAGCCCCATCGGGGTGGTGAATGCGGTTTTCGGCCAATCCTCCTCCGCCATTTCCACCTGCCAGTACCCGGACGCGAGATCGAGGGTGGAAAAATATCGCGCTCCGGCGAGGCTGTCGAAGGTGTCGTCGATGCGGGGTATGGGGAAGGCATCGCCGAGCGTGACTGCATTTAGTTTACGGTAATCGACGCAGAACCGGGTTGACCCATCCTTTTTCGTTACTAGTACCACTGGGGCTGACCAGGGGCTCGCCGAGGGCTGAATTATGTTATCGCGAAGCATGTCCCCAACTGCCTCTTTGATTTGGGCGCGTTCGGGTGCGCCCACTCGGTACGCAGGGAGTTTGATGGGTCGGGCTGCACCGGTGTCAATTTGGTGCTTAACAAGATCGGTCCGACCCACGTCCGAGTCGTGTTCACTGAATACGTCGGCATACTCCCGCAGTAACTCGCGCAGCTGATCGCCCTCTCTCTTAGGTAAATCCGCCCATGGTACATGTAACGCGTCGAGCAGGGGAACGACCTCGGCTCGGGGAGTCGGGCCGACTCGCCAGGCCAGGTCCTGGTCACCCTCAGGACGACCGGGGTCTTCGGCCCAGAGTGCGAACACCGAGTCGTTAGAGTGGCGTGCGTGCAGGGGGTGTACGGTGGCTACCGGGGTGCGCCGTCGCAGTGTCGCTGGGGTATTGTGGGGGTTAAACATCCGCATAAACAATCGGTCCCCATCTGCGTTTACCAACGTGGCGGATCCCACTATCCCATACCGTTTTGCCAACTCCGGGTGAGGAGTTAGCATTACCTCTCCTGATGGTCGGAGCGCGGGGTCGGTGGGGGATGTTGCCACCGGCACCAGCATCTCGGTGAGCGGGCCGATGGTGACTGCCGTCGCCAGGATAGCGGCCACAGGTGTGAAGCGGGGGCGCGTCGGTTCTCGTCCCAAGAACGGTATCCGCTCGCCGTTGCTCTCCATGGTGGCGCATCGCTGGCGGGGTTGCACGTTGAGTCCCAGCCGTTCTAAGAGGTTGGTACCTGCGATACACTCGTGACACAACGCACTCGACACGTAGAACTCCTGGGTGCACACCTGACTGCCTATGCGGACCTCTAGGGTGGCTCTCCCCAGCAGCCCCATTCCGGCTCCGCTCGCCGTGTGCAGCGCGCGGTCCGGTGCCTGCAGGTGACGCACGTCGACCCCGATCGCGCTGCAGTGCGCTGCGCTCACGAGCGAGGCCACCGCCCCCGTGTCCAGCAGGATTCGGGTACGCACTCCGTTTACCTCTCCTTCCACCAGCGACGTGGCCCCCGTGATCCCCGCCACCAGCTCCCTTAGCCAGTCGCCAGGAGTCACCGTTTCCGTGGGCGTTGTTGTTGGAACCTGTGTGGAGATCACTCGCTCGCCATTATTACCGTCTTTTTGCATCGGGACCGCTTCGAATGCACCCCCAGATGGTCCACTCTCTAGGGGGCGTTGGGGTTTAACCCCGGCGCGTTTCTAGCGCGGGCGATCTGCGGACAGTCTCTCACGAGATGCCCTCGCCGGTCACACAGGTAACACGCACGGGGGGCCGTCCCGTAGGAGCCCCCCGGTCCGTTCCCTATCCCCCCTCCGGCACGCCGCTGCCCCGACTCTGCCTCTAGTCGAGCCACTCTCCCAGTTAATCCTCCTACCTCGGCCTGGACCGTCTCTACCATTGTTTCCAGCGCAGTCATGTGTGCCCGTACTTGGGTTACCTTGTTGTCTACTTGGGTTACCCTGTCACCTACCTGGGTTACCCTGTCGCCTACCTGGGTTACCTGGCCGGAGACATCATTTATACCCGTTTGTAAACCGGCAACCCATCCCGGGGTTGTCTCGCGGGACACTGGAGGCTCTCTTTCCCGGCCCCTTACCGTCCTCGCGAGCTCCTGTTCCTCCTCCTCGTCTTCCGAGAGCAGGCTCGCAATGGCGCGCTCTCGTCCCAGCCCCCGGAGCTGCGCGCGTTCGCTGTGAATTCTTTCACACTTACGTGCACGCTCGACAAGGGTGTTAAAGGGAAGACGTGGGCAGCTCATGTCTGGCTGCCACCACGCCGTGCGAGACAGGTACCGCTGGATTTTCTCGGCGGCCAGTTCCTCAATAACATCAGTTGCGTACCCCGGGCGTGCGATCTTTGTTAACTCGCGCACATCCTCGGCGTAATCACGTAGATCTTCGCCAGGTTGGCGACGGCGCGCCTCTAAGGCCGATTTTGCTTCCTCCTCGTCACGCGTGCCAAAACGCTGATCGAGTCGGCGCATCAGCTCCTCTAGCTGTGTCTGTGCGCTCACGGGTAACGCTTCTACAAAATCGGCTGCCCGCCCATCAAGATTCATATTAAGTTGACGTACTGCCTGCGCGTCCGTCCATCTATTAATATCCTTGGCCCCTAAGAGATTGCGGGCGAATGCCTTCCACGAAGGGGCCCCCCGGCCGGTAAATATTAGTCTTATTATAGTAACGCGGGGGTCCGTACCGCTTCCGACACCAATTTGTGGGGGTCGCTGGCCCCCGAGATCCCTCCCTCTGTACCACTAACGGCCGGGTTAACCTCATTATTAACCTCATTACTCGCCCCCTCGCTACTAGGCGAACCGCTGTTGGGTTCTTCACCCATGGGGTGAGAGCCGTCGCTCGAGGATTCCCCTCCCCCGCGGGTCCGCGTAATAGGCATGGTTAATTACGTACGTGCACACCCACACACAGCTCTGCGCGGCACTCACTCAATACAGACCACTCACGGTAGGATCGCGCACCTGTATTATACACGTAGTGAACGTGCGCGCACACACGCATACAGCTCCACACGCGATACCCACTCTTGCGCCGCTCTGCGCAGCGCTCGCCGCCTGCTGGCCGCTTACGTTATGATCGCGCACCTGGGGGACGCCGATTACGCACGCCGCGAGCTTACGCACACACAGTACCACACGCGTTCCCACACGCTCACACTGCACGACAAGATCACGCGAGACCACGCTTCGCTATTAATGATTTATTACCTGGTAACTAATGTTCAGTCAGTGAGTCGACGAGGCTGGCCTATTCCACTAAACCGGCACCTATTCCCTATTTATCGACTATTATCCTACTTCACCTCCCCACTCACTGTTTGGCGCCCGCGGAGGTTCGCTGCTCCCTGCGCTAACAACGTACCTCGATGCGTCTCACGGACGTCCGGGTCGCTGGCTGGAGCTGCTGCTAGTCCGCTGGCCTGGAGAGAAGGGGCCCTTTCCCCTCTGCGCTCCTCTATTTATCCTCCCTACCTCAAAGGGGATGCTGCGCTGAACAATGGGCTCGTGCACCCCAAGCCCGCGCACAGGCGATTCCGGGCGCTTTTGATCTGCTAATCAGTGAGCTGCGTTGCAAGGCGTAAATCCTAATTAATCCCTTACCCTCCTAACAATGGGGCCTGCGCGCTCAAGCGCAATTATCCCAACCCTCCATGACTATGCGCAACAGCCCCTGTGATCCCGCTATTCATGCTGTCCCGTGCCTCCCCTGCTTGCCCCGTCGACTCGTGGGGGTGTGTGTGGGGGGAAATGCGCCTCAACCGCGGTGGCCGAATGCCCCACGCCGCGACCACACCATATTAAGGCCGGCCGCAGCGCCGCAGTGCCACGTAGCACGGGGGAGGTCATCCAATTCCCTGATCGCCGGAAACCGTGAGAATTAATCCCAATAAGGGTCTCTCGGATAAAAACCGGTCGGCCAGGCGACCTCCCCTCGGAGCTCTATGGGGGGGGGGAAATGAGTGCGGGTGTGTTCATGTGAGGTGAGGTGAGGGGGACGCGGGGTCGGCTCCGTTGCTTGGTGGTGGCGAGGTCGGGGATTTGGTGCCTGCCGAACGGCTTCGCGGCGGCGGCATCACACACTCTACAATACACTACTATGATGTGGCACTATTTGAGCATTTTGGCACTACAAGACGGAGAGAGGAAAGTGGAAAAAACAAATGACGAAATGTAGCAGTGGACACACCAACTACTACGATTAGGGAGCTATCTATCTGCCCATGGACCGTGATGATGATGACGATCCGGACAGCGGGATTTTTTCAACACTTCAACCTTCACCATTTATTACGCGAATCCAAACACAAAGTTTCGCCCCCCCCCCCCCCAAACAATCCCTTGGCAGCCACACGCGTGTGTCGTGTTCATCAGGAGCAGCATGCGCGCAGCAAATTCCACACACGCACACACGCACGCACGCACACACGCACACACATGCACACACACGCACGTGAATGATTGATCACCGGCTCCGTTTGTTCACCAGGTGAACCGCGCGCGCACATCGACTCACGAACGACTTTGCAGCGACATCCTTCGACATGTGACTGTGTGCCAGAAATGAGTTTTTGTATTTATTATGTCTTTTTAAAAATCATATCAAAGAAAAAAAGTTTAAACAACACCCCCATGACCGCATTGATACATACCCATAACCGCATTGATACATACCCATGACCGCATTGATACATACCCATGACCGCATTGATACATATCTATGGCAACGTTGATACATACCCATGGCTACACTGACACAAACCCATGGCCACGCTGATACATATCCGTGGCCATGCTGATGCATATCCATGGCATAAGCCAGCAGTGGTCAACATTCCCAGCAACTGGGAGGATCTATTCTGCGGTGGATCTCAACGGAGGAATCAGTGATCTGCTCTCATCGACAATTAACTCGGGTGGATCTAACCCTGAAATATCCTCTAGGCCAGCGTTGCCACTTTCCCCGATAAGACATCGTCGGTAGTGAGGGCCGTCACACCATTTGAAATCATTGGGTTGGGTTTGACAGCAGCACGATGATGATGGTGCAGTGTTCTCACTCTTTTTGTCTTGTTAGACTGTTAGAGGCTACACACGAGACCACCAGGGGACGCCAGTGCACCACGGGGGCGTTGCAATGAAGAACGCTGCTCGAGACACACCGATCATTATCGCCATCTACTGGTAGAAGCTACTATGGTTTCAATGAATGAATCTTAAGAATGGGATTTTTATTTGAACTTTAAAAACTACTTTAAACGACTTTTAAAACTATACACTATTTTTATTTTACCAGGTAAATCACACTGAGCTATGTAGCTATGTCTCAGAAGCGACCTGGCCATAAATGATAGCTCAACGAAGTGGCTTATCACGTGGAGATTTAAAGCAGCCAAATACTCTAAACACGTGATGTCGATTCTAAATGTGGAAGGAAAACCCAGACGACTCGGAAAAAAATCCACACGACGATGGGGAGAGAGACACGCAAACTCCAAATATACAGCAGGCGTCAGGGTTGGGATCGAAACCACGCACTCATGTATACCAGGCGACGTAGTTAACATCTCCCATCGGTTGTGACGAGAATCGCCGATGTCAGAAAGGCGTTCTGATTTGTCCTGAGATCCACGCATTGACCACAGCCGGGCCTATCCCGACACGCGTTTAGTAACATCAGATTATATCAATAACATGACTTCAAATCGTTACTTATAAACTACAGTATATACGCACCCAACCGTAAGCTATGTGTGGATTATAGTTATCATTATCGTGATTCATAATAAAATGTTGGAGTCAGACTGCGACTGCCCTATCTCTGCACACGTTTTGTAACATCAGATTATACCAATAACATCACTCGACTTTAAATCATCACTTATAAACTATAGGACATATATGTACCCATCGAACCTAAGACTATATATAGATTCTAGTTATCATCTTGATTAAAATATAATTTTGGTTGTCAGATCGCCACTGGCCTAACCCAAAACACGTTTAGTGCCATCAGATTATATCAATAAAATCACTCAACTTCAAATGGTTACTTATAAACTACATTATATATGCATCCAACCTTAGACTATGTATGGATTTTAGTTGTTATCATTATTATCTTGATTTATAATGGGATCAGATCACCAGTGGTCTAACCCTACACGCGTTTATTAACATTAGATTATATCAATAAGATCACTCGACTTTACATCGTTACTTATGTAGGAAACTAAATACAGTATAGAACAAACGTAATATGGAGCTACCAAAGATTTATAAAATAGAAAAAAACACAGATGCTGAAAGGAATTAGAAATAGAACAGGTGGTGGAGAGATGATGAATGATAGGGCACTGTAGCAGAAAAGGACACGTGGTTAACGAGACACAAGACACGTGGCTAACGAGACAAGACACGTGGTTAACGAGATATAAGACACGTGGTTACAGGATGATTGATGGGAAGGCACTGCAGCTAGAGATAGGCACGTGGTGGCTAATTAATGGCGGTGTGGCAGCTATGAATGAGCATCGCCGACTGGAGGGGCGCTTGCCTGGGATGAAGACGAAGTGTGTGCAGCTCCGCTGGAGTTGTGAACACCCAACGTAAACTGTACACGACAACGGTTTTACCTTCCTCTTGTTCAACACACCTCGTCGGAGCTTCTTAGCAGTTATTAACTACATCGTACAGACACACCCAACCCTAGACTATGCATGGATTATAGACATTCTTATCTTGATTCATAATTGACTTTTGGGGTCAGATCGCCGTGTGATTTAAATGTGTGGCATGTACCCCGCTCCACCTAACGGTCCACCTTAATAATTAATACGTATGGATTAACTTTAATTAATAATTCATATTAATTCATCGTTAATGATTTAGTAACTACTCATAATTCATTACATTGATAGAGCCGACGCGTACAGTCCAACCTGGGCAGCCGTAAGGTTCAAATTGTTACCAGCTGGCCGCTTGTCCCATTGGTCAGCTGAGAGCCAATGAGAGCGATGCATGGCTCTGAGCCAACCAGACCCCACTTCCAACGATTCAATTGTGACGAATCGGAGTCACGATCAATTTTTTACAAACAAAATATTTAGTCTTCCCCATTTCTTATCCCTTTAACATTACAGTGCTTTTAGCCGGGAGAGAACTCACGAGACCAGGATAGAGTCTAAGGTCCCCCATCTCAAAGGAAGCTCACCACAGACATTTAGACTGAGGGCATCGCAACGACCATGGAGGTGCTGGAGCTCCTCCAAACTCGTCTCCCTCCACGGCCTTCTACGGGTACAGCAGAATGCACTCGTGAGTACAGTACATAACATTCACTCATGTTATCATACGTTATTTTTGTTTAAGAAATCATGTTTACCATATACTATTATTAGCGCGATTACCATTATACCAACGAAGCCCTCTTATATTGCTAAAACGAAAAAAATTACTACGTAGGGAACGCATCCCCATATCTACAATATCATGACCCCTTGAATCGCCAATTCGATTAGCGCTGCTCACTTCTCTAGGAACAACGCCTCTTGAGTGCTAAGCGGTGTCTGCCTAAATTCCTATAAATATTTTTTACTGATATTATCAACGTTTTTTTTGTAATTTTCATTCTAAGGATATTATCCTTGGACATGATTACGCATCAGGATCAGGGAGAGAGGGAGGAGTCTATCAACATTAGAGGATGGGGGAAGGGGTGGGGCGGGCGGGCCCAACCCAACCTGGGGAGGGGCCAGAGGAAATACTCAGCTTGGATTGGTCAGCTTGGTTAAAAAAATATAACAGGAAAGTGGAATAGGGGGAGGAGACAGTGCAGAGTCGGTTGGTTGGCAGAGAGATGGGATTGGTGGAGGTAGAGGGGGCACGAGGGGAAGGGGGACAGGAATCAAAGGAGAGCGTCGAGAAGGGGAAGAGAAAGAGACGGCTGGGAGGAATGGCGGCTGGAGGCTTGTGAGATGGTGTGCTCCAATAAAGGTCTTCATATCCGACGTCGGTGTCCTGAGCCCTACATTATTACGTTCACCTTAAATGTCAGTGGTAATGTCAGTAACATTGTGCAATTAATATTGCTGTTTGCGATGTTACTCGTCAAACATACATTGAATGGCAGGGCATTTTGTTTACCGCGCGTGTGTGCGTGTGTGGTCACCCTTGTTGGGGGCCATCCATTTAGTACGTACGCAAAAAACTGTCAACTTGATCCCTCCCCCCCTCCCTGTAGGCACGCGTACTTTTTACATCCCCCCCCCCCAATTCCTATAGAACAGCCGATATTTAATCCACGCATAAACAATCAAGGATTTATCATATTTACGTGTTTAAGCAAACATAGTCCACCGCCTGACTAACTCATTTGAAGGCCAATGTAGACAAATTATTCATGAGGCTCCCCCCCCCCCCAACCATTTTCTATGCATACGCACATTGTCAGTAGACCCCCCATACGCAAGTGTACGCATTTGGGTTAACCCCCTCCCCCTCCATGCGTACGTACTAAATGGATGGCCCCTTATTGAGTGTCCCTGTGAAATATTTACATCAAAACCTTGGTCGGGAAGATGGTGGTGGCGCTAATTGCAGACTCTCAGGACAAGCACCTGCAAGCACTGTGGTTCTTCGTGTGAGGCTTTACATTTCATGATTTATAACGTTATTTTTTAATTACGTAAAAAAAAAGTTGTTCAAGAGTAGAAACTTTTGGGGCTCAAACGTAACTCAGCTTTCAACGTGAGAGTCAGTGGGAAAACGACGATCGTTCAAGGGATTGTCGCTTTACGAGCAATTTTCACAGAACGTGTATATCTCGCTCATTAAGTGAGGCACGCCTGTATTGACTGTGATGTATTTCTAACCTCTGTCGAGCACCCAGTACATATTGACTTCAGTTTAACAAAGAAACGAAGTAAATAATAACAAATTTGATGTTTTAAGTAGTGGCCTCCTATAACGCGTATTATTTTCTTCCAGAAGAATCCCCTGCAAGTCAACCTCCTCTACGTGCTCGACGCTTCAGCACGTGGTGGGGTTAACTGGCTGTTACGTGGTCACATCGGGCAGCGGAAGTCCAATCAGTGCACACCTGCAGCTTGGAGACAGGCAGATGCTGCTGCTGCTGCTGTGTGTCACGTGAACAACGTGGATGAAGCAACGCACTCTCTCCCTGATTGCTTGGTGATCCCAACGTTTGACAGGAGCCATGTGAGATTCCTAATAGGCTCGTTGCCACCATCGGCAAGGTTGGGGGGGACTTGGTGATTGTGTGGTAAAGCCGATTTTTTTCTAAACTTATTTTTTTATCTTAAGAATGTTCATCGAGAGTAGAGGGGCTGGAAAAGAAAATAACAAGAAGTGCCATTTTTGTTCCAATTCGGTATTTCAAGATCCCGCAATCCACGTGGTGAATACGAGATGGTGGTCCTTAATGAATAATGTCACGAAGCATTCGGCTCTGGAGTGACAGGTTGCTGACCCCGATCTAGAGAGATGTGAATGATGTCTTGTGTGTGTGTGATGGTGTGCGCGTATAACTCCGCGTGATCCCGTGCCGTCGTCGTATGATGTATGCGGGAATGAGATTCCTGTGCTGAGTGACGATCGCGATGGCACGGAGCAGAGTATGAGATGAGCTATCACTCAACGATTGACAGGTAATTATTATTATACTTCGAATACCACAACCCAACAGCTGGCACAAGAGGTTGGGTAAAGTGGTGGTGAAATGAGTTGCCAGAGCTCCGTTGTGTCATGGCGGTAAAATAACAGGAGCCTTGCCTCCCAATCCAGAAAAATGCCGACTTTGTTAAAACCCAAACTCTTTTCTCTTTTAAAGAGATCCACTCCCCCATGCAGAACTTTGATTGTGGTCCCATATTTCTCTAAACACCAGGACATGGAGTTCTGTCCCACCCAACATTCCTTACCAACTCCGTTATGTGGCATCGTCTTGTATGCGACTCCCACACAGCACCTTCCACAATTGCTCACATCCACCTCCCAGTACCGTCGCCCCGATGAGAAGCTCTCAAGAGCTCAGGACTTGTGACCGTGACTCGTTTGGGAAAGCCTGGGAAGAACGGATTTGTTTGAACGTTCTGCGATCTTTGGAAATTTGGAGGTGAGGATGAGACGAGGCTGCATTCAGAGTTGGAGAACAACCATCTGCGAACAACAATTATACAATTACATTGTCCAAATAATGCTGAAAGAGAGTGAGCTTTTAATGGGAAATGCTGCTAATAGGACTTGCTGACACTTACACCTTATGCGAGATACTATTTCTTCCATAATTGAGACCCAACCCATATGCCATTCCTGTAGTTACACTCTGGCTCTATGTCTTCCCTTAAATTCCCCACATTCTAGCTCATCCAAGCCCTTTTATTGACCAGCATGTGCACACTCCTCATCCAAAAGCCATAGGTAGCGTGGATCAAAGATAATGCACTCGATTCACTGAAGAGACATTGCAGGGTGCATCCATTAAACCTGTCCCACATTGGCTTGTGTGATGTATAGATGTGCGGCACTGCTATTGGCACTGCCATGGTAGTGCAAATAGCCGCTCTCTTCATGCACATGCACTTGTGTGGGTCTCTGAAATAGGGGGTGTGCTTACGCATGTCCACACGTACTTACACATGTCCAAAAGTATTTCCAAATATCTATACGTATCACTCGCTTGGCTTATTATAGAGATGATCTGTGGACGACTTATCCAGGTTGCAGATAAAACCATTACTGCAATAAGTTAAAATTTCAATTTCTTTATGTGCACGTGGCTTTAATCGTGAGCTGCTTCTCATTCGTTGGGAGTCAGTGACTCAGAACCCACGTGACCGCAAACACGTTGGGATGTCAACCTATTACAAAACTTAGGTACTAAATGATTTATAGCCTAATTTAAATATTAGTTGCATTATCTGTGATTTTTTTCCTCCATATTAGCCTGGAACAAATGGCGTTCCACACTTCATTATTTAGTTCCCCTTCACAAATGTATTCAGAAGGGCCACTGCCTGCTGTTTGTGATGTTATCGTTCCCCAAGTGGAGGACTTTCCACTCATCGTTCCAAGAGCCAGAACGAGTCCACCTGTATTCCACAGACGTTCAAGTGGGACCGGTCCAGCTCTGCATGCAAGCTGTCCATGCCTGCGTAGAGGGAGATGGAGACCCTCCTGCGGAGTCTAGAGCTAGCCACACAGACGGGAGGTCTCGGCTTCAGCTCCACCATACACAATGCAAAAGACAAATATCCCCCGTGTAGCCTTAACAGTCTGTTGGGGAAAGTGCTGTTAGCGAGTAGCAGCTATGAAGGCCGGCACAGCACACGAGGGGGTGGGTGGTTATCATCACGCCCGACCGCCTTTGTCTTCCAGTGGCGATGTTTACTACACAACACGTACTAATTTGAGGCTGAGTCGACCTAGGGGAAATCCAAGACTGGTTGATAGATTCGTCACTGGTGTTGGCCATGAGCATGATTTGAATTCGTGTCGCCGAGTTCGTAGTGCAGCGTGCTAACCACTACACCACTACTCCCCGTATACACAATGCACACATCCAGACAGCCAAACCTCCACCCATACTCACGGGACTTTGAAAGCCAGCCATAGAAGCAGATATTTCACTGCGGTTGCCAGAAGAGAGTGGATTGGGTCATCTTCGCTGTTTCCAAACATGCATTCACAGGGAAAGGATGAAACCTATATTCAATAATCAATAACACACATACATACGATGTCATATCTAGATGTATGCACTTCGAGAGTCGCAATTTGATAAACCGTCATGCTTTCTAAGCATGTGGTAAATGCAGAGCCCATAGCTGTAAGAGTCACGTGAAGCACAAAGCTACGTGAATCGAAAATGTATTTATAAGCGTACGAATACACGTTAAATCCATCAATAGTCATGGTCCAGTAACACCTCTCGAATCCATACCTAAGTAGGTGGGAAAGGCTACCAAAAAAAAACAAGAGATTAAAACCTCCAACCGGAACACTTTCCGTGCACTAATTAGGACGTACGTGAAGAGTGCTCCGAGCAAGAGTATCCTTCATTGATAATCAAGTTTGGATTTCAGTCATAGCAAGAGTATCCACGTCATGAACACTGTTTTTTTTTCCTCCCTGAATAAAATCTTCAGCCATTAAGTGTTTTTAATTGTCCCATCGTTGTGATGGATGAGTGGGATAGCAGTGCTACAGTGAATTTAAAAAAAAGGTATGAAAAGATGCGGCACCATGTATTCTACACTCACCATTGTCAATTAAATATCTCACCCAAATAATCAACAGATATTGGTAGTGTACTGCTATAGACCGCCTAGTGGGAAGGATGTTGAAGCTGCATCTGCACTGAGAGAGCTACTTGGGGGCCTCCCTAAAGGTGAAATAGTTTTAGTGAGTTATCTAAATTGTAATTGGTTAAACCCGCCGGCCGTGGCCACATATTTTGCAGATGAATGTAACCTGTTTCAATTAATAAATGTCCCCACAAGACCCAACCTAAAAAATCCGGGACAGTCATCTCTGCTTGACGTCCTATTGACAAATGCCCCTCACAATTTTGCACTGACTGGTGTTCTGGATAATAACCTTAGTGATCACTCCTTCATTTTTGGGGTGAGATCATCAGCCAGACCCAAAGCCCCCTCCTAAATTGGTTGAGAAGCACTCCATGAGACACTTCAGCACTCAGGCATTTACTAATGATGTGCTTCCCTCGGATATTGACAAGGTCTGTGATATCCCCAACCTGACTACGGCTTGGGAGACTTTCAGGTACACGTTTCTCCAAATTCTTAACAAACATGCTCAGTTGGTTAGATTTAAAACTAAAGGCAACCGTCCACCATGGTTTGATCCTTTGATTACAAAGCTCATGAAAACTAGGGACAAGGCTTGGGCATGTGCTCAGAAAAGTAATTTGGTCAATGACTGGCTAGAATACAGGATTTTAAGGAATAGATGCGTCACAAAAATGCCTACTTTTCCTCCACTCTCTTGGAATCATATGGAAATGCCAGGATTTTATGGAAAACAATCAAATGTATCGAAAAGGCATCCACAACAGATAATCTTCCCGTTGAGCTTAACCGAAAGGGGGAATCTTTTTCAGATCACAAAAAAATAGTTGACAACTTTAACCTTAATTTTTTTGAAGCTGGCAATCTTTTTGATAATGTATTGGAAGTCACCCCTGCTCATGCAAATTCCTACACCCCTGTCCAAACATTAAACGAATTTAGTTTCAAGCCAATCCACGAAAGTAATGTTCTGAAACAACTGTCCTACCTCAAATGGTCCTCCTCTACCGGAGCAGATAGTATCCCCGTCTTTGCTCTACTGTTGGTCACCTAATATACAAACCTATAGCCCATATTTGATACCTGTCCATCAAAGAAGCATCAGTTCCTCTAGAATGGAAACATTCCTATGTTCATCCACTTCACAAAGGGGGCCCTAAAGATGATCCAAATAACTACCAACCTATCTCAATTTTGTCCCCGTTGATGAAAATTTGTGAAAAATTATTGAACTACCAAATTAGCAATTTCCTGTCCGCCAACAATCTATTACATCTAAAACAATCTGGGTTCCGAAAAAAATACAGCACCACATCTGCTGCATTAGACTCTCTGAATCACATTTACAGTAGCCTTGATAATAAGCAGTACTGTGCCTGTCTTTTTCTTGACTTGTCCAATGCTTTTGATACAGTCGACCCCAACACCCTGTCTAGTAAAATAAGTTGCCTCGGTTTTTCCGAAAACACAGTAAAATGGTAAAAAAATTACCTCTTTTCTCGCACCCAAACTGTATTCACAGATGGTTGGAGGCAGGGGCGGTTTCTTCATTAGGGCGATTGGGCGACGCACCACCAATGTCATTCAACCACAGAGTCACGCTAGCCGTCACTGTGCCTCTGGATATAGTCCAATCAGCGTCATGCTACGTTCTGAGTACCGCCTCTTTTTGGGCGATTTCCCTCCAGCTGAGAATCGCCCCGAGTGGTCCCATAGACTTACATTCAAAGATGTTTTTTTTTCGAACGGGGGCGCTGCAATGCATTCTCTATGGCTTCCGGGAAGGCTCGCCCTAACGTGCTTACGTCATCATACGTGCTTACGTCATCATACGTAAGCACGTTTCATCCAACAATATAATTTGTCGCCACCTAGTGGAATCTTTAATAAAAGAAACTTAAGTGGTTTGTTTTAATAGTGAGTATAGAAACAAACAAGATGTATTGTAAGAGTCACTTTATTTTTCATTAATATTAAAGAAGTGAAGTTGCCTTTACATGCTTAAGCTGTTAATTTATCCATTGCATGGGTGGACCTTATCCTTATCAATCATCCAGACATTTGCCCCCCCTGAGAGATTTTGCAGGAGCCGCCACTGGTTGGAGGTCAAACAGTGTTAAGATAACAAAAGGGGTTCCACAGGGTTCCATTCTCGGCCCCCTCTTGTTCTCTCTTTATGTCAATGACTTGGGCACTGGCCTGGATCATTCCAGGGTAAATCTTTTTGCAGATGACACGATACTGATTACTGCTGGCCGCTCTCCGAATGACGTGATTGCTAAGCTCCAGGGTGATTTCAACAAACTACAACATCAGCTAGTTGCTCTTAAACTAGTCCTGAATACCTCCAAAACCAAGGTGCTATGCTTCTCACCAGGATGAAAACGGGAAGTAAATTTTCCCTAATTACATTCCTTAAATAATGATCAAATAGAGCAAGTCAAGATCTATAAGTATCATGGGGTCATCCTGGATTCAGAACTGAATTTTGAAGATCACATTGATTATATTGGTAAAAGGACAAACATAAAAATTGGTTTTCTGTATCGACACAAGCACTGCTTCCCCCCTATGTTCCGTTTGGAATTGATAAAAGCTACCATACTGCCTCTACTTGATTACTGTGACATCGTGTATAAATCAGCCCCAAGTACTATACTGAAGAAGCTTGACTCAATGTATCACTCGTTCTTAAGATTTGCATTGAACTTCCCATATAGGACTCACCACTGTGATCTCTACATTGGGTCGAACTTAACATCTCTTAATGTTCGACGGCTTGTGCACCAGATCTTATTTATTCATGATGTACTTACAATAAAATCCGCAGATTACCTGCTGGATTTCCTCTCTGTTTCAAAGAACAAATTTTACCTACGGTCTACGCTCATTTACCAGCTTCACCTTCCCTATTGCCGTACAAATACTGGAGGAAGGGCCTTTGCTATTGATGCCCCCAGGATCTGGAATGCTATTGCCAATAAACTGCAACTTGAATCACTACCTATGAGATCTTCATTCAAAACTGCTCTAGAGGAGTTGTACACCCCAAGCTGCCACTGCTATTCAGTGGCCTAAAATAAAATGTTTCGCTCCAGATGATTGCTGCAAAGTATGACCTGTGTTTTGATTTAGTGTGCTGATCTTAAAGGTGCATTGTCATTTATTGCGAAAATTCGGTCACAGTTCCTATGATCACTGTTTCATTGCTTTTATGGCTTTATTTTGGTGATTTCCAAAAGTTTTTTGGTTTGGCCATTTTTGTTTGTTGTAGTACGGAATTAGACGTATGGCCTTAATCTAAGTTGTCTTGTGGTTGTTGTTGTTTTTGTTTGACTTGCATTCCACTGGGATTTTTGCGCACAGCATTGGTGTACGGTGGTTTTTCTGCAATATTTTGCTGTCTTTTCTTGGATTTTCTGTTTGCACAGTCACTTTAAGATGTTTTCTTGTTCATGTTTTTGTTTTTTGTTTGTTGCGGTTGCACCCAAATCAAGAGCCGAATGACTCACAGGGCTATATCTAATAAATCAACTTGAAACTTGAAAACCAAGTCCACGTTTTGAGTCACAAAATGTTGGCTATGTGGTACCACTTATAGTACGGAGATGGTCAAAGGCAGTTCCTCCTAAAATAGCAATAGTCGTAGTCTTAAATGGTAAAATGCAATGTTCTGCGGAGTACCTTGGTGTAGAGACAGTACCTTGTGGGAGGTACTGTAGGGGCGGAGACTCACGCGGATACCAAATGGGCATATCAGGGGAGGCTTGGTAAACAGGAAGGGGCACGTGACCAGATGTGGTGCGAATGGGGGTACCAGGGTTGAGGAACACGTAAGGTGGGCCCGGAACACTCACGAAAGACCGGGAAAAGAAGTGTGGCCAAAGGCAGGGCCTGGCCACGCCGTAAGGATAAAAGCCGAGCCCCGGGGGGTGACCGGGGTCAATGCCGCTGTAATAAATCTTCAGGTCTCCGGGCGTGGACCAGGCAGCGCGTTGGCTGACCTGGTCTGGTTTGTAGTTGCCCCATCCAGAATGTAAATAGCTATATACACTTGGAGTAGATGGCTGAGTGTAGGAACGGTGGGTTACCACCTTAAGTTGCTATTCCGTTAAGGGTTATGTGATGTTAGTTAATAAACCGTGTTGCCTCCAAGTTCTAGTGTGCGCCTGATTGAACCCATTACACTTCTTCCAATGACCTTATTCCCATTTTTCTTGTAATCCACTCATTACATTGGTGGGGGATTGTATGTTCGGGATGATGGTCCATACCTTAGAAAATCGAAGGACCTGTTGGGGATAAAATGGGGAAAACCATCAGATCCAGATGCCTTGCGAACATGTTAATTTGCTGACATTTGTTTAAACTGTTCAGGTAAAACGCAAAATCCGAGCGCTGAGACATAGATGAGATCCAGCCTTGGCAACCACAAGCTCAGCTTCAAGTCATTGCATGTCAACGTAGTGAACAGAAGCAGCAGTATATGAAGAGGGCCTCTGATGAGTATCAACATGCCAATGCAAAGCTCGCTGTGGGAAACGTCATTTAAACCCGACTGGAGCCGGGCACATTGGCCCACCGACGCACACGCAGTCCATGTAAAGGGTGTCCATGAAGTCCCCATCTATTTTGTTGAACCAATGGTATGTAAATGTTTCTTTGAAGGACCCTATGAATCTGAATATACAAGCACGTGTGAAGGTAGTAACATTTTCAATAAGAAAGGGGACTCCTTGTCATTACGCAAACATCGTATTGGGAGAACATTAACAAACGTTTTCACAACCGCTGAATGGGACGTGCCAGCAACAGGCCCTGGACAGCTCCATCTCCGCATTTAACGCCTTTATATTTCTTTGCATGGGGTCATCATCAAGTCAGAGGTGTATAGAACATGAGTTACAGATCTGCAAGACTGACGAAATCATGTATAGGGACGACAGTTACGAAAATAACTCCACATATGCTGCAACACGTGTTCTGCATTGCAGCTGACAGATCTGAGGTGTGCAGAGATATCGAGAGTGCTCATGTAGAATTCAATGATTAATAGTTATTAATAAATATACCTCTGATTATATTGTATAATTTACCCCTAAATTGCTTTGGTTTCAATAACATAGATAGGGACTTTATGGATACTCTGTATAAGGGACCACAAGTAGTCACCTGCCAACACGTATCGTGTTGAGAAATTGGATGAAGAAGCCAACCGAAAGCAACGTCACGGCGTGCCGCGCACCTCAACGGAAGTCGTGGTGTCATCGATAAGAAAAAGGAAATGACAGCTGCAATGAGGAGCTGTCATATCTAGATGTATGCACTGGGAGAGGCACAATTTGATAAGCTGTCATGTTTTTTAAGTATGTGGTAAATGCAGAGCCCATAGCTTTAAAAGACACGTGAAGCACAAAGCCACGTGAATCGAAAATTGTATTTATGAGCATACGAATACACGTAAATCCACCTCTCGAATCCATACCCAAGTAGGTGGGAAAGGCTTCCCAAAAATAACTGAAAGACATTTTAAAGAGATTATAACCTCCAACTGGAACACTTTCCCTGCACTATTTAGGCCGTACATGTAAAGTGCTCTGAGTAAAAGGATCCTTCATTGGTAATCAAGTTTTTATTTCAGTCAAAGCAAGAGTATTCACGTAATGAACACTGCATTTTTTCCTCCATGAATACATTCTTCAACCATTAAGTTGTGTCCCATCGTTGTGATGGATGAGTGGGATGGCAGTGCTACAGTGATTTAAATAAAGGGTATGAAAAAATGTGGGCATCATGTATTCTACACGCACCGGTATTGTAAATTAAACCAAGTCCACGTTTTGTGTCACGAAATGTTGGCTATGTGGTACCACTTATAGTGCGGAGATGGTCAAAGGCAGTTCCGCCTAAAACCTGCAATAGTAGAAGTCTTAAACGGTAAAATTCAATGTTTTTGCCGAGAGACAGCGAAACTTCTTCCAATGACCTTATTCCCTAATTTTCTTTTAATCCACTCATTACATTGAGAACATATATTTACATGTGTAAAATTATTATACCAGTAGTGAAAAGTACATGCTGAATGATTTTTTTTTTACTTGAACCACGCCGTTAATGTGTAGTAAACAGCATTAACGTATAACGACATTATCTTAATTTGCCTTTCAGGAAAATGAAGGCTACCTACCCTTCTGGTAGATGCAGAGAGTGAAAGTGCAATGCGATTGACGTGAATGGGATTTTTGATCACACCCCAAGCTGCTTCAGGTTTGTTGTTGTTATTACATCACTCAGATTCTGCTCTCGCATGAGTATGCACAATTTAATTTTGAAGACGCCTTCCAGGAACATGCAGAGGACTACGTTTGTTCTTTGTTGTGAACTTGTTGCGCACCGTACGTAGCCAACCACGCTAATCAGAGGTGGCTTAAGCAAGCTATGGGGGAAGGACAACGCAAGCTCGGTTGAACCGCGAACATATGGGTGTACAACTACAGTAAGTATACAGTTTTTTTGGTGGGGGATTGCATGTTCGGGATGATGTTCCATACCTTAAAACATCCAAGAATCTCCTGTTGGAAATAAAATGTGGAAAACCATCAGATCTAGATGTCTTGACAACATGTTAATTTGCTGACATATATTTAAACTTTTCAGATAAACCGCAAAATCCGTGCGCTGAGACACAAGCTCAGCTTCAAGTCATTGCATCTCAACGTAGTGAACAGAAACAGCAGTATATGAAAAGAGCCTCTGATGACCATCACTACAGTAATGCGAAGCTCGCCGTGGGTAACGTCATTTAAACTCGACTGGAGCCGGGCAGATTGGCCCACCAACGCGGACGAAGTCCATGTACAGGGTGTCCATGAGGTCCCTATCTATTTGGTTGAACCAATTGTATGTAAATATGTGTCTTTGCAGAACCCTATGAATATGAATGTACAAGAAAGTGTGATAGCAGTAACAGTTTCAATAAGATGGGGGACTCCTTGTCATTACGCAAACATCGTATTGGGAGAACATTAACAAACGTTTTCCCAATCGCTGGATGGGATGTGCCGATAACAGGCCCTGGACAGCTCCATGTGTCGTCATCAAGTCAGAGGTGTATCGAACATGGGTTAGAGATCTGCAAGACTGACGAGATCGTGTTTCGAGGTTGCAATTATGAAAATAACTCGACAGTTGTTGCAAAACGTGTTCCGCATTGCAGTTGACAGATCTGAGGTATGCAGAGATATCGACAGTGCTCATGTAGCATCCAATGCTTAAGTGTTATTAACAAATATACCTCTGATTATAATATCGCATATTAGATAGGGACTTAATGGACACGTTGTACAGGGGATCAATAGTAGTCACCTGGCAACACGTATCGTATTCAGAAATTGGATGAAGCCAAACGAAAGCAACGTTACGGCGCGCCACGCGTCTTGACTGAACACGTGGCGTCATCGATAAGAAGAAGGGAATGACAGCTCCGGTGAGGAGATGTCACCCGGATTACCATTGTAACAGCATGAGATCGACAACGGCAGTGCTTCTGAGACAACATTGTCAATAAACGTTACAATGGGTAATTCAAACTCTGTGTCATTGGACATTCGGCCACAGCATCAGCATTGTCTGGCTCGATGAAAGTGTGATGTTTATAGCTCCAGAGTGGTTTAGTTTGCTGATGTATGGCATGAATATTGCGTATGCTATTGCTGTTAACGACAGTTCTTGATTCGTTCTAAATCGAGGCTGAATTAATCGTCAGAGGTGGAGCTAAGCAGAACTTCTAGACCAGCGGTCGGGAACCTATGGCTCGTGAGCCATATATGGCTCTTCCAGTGACGGCATATGGCTCCCAGACAATTTTGCGTTGAAAAAAGAAAAAAAATCAATTTGGAACTGATTTAAAATACTTGTGATATTGCTTAATAATACTGTGTCATTTTAAAGTAAACAGAAATTAGTTTTGAAGATAAATTTCACAGGTCACGCCTGCATGAAGCTCAACCAGACTACAAGGCCATCAGCAAAACCATGTAGCACCAGAAGTCGCATTAAAAGTAAGACATATTTAATTTATTATACGTTAAAAATACTATATGGCTCTCAATGAAATATATTTAGAAATATTTGGCTTTTATGGCTCTCCCAGGCAAAAAGGTTCCGGACCCCTGTTCTAGACAGTTGATATACAGCAGATCGAGAGACAATTACGGTGGCTGAGAGGTGTTGTTTGTTGTTGCTCTCGAAGCTGTTTAATAAAGACAATTAAATAGTTGTATAACGTCTCATTGACCGTTAATTATTTATCGTTACGAGACCATCCTAAGTGTAATTACCTTAAGCTAGTTTATTAGCAAGGTGCCGAGGAGGCAAGGGCCATTTGCCGCCTCTGAGTTGAAGTCAGGTTGCTGGGTTCATAGCACAGTGCGTCGATCACTGCACCACTGCTCCACCTCGCATAGATACATACACTTGATAGATGTCGTTTGAAGTACGCATATGTTAAACTTGTTATATAATAAGGTTGTGGTTATCTTCCCTTATCTTTTTGGGTACTTATTTACATTATTTTTTTGGGAAATGTTGACCGAAATAGTTAGCCCCAACAATGTATCCTAAATATACATATGTATGTTGAACTTATTTCACACCATGCATAGCCAACCGTGCTAATCGGCGGTGCTATCATGAAGCCAATGGTAAATTAACCTTTGATTTACGTTTCGTTTAATGTCGCGTTTTCTAGGAGGCATCCCCAACATAAATAGAGAACTTACTGCCATATACCACTTTTCTCTGGGGGCCTCGAGCTCACATGACATTCCTGGGGCAGACAAAGACACAGACGGCTCTCGTTAATCTCCATAAAGTGATCGATTCACAAGCCATTGGGTCTCACCAATGGTGACACCACCTGATTGGATACCTTATCATTAAGTGCGTGATATCCCTATGGCCCAGCTCCAAGCCGTGACTCAACCCAATCCCCTATATGACATCTCCAATTCTCAGACGTGAACATGAGATCCATGGCTGGTAGTTGAATGGCGTCTCAATGCAATGCTCCTGAATTCCTAGACCATGGGGAGAAGATGATGATGATGATAATGAACTAAGTGGATCCTCAAACGAGACAGTAAGATATCAGCTTCTGATTGGAAGATGAGTGTTGTTATAAACATGACGAACAGATAGATAGAAATTATGTATTATTTTTTAATGCTTCAAATGCAAAAAATCAACTATTTAGGATGCCTTGAATGAAACAGACTATAGAGCAATCTTAGAACAGACTGGGTCTCACCTCAACTAAACTAAACTATTTTTATTTTACCAGGTAAGGCCCACTGAGGTATATCGCTCTTTTTCAGAAGTAACCTGGCTATCACAAATGATAGATCAACGAAATAGCTTATCATGTGGAAATTTATAGCAGCCAAATAAACTAAAGGCGTGTTTCTAAATATGAAGGAGAAAACCGGAGAAAAAATATCGCGACCACGGGGAGAGGGAGAAAGAGACGCAACCTCCAAATATACATAAGACGTCCGGGTCGGGACCGAACCCACGACCTCCAGCATACCAGGCAAGGTAGTTAACATCTCCTTGCCACCACCTGACTCTGGGTCTCACCTCAATGTGGAACTTAATGAGCCTCGATGTCACCTGATCATCATTTAAATAGGCGATTGGATCCTGCAGTGCCATCATCTTCTCCAGGTAGACAATGTCTTCGATGAGGGTCCCTATTTCATTCACGTGCCCCGCAATTTTATTCTGGATCCGCGACAGCTCCTGGCGACTCTCCTCCTGCACTCCGTCCAGGGCCTCCTGCTCCTCCTCATCCAGCAGTCGTCTATCAAGGGCGAAGCTCTCCACGATCCGATCCTTGACATTTTCAGTCAAGTCCTGGAGACCCGCACAAGATCTCTTTACATCACCACACGCACTGGCAGTGGACACTGGCAAGAAGCTGGACCATTGTGAGTATCTAGAAAAGTGACCCCGATGTGGCCAGCGAGCTCAAAATAACCACGAGTCCGCTCACCTCACTCTCTGCTGCTACGCTCCGGATTCACTCCCCTCGTTTCCACTAACCTCCACTGCTGCAACTCTCTTATTTGTGGCCTTTCTGCCAACGCCTTCGCTCCTCTCGAGCAGATGTATAACTACATAGCCAACCACGCTGATCAGAGGTGCGGATACAAAATTCCTCAGACTGGATAATTTTTAACCTCCCGTGCAAATGCCACACTTCTATTCTCCTTTCTCAACTCCTACAGGGTTCCTGTCTACTATCGCAGTCTGTTGAAATGTCTCACTCGAGTCTACAAATCCCTCCGTGTTCTTACTCCACCCTATCTCGCTTCTGTTGTCTCCCACTGCACTGCCCCCACATCCCTTCCTCTCTGCTCACAGTCTCTACCTCCCTTTGAACAACCGCCATCTCTTCTCCCTCGCCCATCTTGCTGCTACTGCTACTCGCTGTCCCCACCCTGTAGCTACGACCAGGCCTTCCACAACCCCTATCACTCCCCTAACCCCTCTCATTACACCTATCACTCCCCCAATCACTACCACAACCCCCTATCACTACCCCAACCCCTATCACTCCCCTAACCCCAATCGTTACCCCTATCACTACCCTAACCCCTATTATTACCCCTCCATAATCTCTCCCGCCTGCTTTCCAAACGTTCACCGTAACTACACCACCACTTTTAATAACCACACTCTTTATCTCAAGCACTATAATCTTATGTACCATTTGTATAATTGCTGTAAAGTACCTTAGGTTAAGGCGCTATAGAAATCTAGATAATATAAGAGCGGCCACTGATGACTTCTTAGCTTTAAGCTCTGTGGGTGTTTGTGTGTCTATTACATTATGGATATTAATTATGTAAGATATACTGCACCAGTGCATCCGTGTGTATTGAGATAGTAGACATTGTTGCATTTCTTTCAGGCATCACATCTGCGCAACCACACATCTATCGCACGGGTGCAGAGACAAGGCCATGAAGGAGGTTGTCACTGGTGTAGGCCAATCAGTTTCAATGACAATGCATACATTATCAAAGTATATGTATTTATACTTAGAGCTTTCGTGACTGCAGAAATTAATATTCTTTGGGTCTTTTGGTAAAGTCACGTAGATAGGTTCAAAGAAAATAACAAAAGACGTTTCGATCGCAACACAAGCGGTCGTCATCAGGATGTGTGTGTAGCGATCGAAACGTAGTAGTGTTTTGTTGTTTTCTTTGAACCTATCTCCATGACTTCACCGAAAGACCCAAAGAATATATATATTTATTCGCATTTTGCTGCATTCAATATCTTGATACTGGTGAAAGGTTCCTATATAAGCCTATCTGTTGTTTGATTGTAAAGCAGTGCTTACGGTGCCCAGAGTTATTGTAGATTGTTGGTCGGCGAAGCAGCGCAAAGGCAGATGTAAAATGATCACGTAAAATGTTAACATTTCTACAATGTTCACATAAGCTGCGTATTTATTTCAAACGACTCACAATTGTTTGAATTGGTGCAGCATTCATTGCCAACCGATTAGCACGTGTTGGCTACATACGCTGCGAAAGAATTTAAACATACAACCGGACATATTTTAAAGATGAACCTCTTATTTTGTCGATAATTGGTGAATAAATTTGTGATAAAAGAAAAATTAAGATTGGTATGAACAGACCAAGATTCACCAAGGGGTAGGACAGCTTCTGGGAATCGGTGCAAGTCCATAACAAAGGTTTTTTTTGTTATATCGCGTAAATATAAATGTCGTTAAAACCCGCCACCACTCGACACAGCCAATTAGTAAGGGTTTGTCACGTAAACAAACGTGCTAATTCGTCACTAGTTCAGCACTAACTTCTTGTGTTTTGGAGAGTAAACCCACTACAACGTTTACGATTCGAGAACAATGGTGCAAGTCGTTTGTAAATACAGTACGTGTATATTGGGACTGCAGTCATCTGAAGACAGACATTTATCATCTACCTGAAAAGATTTTAATGAATTCTTCAGAGAAGTGACGGAATTTTCTTCCGTAGTCTTCTCCTTTTTCATTCTTCTATTCTCTCCTGCAATTGTCTCCTGTGGTGAGACGGCAGCAGAATTGATAGAACATGTCAAGATAATGAGATCAATTACTGGGACGTGAGCAGAGAAATTGCTTCAAAAATGTGTTGAGGGTCTAGAAATCTGCAATTGTACTGAGATCCAGTGTTATAATAGAAAACAAATCCAACATCAACGGAGAAAAGGATGTTGGAGTGAAGGATCAATGATTAACATAATGACTCTAACCAGTGCCAGATTATCTTAGTAGCAAAAGTAGCATATGCTACGGGCCCCGCACTTTCAAGGGCCCCAAGCTATATGCTTTCAAGCTATCAATTCTGCTTGAGTGAGTCTGCACTTGCTCTATTGCTATAGTCCTATACTGCCTTCAACTTTTATAAAGACTAGGTGTTTAAGGTTAGTGATTTGTCGTATTATCTTGCTGTATAGCAAATGAAAAAATACAATTACTTAACTATGCAAGTAAAAAGTTTGTGTTTTAATATCTACGTGTTTTTATTTTATTTAGGGCCAGCTTGTAACATATGCTACAAGCCCCGCACTAACTTAATTCGGCACTTACTCTAACCAATCGTCCGAAAGACAAAATGGCCACACGTTCCTCCATACAACATGGCCGCTATGACGTCACTGCTTGAGCCAGATTGTGGCTGATGTAAGTACAATGTAGTGGCATAGCGCTGGCTGCTGGTGAAAAAGGGGAACTAAGGTGTACGGCAGTACTCTCGTCAGCAGGCCACAATATATACGAGAGGGGGACATCTAGGGGAAAGGTCACAGAAGGGGCTCATCAGAAATCCCCGGAAATATTAATTAAGAGGCTTTAATTCTTTGTAGATAATATTGCCTCGGGTAAATAGCTTTTTATATTGTATTTTACATATTCCAAGTGTTTAGCATTCTGAAGATGCCTTTATTGAGATCATTAGCACGATATATTCTGTCACCGTTTGGTAAGCTATGGCAAGTGGCTTGAGTGAAGGCACTTTATAAATATGAATTAGATCAGATGTACTGATTTACTATACTCTATGTAGACTCACATCTCAATGGACTAACTTCTCGAAAGTATTGATACCGATACAGTACAAGTCCTCGTTTAATGCGGTAGATGCGTTCCTGAAAATTTAAGCAAAAAATGCTTGAAGTGAAAACTATTTATCCATAAATATTGTAATGATAAAGTTTGGCGAGATACAATGTACACACACACAGTGAGGGTATGCTGCCACGTTGATGTATCATTCTGCACACAGTATCACTGTACCGCTGAGACGGACGTTCCGCGTTACAACGGGGTAAGGATTCCTCATTGTCCAAAAAGTGTTTGCAAAATGTAAGAACCGCGTTATAGCAAAAAAGCGTTATAGTGTGATCACGCGTTAGGTGAGGACTGACCGTACCGTGTTGACAAAAGCACAAATAACGAAAGCATCTCTCTGCTATGAAGCAAGGTCATTGCTTAATATGCATTTTATGTTTGTCCTTTTTGGGCAGCGTTATAGACGTATGTGTTGAGTTAGTTTAATTAGTTTGTTGAGACAGCCAGACAGGATTGAGCTAAACATTTCACCCAGATAACTGCACAGCAGCATAAACTGAGTGTCACTTACCTAACATTAACTCTAACAGTGACATATTTAAGAATCACAGTTATGAGACAAACAATGTATACACTTCTTAAATAATTCAGATTAATATTTTAAATTACGTATCGATGTATTTAATGGAATTGTGCAATGACGATCGCTCACCTTCTTCTTCTTTTTCTGCTTCTTCACGGTGAATGCATCGCAGCCTTTGTGACCTCCCGCCAGCATGCAGGTCTCGCAGACCAGACGCGCATGTGTCTGGCAGTAATACCTCATGGGCTCCTTGTGATCACAACATTGGCTTTTCCGTGAGCTCTTAAACTTCTCCACCAAGTCGGCTATGAACACGTTCTTGCTGAGCTCTGGTTTCTGGGCGTAGCGCCTGCGGCACTGAGGGCAGGTGAAGCGGACATGCGCCGCCTCTGCATCCCAGGCTCTCTCCACACATTTCTTGCAAAAGTTGTGGCCGCAGGCTAGACTCACGGGGATGTCAAATAATTGGAGACAGATGGAGCAGGAGAAATCGTCCTCTTGGCTCGATGAAGACGAAGCCATGGTCTCTGGCGAGTGCACGACGCCACTGCGGTGGGGCTCTTTTAGTACGATGCATGGAATGAGGAAATCTAAATTTAGATGCAGTGGTTAGGTGCACGCCTTGACACGTCAGCTGCAAAGCAAACATTCGACATTTCAAACTGGTTGAGTATGGACAATACTGCTTGTTCCCTACGGTCTGGTTAAAAACTCAAACACTCCGTTTGCCAAAAGCACTGCAAGTTAGGCACAGTAGGTGGAGAGGTGGATAGACCTACCTGCCACTTTTTGAAGAAGGGCAACTGATCGAAACGTTGCCTGTTATTTTATACAAAAACCCCACGGTTTGTGAGGCAAATCCTTCGCAAGTTTCAGCCACAGACACAGACAGACATAAAATGCCTTTTATAGGTTAGATCACCCGGTGCGTGATTATCCGGCTTCCAACATTATCCAGCGGGCCCAGGCCAATCCGGCGAAAACCAGAGAATCCGCTCCAAAGGCTGTAACTAGTCCGGTGATCGGCACCATGTGCACGACAAAGTAACAACGCTTTATACCAGTGTCAAATATTACGTCGGATACACTAAACACTACATACAACTGAGACAATGAAAATGCTGCACTTTTCATGACTAATAACCGCAGTCATAAAACAGAAAATATCGATACTCTTTGGTTTTTTATTTTATTTATTTTTTACCTACGCGACTTTACCAAAAAAACAAAGAGTATGGAGCCTTACAGTCACGAAAACTTCAAATCTAGAAGAAAATATTGAGTGCGATCCGGTGAAAAGTGCGCGCCGGAGCACCGGTCCAAAGGCTGCATCAGATCGGCGATCGTCAAACGCAAGAGGTTTCCAAACAAGAGCCTAGCGCTACGTACATCACCCCATGCGGAGTCTTCGAGATTGGAGCAGTAAGTACGGTACAGTAAATACGGTATCTTTTACTGGTAGGAACGAAGTGAACCAGCCTACAATAGATTATATCGTCCGTCCGTCCGATGTCCGATTAGGTGTAGCAACATCGCCCCCTACTGCAAACACTTGGCAGGACCCTACAAAAACCTTTACACTCATTGAGGCTTTCCTGGCTAAACAAGTGTAATAATACATTATGTTTATATTCTTTGGTTATTCGTTCCTACCAGCCCACCCCGCAGGGACCTGTTTATAGGATATATTTTTTTGTCCATTTGAAATTTTTCTTTTACGCCACACTCACGAGCAGCTTGCAGCCTCAGAATCCCAGGCTCTGATGCACGAATCGCAGCAAGGTGAGTGCTTGACAGACTCCGTACTCGGCGGTACCGTAGACGTCAAACGCCCACGGCTCACAGGTTGCAGAAATGTGGTTGCACTGGTAGGTTCACCAATGGCGAATTCTTCCTCCTTGAAAGCCCACGGCGGAGCCTGCAGGGCACGGCCACCACACCCAGACACCGCGATGGTCAGGAGTGGCCTGAATACCACTGTGCTTGTAACACTGAAACCTGTTCATACACTCCCTGCACCAGTCTGCTTGTAACACTGCAACCTGTTCATACACTCCCTGCACCAGTCTGCCTGTAACACGGAAACTTTAATCAATCTACCTGAAAACTCAGCTCCAGGTCCCTCGTCTCTCTGTCTGAAGGACTTTGTAACAACCTTTGACACTCTCTCTGCCTGAAAACTAAAATATCAAAGATGATCACGCAATTTTAAAATATTCACGGGTATCAAATTTCTAAATTCCACCTGCTGACATTTGGAAAACAGCAACCTGTTAACCACTTTACCTGGAGCCTGACCTATCATTAGCATAAAATAACTCTGCCCTCAAATATCTGATAACCTTTGAAAAATAACGTAAGGCTCATTGGCTGATGCACGGTTTAGGTGTGTACACCTGCATTATACAATAACGATGTTTTAAATCTGCTCCTGTGTCCCGTGTTTCACTCTCCTTCAAAACATTAGAAAACATTACGTGACGTGCCCATCTCGATCCGCGAATGAATCGTTGCCATTGATGACATGTTAGTGAATCTGCTCAATGATTTGGCCGCGGAATTTTACGCAAGATCAGTAAGGGTTTTAAGTTGAAATAAACGCGGACATCAGAATATACTTGCACGCGGGCAATGATGAAATCGGACATCTTAAAAACACTTTTTTAAAGGCCATAGCGAATCAACATAGCAGTATCAAAGAGTATAGCAGTATCGTCTAGTGTTAGGACAGACTTACATTAACATTTCATTAAAACGCCATTATTTTTTCTCTTTAAACCGCCGGTTTTTAAGTTGAAATAAAAAAATAAAAGCGGACATTTCCAAGATGGCGGCCCCGAGGAGACGCGGCAGAATCGATCATTTGGGTGGGAATCGATGTCCTAGTGGATCGCAATTCGCGATTCATCACGCTTCAACCACGCCCCCCCCCGTGACGTCATAGTAACGTAGATGGGCAAAGACACGGCCACTACCAAGCCTCCGCCTTTATTTCAAGTCCAACTTCAGCCACGGCGTTAACCGTTGGATGTTAATGTGCCATTGTAATGAAGGAACACTGGGTGGCGTTATATCGGTGTGGTCCGGGACTTTTTTTCTTGTTTTTGCTGCTTTGTCCAAGCTCGAAAAATCGGACTTAAATCATTCATTACTTGAACCTTATGGCGGGACCCCGGGGTTTCCAAATAAACGGAAGTCTAAAATCGTTATTAGTTTCGATTTAAAGCTTTCGTGACTGCAGGGATTCATCTTCTTGGTTCTTTCGGTAAAGTCACGTAGAAGGGAAATAATAAAATAATTAAAATAAACCAATAAAATAATTCTCACGACGTTTCGGCCACAACGCAAGCAGCCGTCCTCAGGTGAAGAACAGGTCTGTCGGAAAAACACCTGAGGTTCACCAATGGCGAATTCTTCCTCCTTGAAAGCCCACGGCGGAGCCTGCAGGGCACGGCCACCACACCCAGACACCGCGATGGTCAGGAGTGGCCTGAATACCACTGTGCTTGTAACACTGAAACCTGTTCATACACTCCCTGCACCAGTCTGCTTGTAACACTGCAACCTGTTCATACACTCCCTGCACCAGTCTGCCTGTAACACGGAAACTTTAATCAATCTACCTGAAAACTCAGCTCCAGGTCCCTCGTCTCTCTGTCTGAAGGACTTTGTAACAACCTTTGACACTCTCTCTGCCTGAAAACTAAAATATCAAAGATGATCACGCAATTTTAAAATATTCACGGGTATCAAATTTCTAAATTCCACCTGCTGACATTTGGAAAACAGCAACCTGTTAACCACTTTACCTGGAGCCTGACCTATCATTAGCATAAAATAACTCTGCCCTCAAATATCTGATAACCTTTGAAAAATAACGTAAGGCTCATTGGCTGATGCACGGTTTAGGTGTGTACACCTGCATTATACAATAACGATGTTTTAAATCTGCTCCTGTGTCCCGTGTTTCACTCTCCTTCAAAACATTAGAAAACATTACGTGACGTGCCCATCTCGATCCGCGAATGAATCGTTGCCATTGATGACATGTTAGTGAATCTGCTCAATGATTTGGCCGCGGAATTTTACGCAAGATCAGTAAGGGTTTTAAGTTGAAATAAACGCGGACATCAGAATATACTTGCACGCGGGCAATGATGAAATCGGACATCTTAAAAACATTTTTTTAAAGGCCATAGCGAATCAACATAGCAGTATCAAAGAGTATAGCAGTATCGTCTAGTGTTAGGACAGACTTACATTAACATTTCATTAAAACGCCATTATTTTTTCTCTTTAAACCGCCGGTTTTTAAGTTGAAATAAAAAAATAAAAGCGGACATTTCCAAGATGGCGGCCCCGAGGAGACGCGGCAGAATCGATCATTTGGGTGGGAATCGATGTCCTAGTGGATCGCAATTCGCGATTCATCACGCTTCAACCACGCCCCCCCCCGTGACGTCATAGTAACGTAGATGGGCAAAGACACGGCCACTACCAAGCCTCCGCCTTTATTTCAAGTCCAACTTCAGCCACGGCGTTAACCGTTGGATGTTAATGTGCCATTGTAATGAAGGAACACTGGGTGGCGTTATATCGGTGTGGTCCGGGACTTTTTTTCTTGTTTTTGCTGCTTTGTCCAAGCTCGAAAAATCGGACTTAAATCATTCATTACTTGAACCTTATGGCGGGACCCCGGGGTTTCCAAATAAACGGAAGTCTAAAATCGTTATTAGTTTCGATTTAAAGCTTTCGTGACTGCAGGGATTCATCTTCTTGGTTCTTTCGGTAAAGTCACGTAGAAGGGAAATAATAAAATAATTAAAATAAACCAATAAAATAATTCTCACGACGTTTCGGCCACAACGCAAGCAGCCGTCCTCAGGTGAAGAACAGGTCTGTCGGAAAAACACCTGAGGACGGCTGCTTGCGTTGTGGCCGAAACGTGAGAATTATTTTATTATGTTTTATTTGTATTATTGCCCTTCTACATGACTTTACCGAAAGAACCAAGAAGATCGTTATTAGTTAATTAATTTTGGCGACTCCATCCCACAGCGCACATGAACGCCGCGACCCACCAGAAATCAATCCTCTCGTTCTTCACCAAGCACCCGTCGTTGCAAAAAATTGCCGTAGTCACAAACAAATCTTTGATTAGCGTATCGTGTAGAGCTCGTCGAGAGGAATAGATTTCCGTGTTGTTCGCCTTCAACGAACATAAAATTATGTCGCAACGCAGTTTATGCGAGAGCCGGGGGCTTATGGGACCCCGGGGTCCCGCCATAAGGTTCAATTGACGACGTTTTTTTTTTTCTTTAGTGACTTGCTTACCGTTTCCTCTATTCTTGCACTCATGTTGTTCTTATGCCTTGTGTTTTGCTGTTGTAACTCGCCGACCCGCCCATACCGGGCATCTGTGAAAAATTGCTTCAAATCTCATCGGATTCTTGCAGTCAAAAACACGTCCCTTCGGAGTGGGCAGGTAGGAACTTGGTTGGACAGCGCATTCACGCACGACAGAAAGCTCGCGGTCACGTGACGCACTTCAACCAATCCGGGAGCGTGCATGTTTGGGAGGGGCTATGCACGACAGACACATAATCCCTGGTGGGCAGTGTAGAACTGTTGTTCCAACCTGTATAAAGATTCTGAACTACCTGGCCAAAGAGCCGCAAGAGGGCAGACAAAGAACCCTAAGTGGGCAGCCAAAGGGCCCCTAGGGGGCAGCCAAAAAGCCGCTGAATGTGGCTCCGGAACCGCACGATGCCGACGTCTGATCTAACCCAACAGCAGCTTTCACGTGTCGACTGAGTCTCAAATGAGCACCTACGAAGGCCGCTACGGCACTGCACCTATGGGGGGGGGATGTCGCCAACAGCGTGCCCGGCCGCCTTTGTCTCCCCAGTGCTGATGTTTTTTTTGTTACCGCAACAGGGATTTATTTTAAACTGTTGTCAACCTAGGAGAGGGGCCCCAGGAGTGGTTCAGATGATCGCTGTGAATGGTGGTGGTGGTGGCGGCCGTGAGCGGGATTCAAACTCGGGTCTCTTTCGGGTTCGTAGCGCAGCGCAGCTCTAATCGCTGCGCTTCCACTCCCCATAATGTACGTTGAACTTCTTTCGCGTTGTACGGGCTATTTGGAGGTACGGGAAAGGATTCAAACTAAACACAACAAGAAGAAGCAGCTCTAAAGAAACGGATTCGTCAATCTAGATGATGATTTAAAAGTGCATCATAGCTCGCAGTGGCTTCCTAATATCGGAAGGAAGGAAGAGCGTTCCAGACGGCTGCAGAAGCGCATCTGAAAGCGCCGCGCGATGATGCGGTGACCACCGTCTTTGTTCGACGGCCAGCCAAAAGTGTAGTGTATAGTGCAGTGTAAAGCGGTGTATAGTGTAGGGTATAGTAGTGTATCATGTAGTGTAAAGTGTAGTGTATAGTGCGGTGTAAAGCAGTGTATGGCGTAGGGTATAGTAGTGTATAGTGTAGTGTATAGTGTAGTGCATAGTCTAGTGTACAGTGTAGTGTACGGTGTAGTGTATAGTGCGGTGTAAAGCGGTGTATAGTGTAGGTATAGTAGTGTATCGTGAAGTGTATAGTAGTGTACAGTGTAGTGTATAGTGTGGTGCATAGTATCGTGTAAAGTGTAGTGTATAGTGTAGTGTATAGTGTAGTGTATCGTATAGTGTAGTGTATAGTGTAATGTATACAGCATCTGAAGCGCGCAGTTGAACCAAAAGCCGCGGCTGCTGCTGCGAGGATGATGAGCGGAGTTCGCGTGATGATGGTTTATCCTACACAGCAGCGACGGACAGGGGCGTGCACGTGGGACACAGCACTCCATGTGCAGCATCGAATACTTCATTTGCGTTGAACGGCAAAAACAACGACGACACAACTTCCAATCGAAGTCTTTATTTCTGTTAAAGAGCACACGGTGAGCGATGGCGTAACGAAAGTGTCCACGTACGTAACATGCATATGATTTATTTTATACCTACGTGACTTTACCGAAAGAACCAAAGAGTATATATAAACCATTTCAAAAGGAAAAAAGTGCAAATTAATGTTAAATAAGATCACAGTGTGTATCCTGATTATGCATCGTCTTCGATCGTGACTGGCGCACAAGTCCATCGATAGGACTATTAAAATAGTTCAATATATACGGTGGGGGTGGGGGGGTAATCCGAACATGAGTATACGCAAAAATAAAGTTGATTATTTATCATTTATATTGTTTTCATGAGATACCGGTGTAGATTTGATATGCGTGTACGCCGTTAGACTCGTTTTACGCTTTAGTTTGTTGTGAATGTTGAGTGGGTTATTTTTCATTTGTCTGGTCCAGGAGGTAATACCCCCATTTCGGATGTGATGACGAGTCGACAACAATGGAGAAATAACAAAAGGTTGTATTTAACCTTTCTGGCCATAACACAGGAGTTGTGTTAAGATGTTCAAACACCGAATAGATTCTGACTTTTGCAAGGCATCATCAAGTCTGCAATAACCACACATTTGCGGGAAAAACATGCAAACACACATGTTCCGATAATGAGAAGAGGTTTTCCCATTTGTTCTGGCAACAAAACAGCTGTGTTGAGTTGTTAAAACACCAAACTGAAACCTTTCTCAAGGAATCGTGTCTGCATTAACGACAATACTTGTGGTCAGAATGGAAACAAAAAACACATTGATCGTATGATGCATTGTCCTTGAAACCGATTGGCCTATACCAGAGACAGCAGCCATCTTTATGGCCTAGTCTCACTAGCAGTGTCAGTCGACCAACGATAGTCACGACGAGTCCTCCGGTTCACTCCATCTCAATTTTGTTTCTTAATCTCTGGGCAGTGGGGTTTACTGCTGTCGCTGCTGCTGCTGTTGATAAGATGTTAAAGTCGTACAGCTACCAAACCGAGGGACCTTGAAGGACTTGCACACACCGCATTGCATTGTTGTTGATATTGTTGATGATAATGCCGTGCCACATCAATCCATGCCGACAAGTGGTAACAATGCCCGCTAGGTAGCCGCCTGGGCGAAGAATCGAACCCTGCCGAGAGACTCGTCGATAGGAGTCGCCAATGCGCCTCTCTTATACGCAGCGATTAAGAGGTTGTGTATATATATTATTAAGTAATATATTAATATTATGTTATCTCATTGTACTATAGAATTGTGTGTGGTTTTAGTTTTGAGTATCGATGTGATGATGATGGCGCTTTGAGTGGTAGATTTGTGTTGTTGTTTTTTGATGCCTTGCCCAAACTCGATAAATCGGACTTATATATAATTGAGTTATTGATATTTACTGACTCGCTTACCGTGTTATCTATGTTGCACTCCTATCGCGGCGTGCTCCCTCACATGTGTTTGTTGTGTTTGTTGGAACTCGATGGCCTCTGTGCCCCATACTGGGGCATCTGTGGACAAATCAAGAGCTTCCTAGCTCATCGGATTCCTCCTAACTCCTGCATTTTAAAATCAACATTCTGAGATTTGTGCCAGACGGCCGCCACGGGGAGTGTGAACAAAAAATCTACGTTGATACTCTTTGGTTCTTTCGGTAAAGTGACGTAGTTATAAGTAAAATATACTAAGTGACCATACCGAATGAACCAAAGAGTATGGATTGTTGCAGTCACGAAAGCTTCAAATCAAGATCAACGTTGACTTCAACCCGCTGGGTCCGAATGGTCTCATGTATCCCTCGTACGCGGTGTTAAGAGTTTCGCAGTGACATCTGCAGCCACGAGGGGCCGCTACAGCCACACCAGTAACAATGGAATCTATTGTTATAGTTCCCACGTGATGGTGATGATGATGATAAGCCGCCAACTCAGTTGAGCTGCTATCGTTTGTGATGGCCAGAAGCGACAGAGCGGCTCAGCTGGTAAAAAAAAATTAGTTTATAGATTAATGGTCAGGGAGTGAGTTCAACAGGTAACTGGATAGTCAAGTAGTCGGGTAACTCAATAGCTACGTACCAGGGTAGCTAGTTAGCAAGGTAGTTGGGTAACTGTGTAACGAAACAACCAGGTAACAAGATGACCATTTAATATGATAGCCGGGTAAACAGGTTAACAGAATAGCCAGGTAACCACATAACGAGATACTCTAGTAATCAGTGAACCAGCCAAACGTGTGAATGTCTAGGATAGGTGACCAGAAATCCATGTTCTTACGCAGAAGACCAGGTTAACGCGCAGTTTACCAATCATCAGGCTAGGGTGACTGTGCAGGCGCATACGAGGGGGGGGGGGGTGACCAGCACAACGCCCCGCTGCCTTTTGTCTCCCCACTGGCGTTGTTTACTACACACTAGTCCACCAGGTACTCATTTGAGGCTGAGTCGACCTAGGCGGAGTACGGCTGTAGGTACCGCGACTGATGCGCGGTCAGGTGATGACGACGACGGGTAGGTGGGCAGGTGAGTAGGTGGGTAGGTGGGCAGGTCACGTGTCGCACGTGGGTCACGTGGGTCTCGTGTCGCACGTGGGTCACGTGGGTCACGGCCCTCGCCGTGGTGACGATGAGACGGCCAGAGACAGAGAGGCTGCGAAGAGAACGGAGATCACGTTACTAACGCGCGTGTGTGTGTACGTCTGTGTGTGTACGTGCGTGTGTGTGTACTGTGTACGTGTGTGTGTACGTGTGTGTGTGTGTGTAAGTGTGCGTGTGTGTGTACGTGTGTGTGTGTACGTGTGTGTACATGTGTGTGTGTGTGTACGAGTGTGTGTACGTGTGTGTGTGTACTTGTGTGTACGTGTGTGTACGTGTGTGTACGTGTGTGTGTGTGTACGGGAGCGGTAGTGTAGCGTTGAGCGCTACAAACCCGGCGACCAAAGTTCGATTCCCGCTCACGGCCAACACCGGTGACGATTATCTGAACCGGTCCTGGGCCTCCCCTAGATCGACTCAGCCTCAAATGAGTACCTGGTGCGATGTGTAAACTCATCGCCACAAGGAAGGCAAAGGCGGCCGGGCGTGGTGCTGGCCACCCACCCCCTCGTGTGCTGTGCCGGCCTTCATAGGTGCTCGCTAACAGCACTTGCCCCGACAGTCTGTTACAGGCTATACGGGGGATCGTTGTCTCTGTGTGTAGCCTGTAACAGAGAGTTGGGGCAAGTGCAAAGACAAAGATGCCCTGTATAGCCTCAGACAGAAAGTTGGGGCAAGTGCAAATACAAAGATGCCCCGTATAGCCTGCAACAGGCAGTTGGGGCAAGTGCAAAGACAAAGATGCCCCGTATAGCCTGCAACAGGCAGTTGGGGCAAGTGCAAAGACAAAGATGCCCCGTATAGCCTCAGACAAAAAGTTGGGGCAAGTGCAAAAACAAAGATGCCCCGTATAGCCTCAGACAGAAAGTTGGGGCAAGTGCAAAGACAAAGATGCCCCGTATAGCCTGCAACATGCAGTTGGGGCAAGTGCAAAGACAAAGATGCCCCGTATATAGCCTGCAACAGGCAGTTGGGGCAAGTGCAAAGACAAAGATGCCACGTATAGCCTCAGACAGAAAGTTGGAGCAAGTGCTCCCGCACAGACACCAGACACGCGTGCTCACCCGTGGAGGGGTTGACGGCTCATCAAGCGATGGGGACTTTGTACGCCACTGCAGGGCGCCGCCTCCTGAGGTAGTGGCCCCGCATGAGACCTCCCGTTCGGGGGTCACCACCGTCTGGCCTGGGTCCGTGGGGCCGGCGGACCAGGCGGCCTTGCATGGGCCTGGGCTTAGGGGCAGCTGTGGAGAGGGACCGAGGGGGGGGGAGAGATATTCGCGGGGTGACGCCACAGGATTTTTTCTGTTGCGCGTAGTCACTTTAAGATGTTCTTTGTTCATGTTTTTGTTTTGTTGCGGTTGCACCCGAGTCAAGAGCCACATGGCTCACAGGGCTATACCTCACACTCATCCGTGGTGCCCACCCCCACCTGTTCTGTGATGTGATGTATGGAGGCACGTGTGTATGTTGGACTTTAGCATCGTGGTGTAGCGTATAGTAGTGTAGTGTATAGTGTAGCGCATAGTAGTGTCGTGTATCGTGGAGTGTATAGTAGTGTCGTGTATAGTGTAGTGTATAGTAGTGTCGTGTATAGTGTAGTGTATAGTAGTTTCGTGTATAGTGTAGTCCATAGTGTAGTGTATAATAGTGTAGTGTATAGTGTAGTGCATAGCGTAGTGCATAGTAGTGCAGTGTATAGTCTAGTGCATAGTAGTGTCTTGTATAGTGTAGTGTATAGTGTAGTGTATAGTGTAGTGCATAGTAGTGTAGTGTATATTGTAGTGTATAGTAGTGTAGTATGTGTCTGGATGTTGAACTTCTTTCGCACCGTACGTAACCAACCGCACTAATCGGAGGTGCAGGTGAAGGACAAAAAACTAAACACAACAACAACAAGAAGCAGCTCTAAATTAATGCGTTTTCAATCTAGATTCAAAAGTGGTTTCCTCATATGTGTACAGAGACAGTGGTTCTTCTTAACCTGGGGTGCATCACGCACCCCCTGGGGGTGAGAGACACAAACAGATTTGTAAATCGTCGACAGCACAAATTAAGCACGGGTCGACGTCGCTAACAACCCTCCGTTGTCTTATCAACACCCTCCACGCGTTTGTTCGCATTGCTTCGTGAACACTGCAGCCAAGGCTAAGAACCACTGCTCCAGATGATTTATACACGCGGAGGACCGCAGATCTCGGGCAACTGCGAGCAGCGCCGACCCGTCGTCACAACTCCACCAGGCTGCTTCGGACTGTCCCTTTCCCACTCATCTGCGGTTCGTCCGGTTTCCCTTCCCCCCTCTCCTCCACATTTAGAGACGTGGAGTTAAATTGATGTGGGATTAGGAGGATTATTTCGCTGCTGTCAATGTCCACGTGACGACGATGACGACGGTGATGAGCCTCTTCTTTGAGCTGCTATCATTTGTGCAGACGCAGTGGCTGTGAGATGTTGACTACCTTGCCTGGTGTACAGGAGGTCGTGGGTTCGATCTCGACACTGACGATGCCTGCTGCTGTAGATTTGGAGTTTGCGTCTCTCTTTCTCTGTCATCATCATCACGGTGGCTAGGAGATGTTGACTACCTCGCCTGGTGTACAGGAGGTTCGTGGGTTCGATCTCGACCCTGACGATGCCTGCTGCTGTAGATTTGGAGTTTGCGTCTCTCTCTCTCTGTCATCATCATCACGGTGGCTAGGAGATGTTGACTACCTCGCCTGGTGTACAGGAGGTTCGTGGGTTCGATCTCGACCCTGACGCTTGCTGCTGTAGATTTGGAGTTTGCGTCTCTGTCTCTCTCTGTAATCATCATCACAGTGGCTAGGATATGTTAACTTCCTCTGGTAACAATGAATACATTTTTTTAAAAGATAATAGTCTTGTTTTAGTTTACGGAGCACCCCCCGTGTGTGCACTTACCACACGTCTCGTGGAACAGAGCCAGGCACAGCACGGCGAGCAGGAGGGTCGCCTTGACGTTCATCGTCGTCTTGGGAAGGAGAAGTCTCGGCTGGAGAGAGAGGAGCAGAGAGCGCAGGGCTGGAGATAGATGGAGCGAGAGAGACAGAGACGGAGCGAGAGATATGGAGAGAGAGACGGAGCGAGAGATCGAGAGAGACTTGGAGGGAGTGACTTGAGCTACAAGTGGGTTCTGTTGGGAGATTGCCTTCGATTTATAGCCCTCGCCGTGACATCTTCTGCCCCCCTCCCTCCCCCTCCACTCATCCCGGTCGAGTCTCAACAGCGGCACGAGAGGAGGTGGAGGAGGAGGAGGGGGAGGAGGAGGCATCTCGTTTGGTTTCCCAGCACACCCGGGGTCTCAACAGAAAGTCCCCTCCCGTGTGTATCTGCGGCTTCCTTCCCAGGAAAAAGGAAGAAAAATGAAATTCTCGTGAAAGCGGCGACTTTTGGGTGTGGGGGTGGCAAGGAGGGAGGGGAGGGGGAGAAGAGGGGGGGGAGTGGTGGCGCAGCGGTTAGCGCAGCGCTGCGCAAACCCGTCAAGAGACCAGAGTTCGATTCCCGATCGCGGCCACCGGCACCAATGAATGACGATTGTATCGGAACCGGTTCTGGGCCTCTCCCCTAGGTCGACTCAGCCTTGGATAAAAAAAGTGCCTGGTGCGGTGTGTAGTAAACGTCGCCACTGGGGGAGACAAAGGCGGACGGGGCGTGGTGCTGGCCACCCACCCCCTCGTGTGCCACAGCGCCGGTAGCCTTCATAGGCGCTGCTACTCGCTAACAGCACTTGCCCCAACAGTCTACTAGAGGCTACACCGGGGATCTTTGTCTTTGTGTGTTCATATGCACTGCTGCTACTCGCAAACAGCACTTGCCCCTGCAGTCTACTAGAGGCTACACGGGGGACCTTTGTCTTTGTGTTCACAGGCGCTGCTACTCGCTAACAGCACTTGCCCCTGCAGTCTACTAGAGGCTACACGGGGGATCTTTGTCTTTGTGTGTTCATAGGCGTTGCTGCTGATGCTACTCGCTAACAGCACTTGCCCCAACAGTCTGTTACAGGCTACACGGGGGACCTTTGTATTTGTGTGTTAGTAGGCGCTGCTGATGCTACTCGCTAACAGCACTTGCCCCAACAGTCTGTTACAGGCTACACGGGGGATCTTTGTCTTTGTGTGTTCACAGGCGCTGCTACTCGCTAACAGCACTTGCCCCAACAGTCTCTCGCAGGCTACACAGGGGATCTTTGTCTTTGGGGGAAAACAGCAGCACCTCAGGCAGACGACGGCGGAGGCTGCGTTGCTCGAGGTCACAGAGCCCTCGTGCCCAGCTTCTGTTTGGCTGCGTAGCTCAAGGGCGCCGCGGTGGCTAGGAGATGTTGACTACCTCGCCTGGTGTGCAGGAGGTCGTGGGTTCGATCCCCACCCTGACGATGCCTGCTGCTGTATATTTGGAGTCTGCGTCTCTCTCTCATCATCGTCACCACGGTGGCTAGGAGATGTTAACTACCTCGACTGGTCTACAGGAGGTCGTGGGTTCGATCCCGACCCTGACGATGCCTGCTGCTGTATATTTGGAGTCTGCGTGTCTCTCTCATCATCATCATCACAGTGGCTAGGAGATGTTAACTACCTCGCCTGATCGACAGGAGGTCGTGGGTTCGATCCCGACCCTGACGATGCCTGCTGCTGTATATTTGGAGTCTGCGTGTCTCTCTCATCATCATCATCACAGTGGCTAGGAGATGTTAACTACCTCGCCTGATCGACAGGAGGTCGTGGGTTCGATCCCGACCCTGACGATGCCTGCTGCTGTAGATTTGGAGTTTGCGTCTCTCTCTCATCATCGTCATCACGGTGGCTAGGAGATGTTGACTAACTCGCCTGGTCTACAGCAGGTCATGGGTTCGATCCCGACCCTGACGATGCCTGCTGCTGCTGTATATTTGGAGTCTGCGTCTCTCTCATCATCATCATCACGGTGGCTAGGAGATGTTAACTACCTCGCCTGGTCGACAGGAGGTCGTGGGTTCGATCCCGACCCTGACGATGCCTGCTGCTGTAGATTTACACACGATGATGATGATGAGCTCCGGCTCGCTTATCGGCACTTTCCCCAACAGCGCCGGCTCACTTACCGGCACTTGCCCCAACATCCCCATTGAAGGCTTCCCCCAGGGGGGGGGGGGGGGGGGGCTTTGTCTTTGTGATGATGGATTGGGGGGGGAGAGTTGCCAGAGGAAGTGCCGCGAGCGTTTCTGCTAAACGTCGTTGAAGGTTCACTTGTTGATACGAACGCGGTTTCAGAGTGAGCGCGGCTCGCTTCCCGCTCGGGGCGTAGCCAGAAGCGCCGGCGTTTGGCACGCTCGGCCACGCAGATGTCTGTTTGTCTGCCACATTTTTGGTGTTTCTCGGTACAAGCAGCTTACACGGCGTGACCGGGGAATAGCGACGGTCCGCGCGCTGTGTGCGTGTGAACGAGTGCCTGGTGCGGTGTATCGTCGTACAGGATGCCCCATTTATTTGCAATGAGACTGACTGAGTGAGTGGAGTTTGGATGATCGCCCCCTGTCCTACAGAGAGAGTGAGTGGAGTTTGTATGATCGCCCCCTGTTCTATAGAGAGAGTGAGTGGAGTTTGTGTGATCTCCCCCTGTTCTACAGAGTGAGTGGAGTTTGTATGATCTCCCCCTGTTCTACACAGTGAGTGAGTGGAGTTTGTATGATCTCCCCCTGTTCTACAGAATGAAAGTGAGTGGAGTTTGTATGATCTCCTCTTATTCTACAGAGTCAGAGTGAGTGGAGTTTGTATGATCTCACCCTGTCCTACAGAGTTAGTGAGTGTAGTTTCTATGATCTCCCCTGGTTCTACAGAGTGAGGGTGAGTGGAGTTTGTATGATCTCCCTCTGTTCTACAGAGTGAGAGTGAGTGGAGTTTGTGTGATCTCCCTCTGTTCTACAGAGTGAGTGTAGTTTGTGTGATCTCCATCTGTTCTACAGAGTGAGAGTGAGTGTAGTTTGCGTGATCTCCCTCTGTTCTACAGAGTGAGAGTGAGTGGAGTTTGTATGATCTCCCTCTGTTCTACAGAGTGAGAGTGAGTAGAGTTTGTATGATCTCCCCCTATTCTGCATGGGGTTTCCTCTGGGTTCCCCGGTGTCCTCCCACAGCTAAAACAAACCCACACAAAGTGTAGCCGGTGTCGGCCAAAAACAGCATCCCATTGTTGATCAAAAACCCCGCTGCGAATCACTCAACTGCAGCAGCAGCAACATCGGCAGGATAAGAGGCCGGAGCCACTATGGGTTTCCCTGGGTAAACAGGGAGATGCACAAACACGCACACACACACACACACAGACACACATCACAACAGGTACTCATTTGAGGCTGATTTGATCTAGGGGAGGCCCAGGACCGGTTCAGATAATCGTAAGCGGTATTGGCCGTGAGCGGGAATCGAACTCGGGTCGCCAGGTTCGTAGCGCTAACCGCTACACTACCGCTCCCCACAACACAGACACACACACAGACAGACACACACAACAAAAACCGCCATTCGCCACTAAGTGGCGGTGACGTCACCACGGCGCTTGTGCCAGGCTAGGTGCACCTTGAGGCTACGCGAAGTGTCGAAGGCTCGCTGGTCACGGGACAGACCCAGCAGGTGCCACGGGTCGACTGACTGAGATGAGTGGCCGATGCACCACCACCTGTGCCCCCCCCCCCCCTACTGTGCCAACTCGCTGTGCTTTACACATACATACACACACAGACAGACACACAGACAGACAGACACACAACAAAGATCCCCCGTATAGCCTTAACAGACCGTTGGGGCAAGTGCTGTTAGCGAGCACCTATGAAGGCCGGCACGGCACACGAGGGGGTGGGTGGCCAGCACCACGCCCGAACGCCTTTGTTTCCCAAGTGGCGATGTTTACACACCGCACGGGGTACTCATTTCAGACTGAATCGACCGAGGGGAGGCCCAGGACCGGTTCAGATAATCGTCACCGGTGTTGGCCGTGAGCGGGAATCGAACCCGGGTCGCTAGGTTCGTAGCGCAGCGCGCTAACCACTACACAAAGACAAAGATCCCCGTATAGCCTTAACAGACTGTAGGGGCAAGTGCTGTTAGCGAGCACCTATGAAGGCCGGAACGGTACACGAGGGGGTGGGTGGCCAGCACCACGCCCGACCGCCTTTGTCTCCCTAGCGGCGATGTTTACACACCGCACCAGGTACTCATTTCAGACTGAGTCGACCTAGGGGAGGCCCAGGACCGGTTCAGATAATCGTCACCGGTGTTGGCCGTGAGCGGGAATCAAACCTGGGTCGCTAGGTTCGTAGCGCAGCGCCCTAACCACTACAAACACACATAGACACACAAATAGTCACACATACACACACCCAGACACGCACACAACTGGCTAATAATGTATTTGCAGAGATTCAGTTTCTAAATCCGTCACTTCCCCATCGCATCTAAAGGCTCTCTCTCTCTCTCTCCACACCCACGCTGTCCCCACGCTGTCCCCCCCCCCCCCCACGGGAATCCCCTCCAACCTGCCTCCTCTCCGTTACCAAGAATTGGCCAAATCTCTCGCCCGCTGGCAGCTTAACACCAAAGAAAAAAGATCCCCCACGTATAGCCTCGACAGACCATTGGGGCAAGTGAAGCGCCACGGTGGCTAGGAGATGTTGACCTCGCCTGGTGTGCAGGAGGTCGTGGGTTCGATCTCGACCATGACGATGCCTCCCGCTGTAGATTTGGAGTTTGCGTCTCTATCTCATCATCATCATCATCACGGGGGCTAGGAGATGTTAACTACCTCGCCTGTAAGCAGGAGGTCATGGGTTCGATCTCGACCCTGACGATGCCTGCTGCTGCACACCAGGCGAGGTAGTTAACACCACCGCCGCTGCTGCCGATGATGATGACTGCGGTGATGCAACCCATGTCGTTTTCGTGACTTCTTCTCAACGCTGACGAAATCCTGGACGCGAGAGATTCCCACGCTGGGATGGGTGTGAAGTGGGGAAGGGAGCGGTGGTGTAGTGGTTAGCGCACTGTGTGTGTGGGGAGCGGTGGTGCAGTGGTTAGCGCTCTGTGTGTGTGTGGGGGGAGTGGTGGTGCAGTGGTTAGCGCACTGTGTGTGTGTGTGGGGAGCGGTGGTGTAGTGGTTAGCGCTACGAACCCGGCGACCCGAGTTCGATTCCCGCTCACGGCCAACACCGCCGGTGACGATTATCTGAACCGGTCCTGGGCCTCCCCTAGGTCGACTCAGCCCCAAATGAGTACCTCGTGTAGCGGTGTGTAGTAAACATCGCCACTTGGGAGACAAAGGCGGCCGGGCGTGGACCGCGTGGTGCTGGCCACCCACCCCTGGTGTGCCGTCAGGCCTTCATAGGTGCCCGCTAACAGCACTTGCCCCTACAGTCTCTTACAGGCTACACGGGGGACCCTTATCTTTGTGTGTTCACAGGCGCTGCTGCTACTCGCTAACAGCACTTGCCCCAACAATTTGCGAGAGGCTACACGGGGGACCTTTGACTTTGTGTGTTCATAGGCGCTGCTGCTACTCGCTAACAGCACTTGGCCCAACAATCTGCTAGAGGCTACACGGGGGACCTTTGTCTTTGTGTGTTCATAGGCGCTGGTATTTGCTAACAGCACTTGCCCCAACAGTCTGTTAGAGGCTACACGGGGGACATTTGTATTTGTGTGTTCATAGGCGCTGCTGCTACTCGCTAACAGCACTTGCCCCAACAGTCTCTTACAGGCTACACGGGGGACCTTTATATTTGTGTGTTCATAGGCGCTGCTGCTACTCGCTAACAGCACTTGCCCCAACAATCTGTTAGAGGCTACACGGGGGACCTTTGTCTTTGTGTTTTCATAGGCGCTGCTGCTACTCGCTAACAGCACTTGCTCCAACAATCTGCTAGAGGCTACACGGGGGACCTTTGTGTTTGGCGGTGGCGGCTTTCTCGGTATTGTGGCTATCCGTGATCACATTCGCAGTTATTTAACCTGCTCCAGGCTATTGGCGGAGGTGGTGGGGATTTTTCATCTTCACATCGAGGCAGAAGAGGAAGTTGACCACTCGTGTTGTTGTTCTCGGAAGGGGACAATGCACCCAAGGGGGGTGGGGGGGGCCGCCACTACCTATTCCGATAGCTACGGATGTATTTGTGCAACGTCCATAAATGACGTCACGCACCTCAGAAACGTGAATACAGCGCCACATTAAATAAGCACTACATTGAAATCGCGTGACGTCATTTATGGACGGCCCCTAAGAGGTTAAAACCACCAAACTGAAACCTTTTGCAAGGAATCAATGTCACTGCATTCACCACATATACTTGTTGTGAACATGCAAACAAAAAAAACCACCACGCTCTGGTAGTAAATTAACCCTATGGTTCTCGCATAAACATTATAATGTAAAACAAAAACTTTACTGTTTTTCACCAATGGGTTTTAAGGACGGTGGCAAGTGTTGTCTTGTTAAACTTTGCCTTTAAAACTGAAAACTGCTTAAGGGCCGTCCATAAATGACGTCACGCACCTGGGGGGGTGGGGGGGGTTAGACATTTGTGAAGATGTGTGACGAGAGATGGGGGGGGGGGGTTTGAGAAATGTGACGTCGCATCAAAATGCGCAACTTTAAATAAATATAGACAACACGTTCTGCTTAACTAAATAGACTTTTTAATAAATGTTTTCTCCGACAACATCAGAGTGCAGCGCCACATTAAATACGCACTACAATGACAATAGTTTAAAACGATTTGAAGCATGTTTTATATATTTGGGGGGGGGGGGCAGAGCTTTGTGACGTCATATTTGAGGGGGGGGGGTCTGACTTTTTGTGACGCCGTGTGACGAGGGGGGGGGGGGCAAAAATCGTCCAAAATCGCGTGGCGTAATTTATGGACGGCCCCTAACCACGTTTTTTTCAATATTATGCGTTTTTAATGTTGTTAGTATCGATATGTATTAATATCCATTGTTTAAATTAATTCAGCCTTTAATTGTCTATTTCTTATACTCGCTTTATGACCAAATCACTTAACGACCGGTGTTCATGTCACCATTCGCATACCTGTCAACCCCTTATCAGTGCCCCACCTTATCACAGCCCAATTCAGACCTTATTGGTCACCCCGTGCCCCTTATACATCTCAACGTTCATCCTACAAAGTCCCATCGCAAGGAGAGAAACCAAAAATATGTATGACGTTCCCATATGCTACAGAGTATACAATTGTACAAGGGACTTGCTACAAGTGTAAAGAAGCTCCTTGGAGACGTCCATTTAAAAAAGGTGAATTCTTTATGTCTTAAAGAATAACGTCTATACAGCTTCGCGAACAGTCAGCCCCTAAGTCTTACACTTCATCACTCCGCAAAGAGTCAGCCCCCAAGTTTTCCACTTCGTCACGCCCAGACTACCAGTCCTCACTCCCCTTCTATGCCCTCTCGGTCTGCCCCTATTGGACACTTTTGGCACGTGTCTCTTCTCAATTATAATGCTATATTTGATCACGTTCGCTTTACAGTTTCACTCCACAGGTGGGACGGCACTCTCCATCTTGGCTGTATCTTGCCGCTTTAAAAACATTGCCCACCGATGCTGAACGTCTTGTTTGCGAACAGCCGTGCTTAGTTGGAGGTGCGGTGGGGGATGGGGAGAACAACAAACTAAACACAACAACAACAACAAGAAGCAGTTCTAAAGAAATTAGTTCGTCATTCGAGACGATTTTAAAAGTGCAGCATTGCTTACCAAGTGGCTTCCTTAACGTCGTTGTCGTGATGTGCGTATGTCTTCCCATGTGGTCAGAAATCGCAAATGGGGGCTAAGACTTCGTCAGAGGAAGAAAAGCCCAAAGAATCATCGCCGAGGAAGGCCGAGTACAAGGGCAAGACGGTCGATGCTATTCTGGCCGGGATGTCCACAAGTGTCACGACTGCCATAGAGATCACCAACCTATCGACCTACACACTTGAAAATCCGACGTGAGTACCGGCATTGTGCGTATGTATGTTGAACTTCTTTCACACCGTACGTAGCCAACCATGCTAATCTGTGGATTTCTATGGGTGTCTCTGTAAGTCTCTGTGGGTGTCTGTGGGTCTCTGGGTGTCTGTGGGTGTCTGTGGGTCTATGTGCATGTATGTTGAACTTCTTTCGCACCGTACGTAACCAACCGTTGTAATATGAGGTGCGGGGGAAGGACAAACTAAACACGAAAATCGTTCACGTGGATCTGGACAATGCGCGTGCTGTCTGTGTCTTTGTCTCAAACACAAGTCAAAGGTCCCCCGTGTAACCTTAACGGACTGTTGGGGCAAGTGATGTTAGCGAGCACCTTTGAAGGCTTGACTGGGATGTCACAATTGTCTGATGGCTTGACTGGGATGTCACAAGTGTCTATTGGCTTGACTGGGATGTCACAGGTGATGACCTGACCGCATTGAGGAAGTTGGTCTACAAGGGAAATCCCAACACAGTTTCACCTTTCAAATGCCATTGATGAAAATTGTTCAGTTTTAGTTCATTTATTTTAGTCATTTGTTTACCTTTCCTATACTTTGCACTCCTATCGTGTTTGTGTTTTCTTTGTTGTAACGTCCTGACCCCGTGCCCCCAACTGCACATCTGTGAGGAAAAAAAGCGTTTCATAGCTCATCGGATTTCTCCAGAATGAACAAAGATTCTGATTCTGAATCACACATAATACGACCGGCCTCTTTCTCCCTCCAGCTTCGCGTTAAACTTAGGCGTGGTGGAATACGCCCCGCACGCAGAAATCAAACCCGGGGAAAAGCGCGGCTGCGGATTCCATAAGTACTGGTTCGGCATCCAGGGCTGCCTCGGAGTGCTGCGCTATGCCATCCGGGACACCGAAATGTGCCTGGACATCTTCTTCAGTTGCCCGTACGCAGGTTTCATTTACGACAGAACGGTCGGCATTCAGCTGGAGAACATGGGCAACGTCTACGTCGGAGCGTCGCGTCGGCTCCTGAAGGAGATCGACAACTGCCAAAGTTTGATCAAAAATTTCAACAAAAAGAAGGCAACGGATGCCGTTGCCAAAGTGAGAAACGAAGCGATGAATCTCGAGGTGACGGCCACCATGCTCGATGAGTGGAAGTCTATCATCCACGTGCAGCTCACGGCCGTTGATGTTTAGTCGCGCTGACGCGTCGACGAGTGTGGCGAGATGTTAACTGCCTCGCCTGGTATACAGGAGGTCGTGGGTTCGATCCTGACCCTGACGCCTGCTGTATATTTGGAGTTTGCGTCTCTCTCCTCGTGGTCACGTGGATTTTACTCCGGGTCCTCCGCTTTTTCCCCTCCACATTTATAATCAAGATCACACATTTAGAGTAATTTGGCTGCTATGCATTTACACGTCATAAGCCACTTGGTGGGCTATCATTTGTGATAGCCACTTCGCTTCTTAAAAATAGTTACATAGCAGCTCAGTGGGGCCTTACATGTGTAATAACAGCCATAGAGGGTTCACGTGAGGATTGGCTTGCCGGTCCTGCTGGTAGCCAATAAGGGTTGAGATAGGGACCATGACCCAGGCGTGATCACGACAGGTCATCAGGAGTGATTAGCCTAGCCATTCGGGGCCCCAGCTAATGGGGAGCTGGATGAGGGGCGTGGTCCCGGGATTGACAGGGAACCATCGAGAATGGTCGAAGCTGTCCATGAACGATTGGCTGGGGGGACCACGTGATGAAGGTATTAAAGGAGAGGGAGCGAGAACGATCGAGAGCAGACTGAAACTGACAAGAGCAGGGTCACGCGCGGACGGGGGCTCTGGGTGCCACGTGCGCGGTGGGGACTTCGTGCGTAGTCTGTCCTCTCTCCGTTGTCTGCCAGCAACGGAGAGTGAGTGAGCAAAGTGTATTGTGGAGTGGAAATAAAAGGACTGATTCCGAAGCCGTCTCAAGAAGGATTATTACACATGGTGTAAAAAACAGTTTATAGCTTTATAGAGTGGGAAACCAGTGGGCATTGCATGGAGATGCTGAGAGAGGGCGGACAACTAAAGCCTGTTGTATATACAGTAAAACCTTGGATTGCGAGCATAATTCGTTCCGGAAACGTGCTCGTAATCCAAAGCACTCACATATCAAAGCGAATTTCCCCATAAGAAATCATGGAAACTCAGATGATTCGTTCCACAACCCAAAAATACTGTATTGATATAACATTATTAATACAAAATACCTTTTTTATTTTATTATTTAAATTTAATATCAAGTAATCAAATGTATTAATTACAGAGGAGAGGAGGGGGAGGGTTATTGTGTAGGACAACTTTCACTTGCAGTTCAGTTACTAAAGAACAGTCACTACACTTGGACACAAAATAAAAAAATGCTTTACGCACACACGTGTGCGTAATCCCGCAGCGAGAGAGAGAGAGAAGAACCATTGGCTCAGTTGTGATCACGTGACGCTCGGCAGACAAAGCATATACGTACTACTCGTATTGCAAGACCTCGCTCGTTTATCAAATTAATATTCTAAGGTATTTTCGGTAAAGTCACGTAGGTAAAAAACATTTTAATTAATAAAAGTTGAGCTGTGACGGTTCCACCTGAAGACGGAAGCTTGTGTTGCCTCCGAAACGTCGTGATTTTATTTTATTTTACTTTTATTAATTTTATTTTTTTACCTACGTGACTTTACCGAAAAAACCTAAGAATATGAATCCTTGCAGTCACGAAAGCTTCAAATCTAGAATTAATATCAAATTAATATTTTTTTTTTAATTCGTCTTGCAAAACACTTGCAAACCAAGTTACTCGCAATCCAAGGTTTTACTGTATGACTTTTCCAATAACATTAAGAGTGATATTGCCTTTTTTATGTAATAGATGTTCTTATATATATGGATTCAGCGAGTGACGCATACCTGCGAACTCCTCCCCCGAGACTTTTGCCATTGGGCACATGTTTCTTGAGCATGGTTTCCGTATGAATATTGTAATTTTTAAGCACTTTTCTCATCGTCGCGTATGGTCGAGCTACTCAGACGAGTTAGCCTATTGTTGTATTGCCCAGTTTTAACAACATAACCAGAGGGTTAATTGTACGGAAGTGCAACTTCTCGACCTGGGATGTAGGGAGACGTCTGGAATGTTAAGCGGTGCATGTAGGTGGGTGTTAGACTTTCGCTTTTCACCCTATTGCCGCCTGTGGGGTGGAACGGTAGCAGAGCGTTAACACGATGAGACCTCCTTTACCAGTGGCAAAATATAGTAATAGGTTTTTACCCTTTCAACTGGTACAAAACTGACACCTTTATACAAGGGATCATGTTTGCAATAACCACAACACAAGCAGTCAAAATGCAAACAAAAATACACAACTCTGATAATGATATGCACTGTCCTTGAAGTTGATTGGTCCACACCCGAGACAGCTTTTCTTAGAGCCTAGTCTCCATTGGTGTTGGACCAGACTAGGCGACAAGTGCTGCATCTGCACCCATTCCATTCTCGCGGTCCTACGGCCTCCGACGGGTAGCTCGTATCTGCATGCAGCATCTCTCACTTCAGAGGCCACTCGACCTCTCCCGATGCAACACCTCCAGGGCTTGGCCTCCTTATCGCGGCTCAGTGGCCACTCGCTTTATAAAGAGAAAGAAGAACATCGAGGATTTCCCATCGCAGTGTCCCCCGAGTCGCACGTGGTGCCTGAGATTCCCGACCTGACGCCTCTGGACAGGCAATAAGGGAAGGAACAAATTTAAAGAGAAAATTTGTTTTGTAGGTTATAAACTTACAAAAAAATACTTATTACTTTAATTCATAATTAATAAGTCGTGCGTCAATTACATTAAGCCCATTCACATCTTGTCTCCCGAAATCCTTTGTCCCCCACCCCCCACCCGCCACTGCGTCTTTGTCCACATCGTGTCGCTTGCAATTGTCTGTCGAGCTGCCAAGATGATTCAAGCAACAAGATTGCACAAAATACTTCTCAAGCGACAAGATGTAGCAGCAGCGGTGGCCGTACAATATCATTTTCAGTTGAACACCTCGCAAGACTTTCCCGACCAATATCATCCAGAATAGATGTGGGGGGGGGGGTTGGAGGGTAGTTAAATCGCGTAAACACGCGGGGGACACGATCGTGAGAGAGAGAGAGGGGGGGCACATAGAGGCAAGACACCTTGCGTCATATCCACAACTTGTCCCTTAGAAAGTCTTCTCCGCTGTTGCCCCCGGGCAGCCCGCGCCGCCATTTTGTGCGTGCGCAGAAAACCACAGCGATGTGCATGCGCTGGGCCGCCATTTTGTGCGGGCGCAGAAAACCACAGCGATGTGCATGCGCTGGGCCGCCATTTTGTGCGCGCGCAGAAAACCACAGCGATGTGGATGCGCTGGGCCGCCATTTTGTGCGCGCGCAGAAAACCACAGTGATGTGCATGCGCTGGGCCGCCATTTTGTGCGAGCGCAGAAAACCACAGCGATGTGCATGCGCTGGGCCGCCATTTTGTGTGCGCGCAGAAAACCACAGCGATGTGGATGCGCTGGGCTGCCATTTTGTGCGCGCGCAGAAAACCACAGCGATGTGCATGCGCTGGGCCGCCATTTTGTGCGTGCGCAGAAAACCACAGCGATGTGGATGCGCAGGGCCGCCATTTTGTGTGCGCGCAGAAAACCACAGCGATGTGGATGCGCTGGGCCGCCATTTTGTGCGCGCGCAGAAAACCACAGCGATGTGCATGCGCTGGGCCGCCATTTTGTGTACGCGCAGAAAACCACAGCGATGTGCATGCGCTAAGGCCGCCATTTTGTGTGCGCGCAGAAAACCACAGCGATGTTCATGCGCTAGGGCCGCCATTTTGTGCGCGCACAGAAAACCACAGCGATGTTCATGCGCTAGGGCCGCCATTTTGTGCGCGCGCAGAAAACCACAGCGATGTGCATGCGCTGGGCTGCCATTTTGTGCGAGCACAGAAAACCACAGCGATGTGCATGCGCTGGGCCGCCATTTTGTGCACGCGCAGAAAACCACAGCGATGTGCATGCGCTGGGCCGCCATTTTGTGCGTGCGCAGAAAACCACAGCGATGTGCATGCGCTGGGCCGCCATTTTGTGCGCGCGCAGAAAACCACAGCGATGTGCATGCGCTGGGCCGCCATTTTGTGGGCGCGCAGAAAACCACAGCGATGTGGATGCGCTGGGCCGCCATTTTGTACGTGCACGGGTGGCCTCGGGAGATGTAGGGGTTGCACGTGTGAACCATTTACAGGTAGGAACAATGTTCCACACTGCCCACCAGGGATTTATTGTCTGTCTGTCTGACTGTCTGTCTGTCTTGCATAAATAAATATATAATACACACAGCTCTTTGATTGGTGGAGACCTACTGCCGGGTACGGAGAGGGGAGGTGCCTAAGGGAGGAGGGTCAGGGGAGGGGCCTAAGGGAGGCTGGGTAATGGGAGGAGCCTAAGCAAGGGGGAGGGGCCGATAATTAAGGGGGCTGGCTACCTGGCTGGCTGCCTGGCTACCTCAAGTCAAGTTATCTTTTATACAGGTAGGAACAACAGGTTCCACACTGCCCACCAGGGATTATTTGTTTTATACAGGTAGGAACAACAGGTTCCACACTCCCCACCAGGGATTGTTTGTCTGTCTGTCGTGCACGAATGCGCTGTCCAACCAAGTTCCTACCTGCCCACTCCGAAGGAACGTGTTCTGGGCAAGAACAGGCGGTTTTTTTTCGTGCCACGTCGATTTTACATAATTTGTGACGAAAAATGTAGATACTGAGGCAACCCTGAAGTGCGACTTTTTTTGCCCAGTACATGGGTCACCCTGGAAGCATGAGTTCCTTGACCCGGGATGTTGTACAACATACAACGTTGTACCTTTGGGTGCAGCATACTGGCTCGACCTTGAAGCGTGACTTCCTTGAGCCATCTTCTTGGTTCACTGACTTTACCGAAAGAACCAAGAAGATGAATCCCTGCAGTCACGAAAGCTTTAAATAAAAATTCCTTGAGGCAGTACATGGGTCGACCCTGAAGTACAATTTCTCGACCTGGGACGTAGGGAGACGTCTGGAATGTTAAGCGGTGCATGTAGGTGGGTGTTAGACTTTCGCTTTTTACCCTATTGCCGCCTGTGGGGTGGAACGGTAGCAGAGCGTTAACACGATGAGACCTCCTTTACCAGTGGCAAAATATAGTAATAGGTTTTTACCCTTTCAACTGGTACAAAACTGACACCTTTATACAAGGGATCATGTTTGCAATAACCACAACACAAGCAGTCAAAATGCAAACAAAAATACACAACTCTGATAATGATATGCACTGTCCTTGAAGTTGATTGGTCCACACCCGAGACAGCTTTTCTTAGAGCCTAGTCTCCATTGGTGTTGGACCAGACTAGGCGACAAGTGCTGCATCTGCATCCAGCCATTCTCGAAGTCCTACGGCCTCCGACGGGTAGCTCGTATCTGCATGCAGCATCTCTCACTTCAGAGGCCACTCGACCTCTCCCGATGCAACACCTCCAGGGCTTGGCCTCCTTATCGCGGCTCAGTGGCCACTCGCTTTATAAAGAGAAAGGAGAACATCGAGGATGACCCATCGCAGTGTCCCCCGAGTCGCACGTGGTGCCTGAGATTTCCGACCTGACGCCTCTGGACAGGCAATAAGGGAAGATTCCAAGAACACAGGATGAGATGTTACTATACTTTGTGCAAGCACTTCCAAGAGTTCATGAATGGTGAGCCTGGTGAAATTTGGGGAGCGCATCGTCAGTAGTGAACCTTTGGTTCCTAGGGTGTTTCGGCCTTTCACACTATACACCCTCCCCAAAGGCGGCCAGCGACAGGGTGATCAATCCTACGCTTGCGTCCCATTCCCAATTAGTCATAGGAGTTGCCTTGTTGTTGATAGCCAACATCCCATGGGACTATGCATGGCAGGGGCGTCCTCCTCCCTGAGTCAAGCATTGTTGAACAAATTTAAAGGGAAAATTTGTTTTACAGCTTATACATTTACAAAAAAATACTTATTACTTTAATTCATAAGTCGTGCGTCATTTACATTAAGTCCATTCACATTTTGTCTCCCAAAATCCTTTGTCCCACCCCCCACTCGCCACTGTGTCTTTGTTCACATCGTGTCTCTTGCAATTGTCTGTCGAGCTGCCAAGATGATTCAAGCGACAAGATTGCACAAAATATTTTCAAACGACAAGATGCAGCAGCAGCGGCGGCGGCGGCCGTACAATTTAATTTTCAGTTGAACACTTCGCAAGACTTTCCCGACCAATATCATCCAGAATAGATGTGGGGGGGGGGGGGGGGCTTGGGGGGGGTTAGATCGCGTAAACACGCGGGGGACACTATCGTGAGAGAGAGGGGGGCGCAAAGAGGTAATACACCTTGCGTCGTATCCACACTTGTCCCTTGGAATGTCTTCTCCGCAAGTCCACGCCTGCACTGATCCCTCCGTATAACTGGAGAACCCGTCCATAATGTAATTTTGTTGGGTTAGATCGCGTAAATATATCAATGTTGCATCGTTAAACTCGCCACCACCCGACACAGCCAACTAGTGAGAGAGTTTGTCTTGTAAACAGACCGTGGCCAATTAGTTACTAGTACAGCACTAAGAGGTTGTGTGTTGGAGAGCAAAGCCACAACATTTACAATCTGAGTACTGAGTACAATCACAATCAGTACTTTACTAGTACAGCACTAACCGGTTGTGTGTTGGAGAGTAAGGCCACACCATTGACAATCTGAGCACCGTGACGTTTGGCCAGTAATTACAACCAGCTTCATCAGGCGACAGCCAGATCTGTGTGGAGAAAACCTCGTGTTTCGTTCCTTAAATCGAGGGGTAGAGACGTGACGACGTCCCTTGTGAGCCCTTCTTGAGCAAAGTGGGGGGGGGGGGATTCATGAATGCATCTAAATTACCATGGGTATCCATTGGCGGTTTGGTTATTTATATGGTAATCAAGGAACATTATGTATGCAGATTATTGTCCTTGTATCTCCTGTAGATTGTGTGCATACTAAAATAGCTGTGCCAACGGTTAATCCCTATTGAAATATGGTGAGCTTATAGGCGCGCATTTAAGCGATGTATTATTTTATCTTGATTTGAAGCTTTTGTCACTGCAGGAATCCATACTCTTTGGTTCTTTCGGTAAAGTCACGTAGAAGGGAAGTAATAAAATAATAATCAATAAAATAATTCTCACGACGTTTCGGCCACAACGCAAGCAGCCGTCCTCAGGTGAAGAAGAGCGCCTTCCCCCCTCCAACCCAGCTTAAATACACGCTCCAAGCTTGGTGGTGTTTCATTCTTCACCTGAGGACGGCTGCTTGCGTTGTGGCCGAAACGTCGTGAGAATTATTTTATGTTTTATTATTGTATTACTTCCCTTCTACGTGACTTTACCGAAAGAACCAAGAAGATGAATCCCTGCAGTCACGAAAACTTCTAGCCCCGCCCCCTCCCCCCCCCCCCAGCCTCACGTCCTCTTCCCCTAGCGCTCACGCAGCCTCCTTCCCCGACCACCCCCCCTCTCTCTTTTTTTTACGATCAGAGGAAACAAGAAGATGCTCGGTGTAGTCGGCACTCCCCCTTGCCCCCCCCCTCTCTTACCGATATAACCTCTTGCCACGGCAGCTCTCTCGCCTACTTCACCATTTGTCTTGCTGTGGTTGTCTCACCTGATGAAGATCGCTTGTGTTGCGATCAAAACGTCGGGATTTGTTTTATTGTATTTATACCTACGTGACTTTACCGAAAGACCCAAAGAGTATGAATGTCTCATTTGATGATTCGCTTCCAAGCGGGACTAAGTCTGCAGCTATCCGAACGGTTAAAATTTATTTTGAATTTCTGCTGGATGATGAAGACCTGGGATAGTCATCTCACGAGTTGAGAGACACAAGATCTGTGGAGGGTGCTTCTACAAGGCAGCACAGCAAGTAGGATCCTCATCCTAACCTGTCGAAGGAGGGTACCACACAAACGAGACGCATTCTAAACTAAACTTTATTCAAATTGGAGCAGGTTGCTTCTCTCCGCATGCCTGCGCGAAGAGTGAGCCACCAGTTTTACTAAATTCTTGGCACGACACTTCGTCTACAATTAAGTCAGGGTCTAACACGCAGGAGCAGGCTGTCGCAATCAATGTTAGCCATAGCAGAGGTTTTATTTGTGATCGGGCCAAGAAAAAGCCCTATTATGGATGTGACAGAGGCCTTAGTCCAGCTGTGGATTGAGCATGGTTGATGATGATGTGGCTGATGATGATAGTGGTGACGACGATGGTGGTGATGATGATGATGAGTGGGTCAACAGCAAGCTGCCTAACAGCAACAGCGACAGTGGTATAGTGGTGAGCATAGCTGCCTTCCAAGCAGTTGACCCGGGTTCGATTCCCGGCTGTCGCAGGTCTGAGAATTTTAATTTTCATTTGTTCATTTTAACAGCTGAGATGGATTCAGGAGATCAGCTGTGAGTGGTAACATTTTCATCGCAAGATCGAGAGTGTGGCAACGGATTAGAGGAGGAAGCCTTCATCCAGCAGTGGATTGAGCCTGGCTCACGATGTTGATGGTAGTGATGATGATGAGTGGGTCAACAGTAAACTGCTCTTCAACAACAGCGACAGTGGTATAGTGGTGAGCATAGCTGCCTTCCAAGCAGTTGACCCGGGTTCGATTCCCGGCTGTCGCAGTAGTCATTTATTATTTTGATTTGTCCGAGTTGAACTCAGATGGAGGGGGAGGTCACAGTGGGAGTCGCATGAGCTGTTGCTGCGGGTCGCCTCGTGCAAGGCGGCACAGCAAGTAGGACTCCCCATCCTGCATCGTCATCAGCAGCCGCGATCAATTCACTGCTGGATAAAGGCCTGGTGAGGTCACTTCACGAGTTGAGTTTTTGTCGATTGTGCTCGTGGATCAATGGAGCGGCAGCATCACCACAATAATTTGTCTAATTTAAACAAATCATCGCTTTGTGTTGCACGCGGTCGGTTTTTGTTCACTCGCTCTGGATGAGGCACCTCTATTTAAATACAAAAAAACATATAAAACGTTAGCTTGCGACAGCCGGGAATCGAACCCGGGTCAACTGCTTGGAAGGCAGCTATGCTCACCACTATACCACTGTCGCTGTTGTTGAAGAGCAGCTTACTGTTGACCCACTCATCATCATCATCATCATCAGCCAGGCTCAATCCACTGCTGGATGAAGGCCTCCTCTTCCCAAAATCAGTTTCCACCATCTCGCTCCTGCGATGGAACAAAAAATCACCACTCGGAGATGATCTCTAAATCCCACATCGCATCGGACCCCCGGCAGAGGAGGATCGGCAGCAGACCGCCGTCACCCCACCCCCCGATGGAGCTGTTCCGAGCCCCGCGTGCTCGATGGATGATGAAGGCCTGGGATAGTCATCTCACGAGATGAGAGACACAAGATCTGTGGAGGGTGCTTCTTACAAGGCAGCACAGCAAGTAGGATCCTCATCCTAACCTGTCGAAGGAGGGTACCACACAAACGAGACGCATTCTAAACTAAACTTTATTCAAATTGGAGCAGGTTGCTTCTCTCCGCATGCCTGCGCGAAGAGTGAGCCACCAGTTTTACTAAATTCTTGGCACGACACTTCGTCTACAATAAATTCAGGGTCTAACACGCAGGAGCAGGCTGTCGCGATCAATGTTAGCCATAGCAGATGTTTTATTTGTGATCGGGCCAAGAAAAAGCCCTATTATGGATGTGACAGAGGCCTTAGTCCAGCTGTGGATTGAGCATGGTTGATGATGATGTGGCTGATAATGATTATAGTGGTGGTGATGATAACGATGATGATGGTGGTGGTGACGATGGTGGTGATGATGATGATGACGACGATGGTGGTGGTGATGATGATGACGAGTGAGTCAACAGCAAGCTGCCCAACAGCAACAGCGACAGTGGTATAGTGGTGAGCATAGCTGCCTTCCAAGCAGTTGACCCGGGTTCGATTCCCGGCTGTCGCAAGTCTTAGAATTTTTTTTTTCATTTTTTCATTTTAACAGCTGAGATGGATTCAGGAGATCAGCTGTGAGTGGTAACATTTTCATCGCAAGATCGAGAGTGTGGCAACGGATTAGAGGAGGAGGCCTTCATCCAGCAGTGGATTGAGGCTGGCTCACGATGTTGATGGTAGTGATGATGATGAGTGGGTCAACAGCAAGCTGATCAACAGCAGCAGCGACAGTGGTATAGTGGTGAGCATAGCTGCCTTCCAAGCAGTTGACCCGGGTTCGATTCCCGGCTGTCGCAGTGGTCATTGATTATTTTAATTTGTCCGAGTTGAACTCAGATGGAGAGAGAGGTCACAGTGGGAGTGCCTCGTGCAAGGCAGCACAGCAAGTAGGACTCCCCATCCTGCATCGTCATCAGCAGCCGAGATCAATCCACTGCTGGATGAAGGCCTGGTGAGGTCACTTCACGAGTTGAGTTTTTGTCGATTGTGCTCGTGGATCAATGGAGCGGCAGCATCACTACAGTAATTTGTCTAATTTAAACGAAACGTCGCTTTGTGTTGCACGCGGTCGGGTTTTTGTTCACTCGCTATGGATGAGGCACCTCTATTTAAATACAAAAAAATATATAAAACTTTAGCCTGCGACAGCCGGGAATCGAACCCGGGTCAACTGCTTGGAAGGCAGCTATGCTCACCACTATACCACTGTCGCTGTTGTTGAAGAGCAGTTTACTGTTGACCCACTCATCATCATCACTTCCATCAACATGGTGAGCCAGGCTCAATCCACTGCTGGATGAAGGCCTCCTCTTCCCAAAATCAGTTTCCACCATCTCGCTCCTGCGATGGAACAAAAAATCACCACTCGGAGATGATCTCTAAATCCCACATCGCATCGGACCCCCGGCAGAGGAGGATCGGCAGCAGACCGCCGTCACCCCACCCCCCGATGGAGCTGTTCCGAGCCCCGCGTGCTCGATGGATGATGAAGGCCTGGGATAGTCATCTCACGAGATGAGAGACACAAGATCTGTGGAGGGTGCTTCTTACAAGGCAGCACAGCAAGTAGGATCCTCATCCTAACCTGTCGAAGGAGGGTGCCACACAAACGAGACGCATTCTAAACTAAACTTTATTCATATTGGAGCAGGTTGCTTCTCTCCGCTTGCCTGCGCGAAGAGTGAGCCACCAGTTTTTCTAAATTCTTGGCACGACACTTCGTCTACAATTAAGTCAGGGTCTAACACGCAGGAGCAGGCTGTCGCAATCAATGTTAGCCATAGCAGAAGTTTTAGTTGTGATCGGGCCCAGAAAAAGCTATATTATGGATCTGACAGAGGCCTTAGTCCAGCTGTGGATTGAGCATTGTTGATGATGTGGCTGATGATGATTATAGTGGTGGTGATGATGATGATGGTGGTGATGACGATGGTGGTGATGATGATGATAACGATGGTGGTGGTGATGACGATGGTGGTGATGATGATGATAACGAGGGTGGTGGTGATGATGATGATGAGTGAGTCAACAGCAAGCTGCCCAATAGTAACAGCGACAGTGGTATAGTGGTGAGCATAGCTGCCTTCCAAGCAGTTGACCCGGGTTCGATTCCCGGCTGTCGCAAGTCTGAGATTTTTTTTCATTTATTCATTTTAACAGCTGAGATGGATTCAGGAGATCAGCTGTGAGTGGTAACATTTTCATCGCAAGATCGAGAGTGTGGCAACGGATTAGAGGAGGAAGCCTTCATCCAGCAGTGGATTGAGCCTGGCTCACCATGTTGATGGTAGTGATGATGATGAGTGGGTCAACAGCAAGCTGCTCAACAGCAACAGCGACAGTGGTATAGTGGTGAGCATAGCTGCCTTCCAAGCAGTTGACCCGGGTTCGATTCCCGGCTGTCGCAGTGGTCATTGATTATTTTGATTTGTCCGAGTTGAACTCAGATGGAGGGGGGGGTCACAGTGGGAGTGCCTCGTGCAAGGCGGCACAGCAAGTAGGACTCGACTCCCCATCCTGCATCGTCATCAGCAGCCGCGATCAATTCACTGCTGGATGAAGGCCTGGTGAGGTCACTTCACGAGTTGAGTTTTTGTCTATTGTGCTCGTGGATCAATGGAGCGGCAGCATCACCACAATAATTTGTCTAATTTAAACGAAACGTCGCTTTGTGTTGCACGCGGTCGGTTTTTGTTCACTCGCTATGGATGAGGTACCTCTTTAAATACAAAAAAATATATAAAACTTTAGCCTGCGACAGCCGGGAATCGAACCCGGGTCAACTGCTTGGAAGGCAGCTATGCTCACCACTATACCACTGTCGCTGTTGCTGTTGATCAATTCATCATCATCATCACGATCATCATCACCATCTCGATCATCACCACCATCACCATCTCGATCATCACCACCATTATCACCATCACGATCATCGTCACCACCATCATCACCACCATCATCACCATCACGATCATCACCACCGTCACCCACACCACCATCATCACCACCATCACGATCATCATCACGATCATCATCACCACCACCACCACCACCGTCATCATCATCATCACCACCATCATCATCACCACAACCATCACCACCATCATAACCACCACCATTAATATCATCACCACCATCACCACCACCACCATAACCAGATACAGGGTACACACTTTATTATTGATTGATTCATTTATTTTCCAGCTGAGATTGATTCAGGACGTCATCTCCGAGTGGTCATTTTGTTTTTATTCATCGCAGGATCGAGATGGGGGCAACGGGTTTGGGAAAGAGGAGCCCTTCAATCCAGCAGTGGATTGAGCCTGACTGGTTATGGTGGTGGTGGTGATGTTGATGATGATGTTGAAGGTGATGATGATGAGTGGGTCAACCGCAAGCTACACAACAGCAACAGCGACAGTGGTATAGTGGTGAGCATAGCTGCCTTCCAAGCAGTTGACCCGGGTTCGATTCCCGGCTGTCGCAGTGAGCATCGTATATTTTGATTTGTCCGAGTTGAACTCAGATGGAGAGAGAAGTCACAGTTGGGAGTGTCTCGTGCAAGGACGGCACAGCAAGTAGGACTCCCAATCCTGCATCGTCATCAGCAGCCGCGATCAATCCACTGCTGGATTAAGGATCATACAAACTCCATTCACTCTGTAGAACAGGGGGATGAGGTACCTCTTTAAATACAAAAAACTTTAGCTTGCGACAGCCGGGAATCGAACCCGGGTCAACTGCTTGGAAGGCAGCTATGCTCACCACTATACCACTGTCGCTGTTGTTAAAAAGCAGCTTACTGTTGACCCACTCATCATCATCAGCCAGGCTAAATCCACTGCTGGATGAAGGCCTCCTCTTCCCAAAATCCGTTTCCACCCTCTCGCGCCAGCGATGGAACAAAAAATCACCACTTGAAGATGACCTAAATCCCACATCGCATCGGACCCCCGGCACAGGAGGATCGGCAGCAGACCGCCGTCACCCCCCCCCCTCCCCCGATGGAGCTGTTCCGAGCCCCATGTGCTCGCCCCCCCCACCCCCACCCGCCGCAGTGCCACCACTCAGCCACACGGGGGCGCGCGCGAGACGCTGCCGGCGCGTGACGCGGGTGTTGTGACGCGCTAAGGCGCCGCTTGGCCACGCCCACACCGCACCAGCCACACTCGGCCGCACGGGATAACCACAGCGCGCTAAACCACCGTGCCACAGACTTCCACCTCTCGTGCCGGATTGTCCTTGACGGCAAAAGTTGCTGTGAATGCAACGTGGCCCACTCACTTTGAAGGGCCCAGCGCTAAACGCTTTCGAGCTCCGGTTCGGCTATTCTGCACTTGCTCTATTACTATAGTACTATACCGCCTTCAACTTTTATGAACGACTGGGTGTTTTAGGTTAGCGATTTGTCGTATTATCTGGCTGTATAGTAAATTTTTAAAATACAATTATTTTACTGTGCAAGTAAAAAAAATGTGTTTAATATTTACTTTAATTTTTAATTTAGGGCCCCTTTTTAACATTTGCTACAGGCCCCGCACTTAGCTTCATCCGGCACTGCTCCCCTCGCACTCCTGAGGCAAGCACCCCAACCACCGCACCACCGCACACACGATGTCCGCGCTCCCCCACACCGCACCAGTCGCAGGATCGCGACTCCACGACACGGAGGCCCACAGATACATCCCGCGTAACGTCCAGTGCCGGATGAAGCTTGGTGCGGGGCCTGTAGCATGTTGTTATAAAGGGGCCATGAATTTTAACAAAACGTAAATATTAAAACACAATTCTTTTTTACTTGCATAGTTAAGTAATTTAATTTTTTTCATTTTGCTTATTTAAGCCGAGCTCAACAAAAGCCATCTTTGGACGAAACGATAATCTAACGGCCGTGTGCACGACTGAGTGGGAGTCTGACAAAACACCAAACAGGAAGGGAAAAATATCATTTCACAAGTTAACCCGATTAGGAATCATAATAGTGACACGTCAATAAAAGTCCACAGCTGTTCAAATCCTTTACATTTTTATTTGATTCAAGTTTGAACGCTGTGTGTGTCTTGGTGTCTTGGTGGGGAGCGGTGGTGTAGTGGTTAGTGCGCTGTGCTACAAACCCGGCGACCCGAGTTTGATTCCCGCTCACGGCCAACATCAATGACGATTATCTGAACCGGTCCTGGGCTTTCCCTAGGTCGACTTAGCCACAAATCAATACCTGATGCGGTGTGTAAAAACATCACCACTGGGGAGACAAAGGCGGCTGGGCGTGGTACCGGCCTTCATAGGTGCTGCTCGCTAACAGCACTTGCCCCAACAGTCTATTCTGGCTACACGGGGGATCTTTGTCTTGTGTGTGCGTGTGTATACACGTGCGTGTTTGGCCGCATAGAGGGGGCTAAATGGGCACAAGGGCTGGAGAGGAGATGGACTGATGCAGTACAGGAGAATGTGGAGCCGAGTGGACTTGCCGAATACTGGTAATAAGGGTGTCAATATCGGCCTCTATGGAGGAGGCTCGTGAAAGCCGCTACTGAGCAGTTGGAGGCAGTCGCCCACCAAAAACAGGGCAGAGGAGCGACGCTCACAACAACAAGCGGAGCGCCAGATGGCTAAAATGCAGAAAGTTAGCACAGTATGGGGTACAGCTGGTGCATCTACCAGTCATATCGGTCAGCCAACCCATAGCAACTGGGTCTGGCCCGTGACCTCCTGTCAGCGAGCCTTTGACACTTCACGTGACCTCAAAGTGCACCTAGCCTGGCATAGGTGCTGTGCTGACGTCACCATCACTTAGTGGCGATTGGCGGTTGCATTGGTATTGGGGAGTGGTGGTGTAGCGGTGAGTGCGCTGCTCCTCTGAACCTGGCCGCCTGAGTGAGCGTGCGTGTGAGTCCGTGTACGTGCGCGTGTCTGCATGCGTGCTGTACGGGGCGGGGACCCTCAGTCGTCCTTGCGAGCGTCCCCCAGCGCACGCAGCCTCTCGAGTAGCGGTGGGTGCGAGTATCGCCAAGCCGAGTAGAGCCAGTCGGCCACGGGCAGTCCCAGGTTGTCGCTGCTCAGCTTGACGAGCGCCGAGCGGAGGGCCGTCGCCCGCCCCAGTGAGGCCGCGAACGCATCGGCGGCGAACTCGAAACGTCGGCTCAGCACCGTCAGCACCACAGACAGCAGCTACGGTCAAACGCGCGCACACACACACGCACCAATACCAATAACCACCATTTTCCACTAAGTGACGGTGACGTTACCAAGAAGCCTGTGGCAGGCCAGGTGCACCTTGAGGCCACGTGAGGTCTCGAACACCCGCTGGCAGGTCACGGGACAGACCCAGATGCCACAGGTCGACTGACTGAGACGACTGGCTGATGCACCAGCTGTGCCCCCTACTGTGCTAACTTGCTGTGCTTTAGCCACCCTGCGCTCCGCTCGTTGTTGTGAGCGTGGCTCCTCCTCCCTCCGTTGTTGTTGGAGGGTGACTGCCTCCAACTGCCCAGTAGCGTCCTTCACGAGCCTCCTCCACAGAGGCCGATCTTGACACCGCTGGTGCCAGTCATCGGCAAGTCCACTCAGCTCCACGTCCTCCTGTACCACATCACTCCATCTCTTCTCTAGCCCGTGCCGTGCCCCCTCTAGCCCCCTCTATCTGCCCCAACAAAAGCTGTTTAGGCATGCGGTGGCTGGGCATGCGAGCTACATGACCCAGCCAATACAGCTGGAGGAGTACACTGATGGGACTTTGTCCAGATCTTTCAAAGATTTGTGAGCTCCTTACACAATCCAGCCTGGTTAAACCCAGGATAGATCGTAGGCAGGCCACTCTAAATGCTTCTAACCAGCGAAGATGTTCCATTAGGGGGGTCCACGTTTCGCAAGCGTAGAGAATGAGAGCATGACTCTGGCCGAGAAGGCCCGAAGCTTCGTGTGGAGCGACAGACCAGGTAGCTTCCATAATTGCACTCAACTGATTCGGAGTGAGACCTCTGCTGTCAAACCGGAGCTGGTCATAAGCACACTGTCCAGGTATGGAAAACTCTCCACAACTGCCCCATGACCAATGGGGAGTTGAGGGGGTGGAGTGCTTGGTGGCACAAAATACCCAGGCCGGTGCTTAGTTTTGGTGGGGTTTATGGTAAGGCCCCACCTCTTAGTGAAAGGTTCAGCAGCAGCACTTCCAACTCCTCCTCTGAGTTAGCAGCAATCACCAAATCATTAGCATACCTAAAATAGTTGACCATAGGGAGCCATCCTTTGACTGCGCTCAGGCATTGATGAGCCTCCAATTGGAGGGGGTTGGTGGCCAACACCACGCCCGGCCGTCTTTGTCTCCCCAGTGACGATGTTTACGACACACCGCTACACCAGCTACTCATTTGAGGCCGAGTCGATCTAAGGGAGGCCCAGAACCGGTTCAGATAATCGTCACCGGTGTTGGTGGTGGTGAGCAGGAGTCGAACTCGGGTCCCTGCCGGGTTCGAAGCGCAGCGTAGCGCTAACCACTGCGCCACCACTCAATCGTACACACACACGTTCACTCACACGCACTCACACATGCGTTAATTTATACACGCATTCACGCACACACACGTTCACGCACACGTGTTCACTTTCACACGTTCACTCACGCACGCGTTCACTCACACACGCGCACACGTGTTCACTTTCACGCGCTCACTCACGCACGCATTCACTCACACACGCACGCATTCACTCACACACGCGCACACGTGTTCACTTTCACGCGCTCACTCACGCACGCATTCACTCACACACGCACGCGTTCACTCACACACGCGCACACGTGTTCACTTTCACGCGCTCACTCACGCACGCATTCACTCACACACGCACGCATTCACTCACACACGCGCACACGTGTTCACTTTCACGCGCTCACTCACGCACGCGTTCACTCACACACGCGCACACGTGTTCACTTTCACGCGCTCACTCACGCACGCGTTCACTCACACACGCGCATGCGTGTTCACTTTCACGCGCTCACTGACGCTAACTCTGTCACTCCCTCATCAGCTGGGCCCCCACCCGCACCTCGTTGTAGGGAGAGAAGACGAACTGGAAGATGATGATGAGGCCAATCAAAGTGGGCTGCTCGTCGTGGAAGCCGAAGGCGGCGAAGAGCTCGGGGCGGCCGATCAGAGCGGCGAACAGAGAGAAGCACAGCAGGGAGTTCACCTGCACACGTGCGCACACAGACATACACACAGACACAGACACACACAGACACACACACAGACACACAGACACACACACAGACACACACACACAGACACACACACAGACACACACACACAGACACAACACACACACACAGACACAGAGACACACTGACAAAACAAAGACACACAGACACACACACACAGACAAAACAAAGACACACACACACACACAGAGACACACACACAGACACGCACACACAGACACACACACAGAGACACAGAGACACACACAGAGACACACACACAGACACACAGAGACACACACAGAGACATGCACAGACACACACAGAGACACACACACAGACACACACACACACAGACACAGAGACACACAGACAAAACAAAGACACAGACACACAGACAAAACAAAGACACACAGACACACGCACAGAGATACACACACAGACACACACACAGACACACAGACCAAACAAAGACACACAGACACACACACAGAGACACACAGAGACACGCACAGACACACACAAAGACACACACACAGAGACACAGACACACACAGACATGCACATACAGACACACACACACACAGACACACACACACAGAGACACACACACACAGACGCACAAAGACGGTGGCGACACGTTAACTACCTCGCCTCATTTGCAGGAGGTCGTGAGATCGACCTAGAGGAGGCCCAGGCACCGGTTCAGATCATCATCATTGGCGGTGTTGGCGGCCGTGGGGGGGAATCGAACTCGGGTCGCCGGGTTCGTAGCGTAGCGCTAACCGCTAGGAAATTGATTTTGCGCTTGAACCAATTTCCTTTATGATAGAAATTATGACATCACACGTTGCAGGCACCTCATGATTGGTAGACATGAAACGACGCGTAGTGATGGGTTGTGGGGTCTGACATTTGAGAAGCCCTGTCGTACAGAGTGTGTTGTATATGTTCATGAGTTTTCTAGTTTTTCATCAAGCACCGCTACCAATATAACCGCCATTCGCCACTAAGTGACGGTGACGTCACCACGTCGCCTGTGCCAGGCTAGGTGCACTTTGAGGCTGTCACGTGAAGTGTCGAAGGCTCTCTGGCTGACAGGAGGTCAGGTGCCGTGGGTCGTCTGACCGAGATGACCGGCAGATGCACCACCACCAGCTGTACCCCCTGCTGTGCCAGGCTAGGTGCAGGGGGTCACGGGATAGACCCAGCAGGTGCCATAGGTTGTCTGACTGAAATGACCGGCAGATGCACCACCACCAGCTGTACCCCCCTACTGTGCCAACTCGCTGCATTTTAGCCGCCCGGCTCTCCGCTCGTTGTTGTGAGCGTCGCTCCTCTGCCCTCCGTTGTTGGTGGAGGGCGACTGCCTCCAACTGCCCAGTAGCGTCCTTCACGAGCCTCCTCCTCCATAAAGCACCACCACATACATACAAACACACGGAGTACACGCATGTGCAAGACGTGACCAGGCGCGCCCGCGTCCACTCGCCTGGCTGATGACGAGGTTCTTGGTGGTGTGACCCAGTTTCCAGTGGCCAAGTTCATGGCCTAAGACAGCCAGCACCTCCTCATTGGAGCAGCCGAGCTGATGACATCATCATCATTAACATCGTCATCATCATCATTATCTCATCATTAACATCGCCATCGTCATTAACATCATTACTATTGTCATTACCATCATCATCGCCATCATCATCATCGTTATCATCGTCGTCATTAACATCGCCATCGTCATTAACATTGTCATTAACATTAACATCATTAACATCATGAACATCATTAACATTAATATCAACATACACACAACAACAACAACCGCCATTCGCCACTAAGTGGCGGTGACGTCACCACGATGCTTGTGCCAGGCCAAGTGCACCTTGAGGCCACGTGAAGTGTCGAACGCCCGCTGGCAGGAGGTCACGGGGCAGACCCAGGTGCCACGGGTCGACTGACCGAGATGACCGAGATGACTGGCTGATGCACCACCTGTGCCCCCTACTGTACCAACTTGCTGTGCTTTAGCCACCCGGCGCTCCGCTCGTTGTTGTGAGCGTCGCTCCTCCGCCCTCTGTTGTTGTTGGAGGGCGACTGCCTCCAACTGCCCAGTAGCGTCCTTCACGAGCCTCCTCCACTGAGGCCGATTTTGACACCGCTGGTACCAGTCATCGGCAAGTCCACTCAGCTCCACGTCCTCCTGTACCACATCACTCCATCTCTTCTCTAGCCCGTGCCGCGCCCGTCTAGCCCCCTCGATCCGGCCGAACAAAAGCTGTTTAGGCATGCGGTGGCTGGGCATGCGGGCTACATGACCCAGCCAACGCAGCCTTGCCTGCCGGAGGAGCTCACTGATGGGACTTTGCCCAGATCTTTCAAGGATTTGTGAGCTCCTCACACAATCCAGCCTGGTTAAACCCAGGATGGATCGTAGACAGGCCAGCCTAAATGTTTCCAACCGGCGAAGATGATTCACTAGGGGGGTCCACGTTTCGCAAGCGTAGAGAAGGGAGGGAATGACCGTGGCCGAGAAGACCTGAAGCTTCGTGCGGAGCGACAGACCAGGTAGCTTCCACACAGCGTTACGCAACCGATGAAAAGATATTGCCGCTCGACTGATTCGGAGTGAGACCTCTGCTGATAAACTGGAGCCGGTCATAAGCACACTGCCCAGGTATGGGAAACCTTCCACTCTCTCCACAACTGCCCCATCACCAATTGGGAGTTGTGGGGGTGGAGTGTCCGATGGTACAAAATACCCAGGCAGGTGCTTAGTTTTGGTGGGGCTGATGGTAAGGCCCCACCTCTTAGTGGCACGCTCCAGTCTCAGCAGCAGCGTCTCCAACTCCTCTTCTGAATGAGCAGCTATTACCAAATCATCGGCATACATAACGTGGTTGACCAATAGGGAGCCATCCCTTGATCGCACCCGGGCATCGATCAGCCTCCCATTATATCTGTACCAAATGGAAATTCCTCCGGTACAGCTATTGAAGGCTTCACGAACTACGTGGTCAAAATAGATGTTAAATAATGTGGGAGCCAGAGGACATCCCTGTCGCACCCCAAGGTGTACAGGGAAAGGCTCCGACTCCCGGCCACGTGGTTTTACCCGGGCCCGCTCACCATCATGAAGGTCCTCAATGATCATGAGCAGAGGGTCAGGGACTCCGAAAGCACGAAGAACAACCCAGAGCCCAGTCCTACTGATGGTATCATAGGCCTTGACCAGGTCAATAAAGCAGAGATGTAGGTCTTTTTGGAATTCCCTACACCTCTGCTGTAGCAGACGGACAGAAAATATGGCATCTGTGCAGGACCGCCCTTTCCTGAAACCGCATTGAGGCTCCGCAAGCCTCTCCTCAGCGTGCCTAGCAAGGCGATGTTGAATAATCCTTGCCAGGACCTTACCCGGCACACTGAGGAGTGAGATGCCCCTGTAGTTGTTACAGTCGGTACGGTCCCCCTTTTTAAAGAGGGGGACCACCAGGGCATCCTTCCAGTCCTGCGGAACCCGTCCAGTGGTCCAGACTGTTGTTATGATGTCATATAGGGCAGTCTGTGCACAAACGCCACCCTCCCTCAGCATTTCGCTTGGGAGATCATCTCTGCCCGGTGCCTTCCCTGGTCTCAGACTCCGGATCGCCCTCAGTACTTCCTCAACAGCTGGCACCTCAGCCAGCCACTCACAGGGGGTGACCTCTTCCAATATTTGAGGCACCGCAGCCTCAGCAGGGTTATCACCACTTTGTGCCATGATGTTTTCCTGGCTGAGAGAATTTCCCTCCCCCAGGACCTCACAGAAATGCTCAGCAAATCTGCAAACCTGTTCCTGGGGGTCGGAGATTGGATCACCGTTTTTTCCTCTAATGATGGTAATAGGTGTGGCGCTGCAGGTTACTTTTTTGATGGAGTTAACACACACACACTACAACACACACACTACAACATACACATACACACACTACAACATACACACACACACTACAACACACACACACTACAACATACACACATACACACACTACAACACACACACTACAACACACACACACTACAACACACACACACTACAACACACACACACTACAACACACACACACTACAACACACACACACTACAACACACACACACTACAACACACACACACTACAACACACACACACACACTACAACATACACACACACACACTACAACACACACACACACAAGTACATAGAGGAATAGTCACCTTGGCATCTTTCTTCTCCTTAGGCTCCTCCCCCTTCCCCTGTGGCTCCTCCCCCTTCCCCTGGGGCACCTCCCCCTGCGGCTCCTTCCCCAGTGACTCCTCCCCCTTCCCCTGTGGCTCCTCCCCCTTTGGCTCCTCCCCCTTCCCCTTTGGCTCCTCCCCCTGTAGCTCCTCCCCCTCCCCCTGGGGCTCCACCCCCTTTGCGAGCAGCGTGTCGAACAGCACGATCCTCTTGTTTTTGTAGAATCCGTAGAAGTAGGCGTTGCTGTGCGACGAGCGCTTGGAACCTGGGGCGAGGCACGGGGGGGGGGGGGTGACCAATCTATCACCACCACCGCCATCATCACAATCGCCGTCATCACAATCATCGTCATCACTGTCACAATCATCGTCGCCACAATCGTCGTTGTCACAATCATCGTCATCACAATCATAATCATCACAATCATCGTCATTACAATCATCATCATCACAATCATCATCATCATCATCACAATCATCGTCACAATCATCGTCATCACAATCATCATCACAATCATCATCACAATCATCATCATCATCATCACAATCATCATCACAATCATCGTCATCACTGTCACAATCATCGTCGTCACAATCATCGTCACCGTCACAATCATCGTCGTCACAATCATCATCGTCACAATCATCGTCATCACAATCATCATCGTCACAATCATCGTCATCACAATCATCGTCATCACAATCATCGTCATCACAATCATCGTCACAATCATCGTCGTCACAATCATCACCATCATCACAATCATCATCATCATCACAATCAACATCACAATCATCATCATCATCATCACAATCATCATCACAATCGTCATCATCACAATCGTCATCATCACAATCATCATCGTCACAATCATCGTCACAATCATCGTCATCACTGTCACAATCATCGTCGTCGCCACCATGTGACTGCTGCTGCTGCCCTCAACGTGCGGAGGGGGGGATGTGGGAAGGGAGCAGGCGGTGGGGGGGTGGGTGGCACATAGTGGGGGGCCCATGGGGGCACACGGGTGGGGGGCCCATGGGGACACACGGGTGGGGGGGGGCACGCTGGGGGGGGGGGGCACCTTCTACGACGTAGATCTTGGTGAGGGGGAAAGCGATGGACGCGGCCATGGACTCGATTTCACGGCGGAGGGGGCCGTCTGGGAGGGGTGTGAAGCGGTCGAACAGCGGAGCGATGTAGTCCGCGTAGACCGTGATCAGCAGCTGGGGGCAGACGCGGGGAGGGGGTGAGAGACACGCCGGCGTGCTGCACTAGTATACTACACTATACACTACACTACACACTACACTACTATACACTACACTATACACTACACTACTATACACTAGGCTATACACCACTACTACACACTACTTTACACTACACTATACACTACACTACTATACACTACGCTATACACTACTATACACTACACTATACACTACACTACTATACACTACACTATACACTACACACTAAAAACTAGTGCTGTACTATACACTACACTATACACTACACTACTATACACTACGCTATACACTACTATACACTACACTATACACTACACTACACACTAAAAACTAGTGCTGTACTAGTACACTACACTATACACTACACTATACACTACTATACACTACACTACTATACACTACACTACACACTACACACTAGTGCTGGACTAGTATACTACACTATACACGACACTATACACTATACACTACACTATACACTAGTGCTGTATTAGTATACTACACTATACACTACACTATACACTACACTACTATACACTACATTATACACTACACTACTATACACTACACTATACACTACACTACTATACACTACATTATTCACTACACTACTATACACTACACTATACACTACACTATACACTACACTATACACTAGTGCTGTATTAGTACACTACACTATACACTACACTATACACTACACTATACACTACACTATACACTAGTGCTGTATTAGTATACTACACTATACACTACACCATACACTACACTACACACTAGTGCTGTACTAGTATACTACACTATACACAGAGACCCACAGACTTCATCCCACCCATAAACGGCAGAGCGCTTACGAGTGTGACGAGCAGAGTGAAGGCCCAGGCATAGAGGAAGAAGAGCGGCCCGCCCCGCTGGATGATGTGCAGAAGCAGCGAGGATATGGGCAGCACGATCATCTGCATCACCACCAGCTTCTTCAGCTGATCCTTCAGGAAGAACCCCAGAGTCTGCGTGGTGTCCATGGTGTCCGTGGTGTCCGTGCGTGCGTGTGTGGAGAGAGGCACACGGAGGGACAAGGACAGAGGGGAGGGAGGAGGGGAGGGAGGGATAGGGAGGGAGGGAGGGATGGAAAATGTGTCAATGCAAGATTTTTTTCATTTAAAAAAAATTTAACCCGTAAAAACAAAGTTTTTCACTATAAATCCTTTATATGCGTGGCATCGGTTTTATTTTATTATTCATTTCTGTTTTTCTTGAGTAAGAGTTTCATTTTTATCGCATTGGTATTTTAAATTAAATATGACAATTTATTTTTCCTAAAAAGTGGAAAATTTTGGAAAAAAATTTTCACGAAAATACATTGTCACGCACAACGAGTCTGTGTGCAAAATGTCAGCTCGATTGGATCACGGGAAGTGGGTTAAAAAACGACCGAAAGATTTGCACGGTCCTAAGCGCACAAAAGCAAGCAAGTGAACTTAATATAAAGGATTTATAAAGGCCATAAAAGCCACAAATTTAAAACAAAAAAGCCGACGTGACGAACGGAGCAAAGTGCCAAATTGCCGAGCACGATTTTGCCTCTTCTGATCGAACAAAAATAAGGAGGGAGGGACAAGGAGGGAGAGACAGAGACCATAGACTCACTGCACTAGAGGAGCCGGTTGTGATGGTGGTGGTGTTGATGGTGGTGGTGGTGATGATGATGATACGGGTGGTGATGATGATACGGGTGGTGATGGTAGTGGTGATGATGGTGATGGTAGTGGTGATGATGGTGATGGTAGTGGTGATGATGATGGTAGTGGTGATGATGGTAGTGATGATGATGGTAGTGATGATGATGGTGGTGATGATGATGGTAGTGATGATGATGATGATGATGATCGTAGTGGTGATGATGATGGTGGTGGTAGTGGTGATGATGATCGTAGTGATGGTGGTGGTGATGATGATGGTGGTGTTGATGATGATGTTGATGATGGTGGTGGTGATGATGTTGATGATGGTGGTGATGATGATGGTGGTGGTAGTGGTGATGGTGGTGGTAGCGTTGATGATGATTATGTTGATGATGGTGGTGATGATGGTTGTGATGGTGGTGGTGATGGTGGTGATGATGTTGATGATGATGGTGGTGGTGATGATGATGATGGTGGTGGTAGTGGTGATTATGGTGGTGGTAGCGTTGATGATGATGATGTTGATGATGATGGTGGTGATGATGATGATGGTGGTGGAGCTAGACAACGGCATGAATAGGAAGACGGCGGATTTGACGGGAGCGATCGAGGGGTCAAGCGATCGATCGCAAGACACAGTGACAGACCCCACCCCACCTGCTTGTTGAACCCGTGGCGCTCCTCCACCACGAAGTTGCCGTACAGGGACCAGGGCAGCGAGGTGGCGGCAGAGAAGAGCGACGCCAGCAGCAGGAAGAGGCACGAGCGTGACACCTGCGGCGGCCAGCGCACAAAGACAAAGATGCCCCCCCAATATATCTAGAATTGAAGCTTTCGCGACTGCGGTAAAGTCACGTGCGTGGAAATGAAATATGAATGAAATAAAATCAGATTAAAATAAATCGCGACGTTTTCAGCGCAACGCAAGCGCTCACCATCACGTGGCCTGAAAGTGCACATAGCCTGGCACAGGGCGCCGTGGTGTCGTCACCGCTACTTAGCGGCATCACGGTGGCTAGGAGATGTTGACTACCTCGCCTGGTGAACAGGAGGTCGTGGGTTCGATCCCGACCCTGACGATGCCTGCGGCTGAATATTTGGCGTCTCTCTCTCTCTCCCTGTGGCGTGTGGATTTTTCTCTGGGTCCTGAGGTTTTTTTCCCTCCACGTTCAGAATCAACATCGCCGCGCATTCAGCTGGCTGCTGCTGTAAATTGCCACGTGATGATGATGATGAGCCCACTTCGTTGAGCTGCGATCGTTCGCGACGACCAAAGTCGCTTCTGACAGGGAGCTCAGTGGGGGCTTTGCCTGGTCAAATAAAAAATTAACCCGTAAAACTAAGTTTTTCACTCTAAATCCTTTATATGCGTGGCGGCTAGAGTCCTCTCGTCCTCTGGCTTGAGATGGCTGCCACCTATGGGTCAGATGATTGCATTGCACCATTAAGCAATTGGTAATTAAATATAATATTTTTGTCCTAAAAATTGTAAAATTTTGGAAAAAAAATTTCACGAACATTAATTGTCACGCACAACGAGTCTGTGTGGAAAATGTCAGCTCGATTGGATCACAGGAAGTGGGTTAAAAAACGACCGAAAGATTTGCACGGTCGTAAGCAAGCAAGCGAACTTAATATAAAGGATTTAAAAATGGTAGCAGTTAAAGAGTTCAGTGGCGAACAGCTGCGGTTGTTGTTGTTGATGTTTCATTACCTCATAGTCAGCCGAGTAGCCCAGCCTCCGTACGAGGTCTCCAGTGAAGCTCCACAGATAGGGGATTCCGCCCAGCAGCAGGATCAACTAACAGACACACAGACAAAGACACGTTCCCCAACCCGGATAGCCTTTCGTAGGACGCTGGGGCAAGGGCTGTCTGCGAGCAGCAGGACCCGTGAAGGTTGGCACGGCGCACGAGGGGGTGGGTCGGTGGTGTCTAGAATAGTCTAATAATGTAGAGCATAGTAGTGTATAGTGTAGCGGTGTATAGTGTAGTAGTGTATAGTGTAGTGTATAGTGTAGTAGTAGTAGTGTATAGTGCAGTGTAGTGGTGTATAGTGTAGTAGTGTATAGTGTAGTAGTGTATAATGTAGTGCAGTGGTGTATAGTGTAGTGGTGTATAGTGTAGTGTAATGGTGTATAGTGTAGTGTAGTGGTGTATAGTGTAGTGTAGTAGTGTATAGTGTAGTGTAGTAGTGTATAATGTAGTGCAGTGGAGTCTAGCGTAGTGATGTATAGTCTATTCTAGTGGAGTTGTATGTAGTCTAGCGTAGTGGAGTATAGTGTTGTGGTGTATAGTGTAGTGGAGTTGTGTGTAGTCTATTCTAGCGTAGTTGTGTGTAGTCTAGTGTAGTGGAGTATAGTCTGGTGTAGTGTGGTCTAGCGTAGGGGCGTAGAGGCTCACGGTGGACTCTATCTGCGAGTAGAGGTTGGAGACGCTGCCGAAGGCGCCCTTGTCCAGCTGGTAGCTCCGCGCCTTGAGCAGCGTCTCCTGGGTCAGCGAGGAGCCCACCAACTCCGGTGGAACCGTGAGCGTGGAGAGGTGGACACGGCGCTGGGGTACACGCATCGGGCGACATACAGGGGGAGAAGCAACAACATCAACCGCCATTCGCCACGTAGTGGCGGCGACGTCACCACGGCGCTTCAAGTCAGGCCATGTGCACTTTAAGGCCACGTGAAGTGTCGAACGCCCGCTGGCAGGAGGTCGTGGGACAGACCCAGGTGCCATGGGTTGACTGATCGAGATGACTGGCTGATGCACCACCTGTGCCCCCTACTGTGCCAACTTGCTGTGCTTTAGCCACCCGGCGCTCCGCTTGTTGTTGTGAGCGTCACTCCTCCGTCCTCCGTTGTTGCTGGAGGGCAACTGCCTCCAACTGCCCAGTAGCGTCCTTCACGAGCCTCCTCCACAGAGGCCGATCTTGACGCCGTTGGTACCAGTCATCGGCAAGTCCACTCAGCTCCACGTCCTCCTGTACCACATCACTCCATCTCTTCTCTAGCCAGTGCCGTACCCGTTTAGCCCCCTCTATCCAGCCAAACAAAAGCTGTTTAGGTATGTAGTAGTTGGGCACGCAGACTACACGACTCAGTCAACACAGCCTTGCCTGCCGGAGAAGCTCACTGATGGGACGTTGTCCAGATCTTTCAAGGATTTGTGAGCTCCTCACACAATCCAGCCTGGTTAAACCCAGGATAGATCCTAGGCAGGCAACTCTAAATGCTTCTAACCAGCGAAGATACTCCATTACGGGAGTCCACGTTTCACAAGCGTAGAGAAGAGAGAGCATGACTGGCCGAGAAGGCCCGCAGCTTCGTGCGGAGCAACAGACCACGCGGGGAGACACACATAGACACACATACTCACACACACGAGGTGATACACACACAGACACACACACATACTCACACATGCGGGGTCACACACAATCACATAGACTCACACACGCGGGGAGACACACACACAGACATACACACAGACACACACACAGACTCACACATGCGGGGTCACACACTATGGACACAGCAGTGCATAGGCCGTGTGTCTGTGTGTGTGTCTGTCAGTGTGTGTGTCTGTGTGTGTGTCAGTGTCTGTGTGTGTGTCCGTGTGTATCTGTGTGTGTGTCCGTGTGTATCTGTGTGTGTGTCTGTCTGTGTGTGTGTCCGTGTGTATCCGTGTATATCTGTGTGTGTCTGTCTGTGTGTGTGTATCTGTGTCTGTATCTGTGTGTGTATCTGTGTGTGTCTGTGTGTGTGTCCGTGTATATCTGTGTGTGTGTATCTGTGTATATCTGTGTGTATATCCGTGTGTATCTGTATGTCTCTGTGGTGCGACAGGGAGCGTCGTCCCTTCTCTCCCCCCCCCACCCCCAGCCACCTGGCGGCGGTAGAGCAGCGCCTCCCAGGCGAACACGAGCCACGAGAAGGCGACCACCGAGACGAAGATCGCCGCCTCCGCCTCCATCGCTGGTCAAGGGGCGAGTGTCCCGGGTCCCCACCGGGCAAACGCAGCCACGCCAATGGCAGGGGGGCGGGGCCTACTGTCAGCCAATCAGAACCCCGCATTCGCAAGATGGGCGGGGTTTGTATGAATCACGTGTTGATCATTGGCCAATCGGATGTGGGCATTGAATAAATTATGATAATGAGATGGGGGCGGGGCCTACTGTCAGCCAATCAGAACCCCGCATTCGCAAGATGGGCGGGGTTTGTACGAATCACGTGTTGATCACTGGCCAATCCGATGTGGGCGTTGAATAAATTATGATAATGAGATGGGGGCGGGGCCTACTGTCAGCCAATCAGAACCCCGCATTCGCGGGATGGGCGGGGTTTGTACGAATCACGTGTTGATCAGTGGCCAATCCGATGTGGGCGTTGAATAAATTATGATAATGAGATGGGGGCGTGGCGAAGGTATTGGAGGGGTGTGGTTTAAGGGAGAACGCGAGCCAATCAGAACCCCGTATCCGAGGGATGGGCGGGGTTTGTACGAATCACGTGTTGATCACTGGCCAATCCGATGTGGGCGTTGAATAAATTATGATAATGAGATGGGGGGCGGGGCGAAGGTATTAGAGGGGTGTGGTTTAAGGGAGAACGCGAGCCAATCAGAACCTCGTATTCGCGGGATGGGCGGGGTTTGTACGAATCACGTGTTGATCACTGGCCAATCCGATGTGAGCGTTGAATAAATTATGATGAGATGGGGGGCGGGGCGAAGGTATTGGAGGGGTGTGGTTTAAGGGAGATCGCAAGCCAATCAGAACCCCGTACCCGCGGGATGGGTGGGGGTTTCTCCGAAGCACGTGACGATCGCTAGCCAATCCGGTGTCGGGGTCGCATAAATTATGATGAGAAAGGGGTGTGGCCTAACGAGGGGAAATCGCTAGCCAATCAGAACACTGCATCCGCGTGATGGGGTTTTGTCCTAATGGCTGAATCTTTGTATTTGATTTATTTTCATTTTCACTATTTTATTTTTATTATTTTTTACTTTACCGAAAAAACCTAAGAGTAGTGAGTAGTCTTTGTATCGTTAAAAATCGGTCGATTCCAGTTTAGATCGAGCATTGGATCTTTAAAAACACGATTCCCGTGCCAGTATTCCTTATATGGGCAAAGCCAACGCCTCCATTACTCCATGTATGGGCATAAACCATTAACATAATTTATAATTAATTCTGCCACGGATTCCTTCTGCATTAACATAATTTATTATTCATATCGTCGTGGATTCCTTCAACTGGTGGCCACGGGAGGTAATGACAGGGGAGTCAGCCTGCAGTGCGAAGGGACTGGTGGCCAGGGGAGGTAATGACAGGGGAGTCAGCCTGCAGTGCGAAGGGACTGGTGGCCACGGGAGGTAATGACAGGGGAGTCAGCCTTCAGTGTGAGTGGACGAGTGGCCAGGGGAGTCAGCCTGCAGTGCGAAGGGACTGGTGGCCACGGGAGGTAATGACAGGGGAGTCAGCTTGCAGTACGAAGGGACTGGGCCACAGGAGGTAATGACAGGGGAGTCAGCCTGCAGTGCAAAGGGACTAGTGGCCACGGGAGGTACAGGGGAGCCAGCCTGCAGTGCGAAGGGACTGGCGGCTACGGGAGGTGATGACAGGGGAGTCAGCCTGCAGTACGAGTGGACTGGTGGTCACGGGAGGTGATGACAGGGGAGTCAGCTTGCAGTGCGAAGGGACTGGTGGCCACGGGAGGTAATGACAGGGGAGTCAGCCTGCAGTGCAAAGGGACTGGTGGCCAGGGGAGGTAATGACAGGGGAGTCAGCTTGCAGTGTGAAGGGACTGGTGGCCACGGGAGGTGATGACAGGGGAGTCAGCCTGCAGTGTGAGTGGACTAGTGGCCAGGGGAGGTAATGACAGGGGAGTCAGCCTGCAGTGTGAGTGGACTGGTGGCCACGGGAGGTAATGACAGGGGAGTCAGCCTTCAGTGTGAGTGGACGAGTGGCCAGGGGAGTCAGCCTGCAGTGCGAAGGGACTGGTGGCCACGGGAGGTAATGACAGGGGAGTCAGCTTGCAGTACGAAGGGACTGGGCCACAGGAGGTAATGACAGGGGAGTCAGCCTGCAGTGCGAAGGGACTAGTGGCCACGGGAGGTACAGGGGAGCCAGCCTGCAGTGCGAAGGGACTGGTGGCCACGGGAGGTAATGACAGGGGAGTCAGCCTGCAGTGCGAAGGGACTGGTGGCCACGGGAGGTAATGACAGGGGAGTCAGCTTGCAGTGCGAAGGGACTAGTGGCCACGGGAGGTAATGACAGGGGAGTCAGCTTGCAGTGTGAGTGGACTAGTGGCCAGGGGAGGTAATGACAGGGGAGTCAGCCTGCAGTGTGAGTGGACTAGTGGCCAGGGGAGGTGATGACAGGGGAGTCAGCCTGCAGTGCGAAGGGACTGGTGGCCACGGGAGGTGATGACAGGGGAGTCAGTTGTGTGAAGGGACTGGTGGCCACGGGAGGGAATGACAGAGGAGTCAGTTTGCAGTGTGAAGGGACCGGTGGCCATGGGAGGTAATGACAGGGGAGTCGGCTTGCAGTGTGCATGGACTAGTGGCCACGGGAGGGAATGACAGGGGAGTGAGCCTGCAGTACGAAGGGACTGGTGGCTACGTAAATGGAGAATAGGAAAGAGGACTGTGCAGTCTGCTGGTGGAGTGAGCGTCCAGTGAGTGGGAATGTTCCGGAAGGGGAGGCGTGGTCTCGGTCCGCATGTAGAGGAGTAAAATGGGGACGTGACGTCATGCATGCTGGGCAGCTCGATGACGTCATGTCTCCTCTAGTACTTAAGGGGGACCCCGTGACGAAAGCGGGGTCACTGTGGGAACGCGTAGAAGGGTAGAGAGGGAACCAGGGGTAGAGAGGGATCGAGTAGTGAGTCTGGAGAGAAGCCGGTGGTAGCCGATAGAGGTGCTTCTCTCTCTCTGGTCGGTGGAGTTGGCAGAGTCCCCGATCCAACACGAGAGACCGGAGCTAGCCAGGCAGGGACCAGGACTCAGTGTAGGACCCCCTAACCCCTGGGAGTTGTTACACCCTTGTGTTATTTGGAATATCTTTAATAAACCTTTGGCGAAAGCCCTTAACCTTCAAGCCGTCTGCAGAGTCGTCGTCGCTTAGTCCTCAACACGCACGTAAGGGAGATGCAGGGAGACCTGGGGCTCTTGCAGTGGGGCATCCGCCTGTTCGAGTGAACGTCTTCAATAAAGAAACCATCTCAAGACAAAGCGTGTCAAGTTGTCATTACACGTACACGCGTCTGCAACATACGTAGTATATATTGCATACACACGTCTGCAAAAACGCGTCGAGAGAGTATTTGGCTCCTGCTTGACATTTCCACGTGGTGATGACGATGATGATGATGAGCCCCACTTCGCGGTTGAGCTGCAAACACTTGTGACAGCCAGGCTCGCATCTTAAACAGAGCTGCTACATCGCAAGCTCGATGGGGGGGGCCCTTGGTAATATGAACAAAAAAATTTGTTTAAAAACAGTTTAGTTTATATGTTGACAAACAGGGTGGAGGCAACAAGTTCTCTCTCCATGGTACTTTCACGCAACAGCAGATCGTCCAATATATATCATCATCATCTTTTGTAGGGTGGGTGGGTGGGTGTATGAGGGTGGGTGGCAGAGGTCGCAAACGGGTTTTGATTCCTTACCCGTACCCGGCCGCACCAGGGTCGCAAACGGCTACCCGTACCCGGCTGGGTACGAGAAGCCGGGTATTGGGTAGGGTACGGGTATCGGGTACCCGGTTGCGACCTCTGGTGGGTGGGTGTGTGTGTGGGTTGGGAGCGGTGGCGGATCGGTTAGCGCTACGCTACGAACCCGGCTACCCGAGTTCGACTCCCGCTCAGGGCCAACAACACCGCCGGTGACGATTATCTGAACCGGTTCCTGGGCCTCCCCCTAGGTCGACTCGGCCTACTCAAATGAGTAGCTGGTGCGGTGCGCAGTAAACATCGCCACTGGGGAGACGAAGGCGGCCGGGCTTGGTGTTGGACACCCACCACCTCGTGTGCCACAGTGCCGGCCTTCGTAGGTGCTGCTACTCGCTAACAGCACTTGCCCCAACGGTCTGTTCGGGCTATACGGGGAGGCTCTTTGTCGTTGTGCGTGTGTGCGTACACGTGTGTACGCGTGTGTGCGCGTGTATGCGTGTGTACGTGTGTACGCGTGTGTGCGTGTACGTACGCGTGTGTGTGCGTGTGTGTACGTGTACACGTGTGTTGAACATCTCTCGCACCGTAGCCAGCCGCGCTCAGTGGCGACGCGGCAACGCAAGACACAGATGACGACAACAAGCAGCAGCTTCCAAGGAATTGAGCTGTTTCCACATCACACGACGACCATTTCCAGTTGCACATCCCGTGAACGGTGCCCCCCCCCCCCCCCTTGCCTCCCGGGGGATGGTGGCCGGGAAGGAAAAGTGGGACGTTCATCATCGTCAACATCTTCATCGTCAACATCTTCATCGTCAACATCTTCATCGGCACGAGCAAGTTTTCCCGAAGCCGGTTTTGACTTTTGAGTGTCTCATCATCATCATCATGATGATCATCAGCGGCGCCAGGCTGCGCTGGCACACTCAACTATTTTATTTTAAAACTAAACTACAACAAACGTTCTAGATGTGAAGCTTTCGTGACTGCAAGGATCCATACCCTTTGGTTCTTTCGGTAAGAACCAAAGAGTACAAAAAACTTATTTTTTAAATTTTGTATTTGAGAAGGCCCCACATGCGCTGTTATGTAGTAGCAGCACTTTTTTCAGAAGCGATCCTGGCTGTCACAAACGATCGCAGCTCAACCGCGAAGTGGGATTATCATCATCGCGTGGAAATTTATAGCGGCAGCCAAATGCTCTTGACACGCGCGATGTCGATTCAAAATGTGGAGGGGGGGGGGAAACCGGAGCACCCGGAGAAAAAAACACGCGACCATGGGGAGAGAGAGACGCAGATTCCAAATCTACAACAGGCGTCTGGGTCGGGATCGAACCCACAACCTCCTGCATACCAGGCGAGGTAGTTAACATCTCCTAGCCACCGTGATGATGATGAGAGACACACAAACTCCAAATCTACAGCAGGTGTCAGGGTCGGGATCGAACTCACGACCTCCTGCGTACCAGGCGAGGCAGTCAACATTTCCCAGCCACCGTGATGATGATGAGAGAGACACGCAAACTCCAAAAATACAGCAGCAGACGTTTGGGTCGGGATCGAACTCACGACCTCCTGTACACCAGGCGAGGCAGTCAACATCTCCTAGCCACCGTGATGATGATGAGAGAGACACACAAACTTCCAATATACAGCAGCAGGCATCAGGGTCAGGATCGAACTCACGACCTCCTGCGTACCAGGCGAGGCAGTCAACATCTCCCAGCCACCGTGATGCCACACGCCCTGCGTGGCAGCGTAGAGACACTGGCACGCTCTTCCGCGTCCCGGACTTTGCAAACGAGCGAGGTTGCGATTCGTGTTGGGATTTAGAACTTTTTAGAGGGGAGGCACGGATGAGGCGGGCGAGAGAGGGAGGTGCAGAGAGAAAGGGGGAGAGAGAGACTGAGAGAGACACAGAGAGACAGAGAGAGTGACAGCAACAGAGAGAGAGACACAGAGACAGAGAGAGGCTGAGAGAGACACAGAGAGACAGAGAGACACAGAGAAAAACACAGTGAGACTGAGAGACAAAGAAAGACAGAGAGACACAGACACAGAGAGAGACTGAGAGAGACTGAGAGACACAGAGAAAAACACAGTGAGACTGAGAGACAAAGAAAGACAGAGAGACACAGACACAGAGAGAGACTGAGAGAGACAGACAGAGACAGAGAGAGACAGAGAGACACAGAGAAAAACACAGTGAGACTGAGAGACAAAGAAAGACAGAGAGACACAGACACAGAGAGACACATAGAGAGACTGAGAGAGACAGAGAGGCAAGAGCAAAGTTGAGAGACGGGGGGGGGGGGGGGGGTTATTTATTTAGGGGGCCCTCCATCTCCAGTTGTTAGGGGGCTCAGTCTACCCACCCACGGTGTTCTGAGTGCGTGTGACACTGTGTGTGTGTGTGTCTGTGTGTCTGTGTGTGTGTCTGTGTGTGTCTGTGTGTCTGTGTGTGTGTGTGTGTGTCTGCGTGTGTGTGTGTATCTATGGGTGTGTGTCTGTGTGTGTGTATCTACGTGTGTGTGTGTATCTATGTGTGTGTGTGTCTGTGTGTGTCTGTGTGTGTCTGTCTGTGTGTCTCTGTGTGTCTGTGTGTCTGTCTGTGTGTCTGTCTGTGTGTGTGTCTGTGTGTGTCTGTGTGTATCTACGTGTGTGTGTATCTAAGTGTGCGTGTCTGTGTGTCAGTGACACTGTGTGTGTGTGTATCTACGTGTGTGTGTGTCTGTGTGTGTGTGAGTGACACTGTGTGTGTGTCTGTGTGTGTGTGTCTGTGTGTGTCTGTGTGTATCTCTGTGTATCAACGCGTGTGTGTATCTACGTGTGTGTGTGTGACACTGTGTGTGTGTGACACTGTGTGTGTGACACTGTGTGTGTGTGACACTGTGTGTGTGTGACACTGTGTGTGTGTGACACTGTGTGTGTGTGTGTGTGTCTGTGTGTGTCTGTGTGTGACTGTGTGTGTCTAGGTGTGTGTGTGTGTATCTACGTGTGTCTGTGCGAGTGTCTGTGTGTGTCTGCGTGTGTGAGTGTCTGTGTGTGTAACTACGTGTGTGTGTGTGTCTGCGTGTGTGAGTGTCTGTGTGTGTAACTACGTGTGTGTGTGTGTCTGTGTGTGTGTGTGTGTGTCTGTGTGACACTGTGTATGTCTGTGTATCTACGTGTGTGTGTATCTACATGTGTGAGTGTCTGTGTGTGTGTCTGTGTGTGTGTATCTACGTGTGTGTGTGTCTAGGTGTGTGTGTGTGTAACCGCGTGTCCACGTCATCTCTTCTCCATCTTCACCTTGGGGGGCTTCAGGAAGGATCTCTTCTCCTTGGCCGCCTTCTTCTTGCCCTGCGACTGGAATGACCGCCAGCTGTCCACGCGCCCGTCGCGACTCGCCTGCACACACGGAGAGACGTAGGGAGACGCAGGGAGACGCAGCGTGAGGCAGGGAGACGCACGGAGACACACGGTGAGGCAGGGAGACACACGGAGACACACAGTGAGGCAGGGAGACGCACGGAGACATACGGAGACACACGGAGACACACAGTGAGGCAGGGAGACGCAGGGAGACGCACGGAGACACATGGAGACACACGGAGACACACAGTGAGGCACGGTGAGGCAGGGTGAAACTCCCATTCACAAACTCACTCCCATTCACAAACTCACTCCCATTCACAAACTCACTCACACTCCCATCCACAAACTCAACTCCATTCACAAACTCACTCACACACCCAACGCACCTCAAAGTTCTTCTGCCACTCCTTTTCCTTCTTCTCCGACTCCTCCTGCTCGATCTCCTCCTCACGCTGCCGCTTCCTGAGCCACAACAGAGACGCGGTGACGTGCGGGCAAAGCTCCCCCGCGTAGCCTCCAACGCGGCGACGTTGGGGCAAGGGGGCTTTGCTAGCGGCGGCGGCCCCTACGGAGGCTACCGGCGCTGTGACACACGGGGGGACGGGGGGGGCGGGGGGAGGGGGGGCGGACATCACCACGTTCACACGCCGCTCCGTGGTATTCGTTTGAGGCTGAGTCGACCTAGGGGAGGCCCAGGGTCGAAGTTCGAACGTCCGCCGCTGTTTTGATGGCCGTGAGCTCAGCGGCGGTGACGGCGATCGTTTCAACGCCAAGTGTCGAAGGTGTCTCCCCCCCCCCCGGTGTCTCTCCCCCCCCCCCGTGTCCCACCCCCCCCGTGTCCCACCCCTGTGTGTCTCTTCCCCCCCCCCCCCCGTGTCTCCCCCCCGTGTCCCACCCCCGTGTCTCCCCCTCCCCCCGTGCCCCAACCTCTGGTGCATGTCACGAGTGGCCCTCTCCCGTTTCTTGATCTCCAGGTCAGCGAACAACTTCATGGTCTGCTTGTGTAGCGCCTTCTTGTACTGCAACAACAGCAGCAACAACAACAGCTACACCCCACACCCCTACAACAACAGCCACACCCACACACCCCTACAACTACACCCACACACCCCTACAACAACTACTACACCCACACACCCCTACAACAACAACTACTACACCCACACACCCCTACAACAACAACTACACCGACACACCCCTACAACAACAACTACACCCACACACCCCGACAACAACAACTACACCGACACACCCCGACAACAACAACTACACCCACACACACCGAAAACAACAACTACACCCACACACCCCGACAATAACAACTACACCCACACACACCGAAAACAACAACTACACCCACACACCCCGACAATAACAACTACACCCACACACCCCGACAATAACAACTACACCCACACACCCCGACAATAACAACTACACCCACACACACCGAAAACAACAACTACACCCACACACCCCGACAATAACAACTACACCCACACACCCCGACAATAACAACTACACCCACACACCCCGACAATAACAACTACACCCACACACACCGAAAACAACAACTACACCCACACACCCCGACAATAACAACTACACCCACACACCCCGACAATAACAACTACACCCACACACACCGAAAACAACAACTACACCCACACACCCCGACAATAACAACTACACCCACACACCCCGACAATAACAACTACACCCACACACACCGAAAACAACAACTACACCCACACACCCCGACAATAACAACTACACCCACACCGAAAACAACAATTACACCCACACACCCCGACAACAACAACTACTACACCCACACACCCTCCACATGAGTCTCTGTTAAACTCCACCTCTCGCCCCCCTCCCCCCTCCCCCCTCCCCCCCCCACCCCCCGCCCCCCTCCCCCCCCCGCCCCTCACCGCTTCAGGGTCGAGTTCCTCCTCCACGATCTGCGGCTTCCCCTGCTTCTTCAGCTGCTTCTTCTTCTCTTTGATCTGAGAAAGGCCACGCAGACACACAGACACACACACACACAGACACACACACAGACACACACAGATAGACACACAGACACACACACACACACAGACACACAGACACACACAGACACACACACAGACACACAGACACACACACACAGACACAACAACAACAACAACCGTCATTCGCCACTAAGTGGCGGTGACGTCACCACGATGCCACGATGCTTGTGCCAGGCCAAGTGCACCTTGAGGCCACGTGAAGTGTCGAAAGCCCGCTGGCAGGAGGTCACGGGGCAGACCCAGGTGCCACGGGTCGACTGACCGAGATGACCGAGATGACTGGCTGATGCACCACCTGTGCCCCCTACTGTGCCAACTCGCTGTGCTTTAGCCACCCGGCGCTCCGCTCGTTGTGAGCGTCGCTCCTCCGCCCTCCGTTGTTGTTGGAGGGCAACTGCCTCCAACTGCCCAGTAGCGTCCTTCACGAGCCTCCTCCACAGAGGCCGATCTTGACATCGCTGGTACCGGTCATCGGCAAGTCCACTCAGCTCCACATATACTCAACACTGCTGTTAAGGGATGCGATGGCTGGGCAAGCGGGCTACATGGCCCAGCCAACGCAGCCTTGCCTGCTGGAGGAGCTCACCGATGGGACTTTGCCCAGATATTTCAAGGATTTGTGAGCTCCTCACACAATCCTACCTGCTTAAACCCAGGATGGATCGTAGGCAGGCCAGCATAAATGTTTCCAAAAGGCGAAGATGTTCCATTAGGGGGGGTCCACGCGTCACAAGCGTAGAGAAGGGAGGGCATGACCGTGGCTGAGAAGACCTGAAGCTTCGTGCTGAGCGACAGACCAGGTAGCTTCCACACAGTGTTACGCAACCGATGAAAAGATGTCGCTCGACTGATTCGGAGACCTCTGCTGTTAAACACCCACACAGACACCCACACAGCCACCCACACAGCCACCCACACAGCCACCCACAGAGACACCCACAGACACCCACAGAGACACCCACACAGACACCCACGCAGACACCCACGCAGACACCCACGCAGACACCCACGCAGACACCCACGCAGACACCCACGCAGACACCCACAGAGACACCCACGCAGACACCCACGCAGACACCCACGCAGACACCCACGCAGACACCCACGCAGCCACCCACGCAGCCACCCACACAGACACCCACACTCCAGGAATCAACCCCAGGGAACTGGGTTAGCCTCCAGCTCGGCATTTCTGCCACGGCCCGGGGCTGTGATGGCGACTCCACTCACGTTGTGTTCCACGTGCTCCCGCGCCGCCGTGATGACCTCCAGGGCGTTCGTCTTGTGCTCCTCGTTGAGCAACGACTTGTAGGCCTTGTCCACGGCTGAGACATGCCGGGAGGGGTGGGGGAGGAAGACACGGAGAGACGCGGGGAGGGAGACACGGAGAGACACAGGGAAGAGGAGGGAGACACGGGGGGGAGGTGGAGGGAGACACGGGGAGGTGGAGGGAGACACGGGGAGGAGGAGACACGGGGAGGTGAAGGAGGGAGACACGGGGAGGAGGGAGACACGGAGAGACGCGGGGAGGGAGACACGGAGAGACACAGGGAAGAGGAGGGAGACACGGGGGGGGGAGGTGGAGGGAGACACGGGGAGGTGGAGGGAGACATGGGGAGGAGGTGGAGGGAGACACGAGGAGGAGGAGACACGGGGAGGTGAAGGAGGGAGACACGGGGAGGAGGGAGACACGGAGAGACGCGGGGAAAGAGACACGGGGAGGTGGAGGGAGACACGGGGAAGAGGAGGAGGGAGACACGGGGAGACGCGGAGAGAGAGACACGGGAGGAGGGAGACACGGGGAGGTGGAAGGAGACATGAGGAGGGAGACACGGGGAGGGGAGACATGGGGAGGTGGAGGGAGACACGAGGAGACGCGGGGAGGGAGACACGGGGAGGTGGAGGGAGACACAGGGAGGAGGAGGGAGACACGAGGAGGAGGAGGGAGACACGGGGAGGTGGAGGGAGACACGGGGGGGAGGTGGAGGGAGACACGGGGGGAAGGTGGAGGGAGACACGGGGAGGTGGAGAGAGACACGCAGTTACGCAACGAAGAGTGGCGATGATGCCGCGTCTTCCGCGGCTGTATCGCAGCTTTCAGGACGTTAACAAGAGTCAGAGTGAGGGTGGCACAGCAGCCGTGAACAGCTGTGACGTGACCGGGTGGGGGGGGAGTGCACAGCGCTGGGCAGGCAGCGTCACGGTGGCTAGATGTTGACTACCTCGCCTGGTACGTAGGAGGTCGTGGGTTCGATCCCGAGCCTGACGATGCCTGCTGCTGTAGATTTGGAGTCTGCGTGTCTCTCTCTCTCCCCGTGGTCGCGAGGATTTTTCTCCAGGTCCTTTCGGTTTGTCCCCTCCACGTTTAGAATCAAAGTCACGCGTTTATAGAATTTGGCTTCTGCTATAAATGTCCACGTGATAATGATGATGATAAGCCCACTACATTGAGCTACCATTTGTGATAATCATTCAGAGCTCGCGGGCAACTCTGTGGGCCTTACTTGGTAAAATAAAAAGTTTAGTTTCAGTACGGGTCTATGAGTGTGGGTTTCTGGGGGTCTCTGCGGGTCTCTGCAGGTCTCTGCGGGTCTCTGTGGGTCTCTGCGGGTCTCTGCGGGTCTCTGTGGGTCTCTGTGGGTCTCTGCGAGTCTCTGCGGGCCTCTGTGGGTCTCTGTGGGTCTCTGTGGGTCTCTGTAGGTCTCTGCGGGCGTCTGTGGGTCTTTGTGGGTCTCTGTGGGTCTTTGTGGGTCTCTGCGGGCCTCTGTGGGTCTCTGTGGGTCTCTGCGGGTCTCTGCGGGTCTCTGCGGGTCTCTGTAGGTCTCTGCGGGCGTCTGTGGGTCTTTGTGGGTCTTTGTGGGTCTCTGTGGGTCTCTGTGGGTCTCTGTGGGTCTCTGTGGGTCTCTGTGGGTCTCTGTGGGTCTCTGCGGGTCTCTGCGGGTCTCTGCGGGTCTCTGCGGGTCTTTGTGGGTCTCTGCGGGCCTCTGTGGGTCTCTGCGGGTCTCTTCGGGCCTCTGTGGGTCTCTGTGGGTCTCTGTAGGTCTCTGCGGGCGTCTGTGGGTCTCTGTGGGTGTCTCTGTGGGTCTCTCTGTATGGGTCTCGATAGGCCAGCTTCTCCTCTGATAAACGAGCGAACATAGCAACTCAATCGGGCCCTCACCTGGCCAAACCAATGCAAACTGCCGGTAGTTTTTGTTTACATTTGGGAGCACCGACCAAGCCACGGCCGCCCGGGAGGCCGCCACTCACCTTCGAACGCCTTCTGTGCCCGCTCAGCATCATCCTGGTTCTTGTCCGGGTGGACCAGGATAGAGAGCTGCCAATAACAGCGACAAAAAAAGCCTCCGAGTTATTTTCGCACAATGCCCATTGACTCAACACTGCCCATAGACTCAACACTGCACCATAGACTCAGCACTGCCCATAGACTCAACACTGCCCATAGACTCAACACTGCCCATAGACTCAACACTGCACCATAGACTCAACACTGCACCATAGACTCAACACTGCCCATAGACTAACACTACCATAGACTCAACACTGCACCATAGACTCAACACTACCCATAGACTCAACACTGCCCATAGACTCAACACTGCCCATAGACTCAACACTGCACCATAGACTCAACACTGCCCATAGACTCAACACTGCACCATAGACTCAACACTGCCCATAGACTCAACACTGCCCATAGACTCAACACTGCCCATAGACTCAACACTGCCTGTAGACTCAACACTGCCCACAGACTCAACACTGCCCATAGACTCAACACTGCCCATAGACTCAACACTGCCCATAGACTCAACACTGCCCATAGACTCAACACTACCCATAGACTCAACACTGCACCATAGAATCAACACTGCCCATAGACTCAACACTGCCCATAGACTCAACACTGCTCATAGACTCAACACTGCCCATAGACTCCACACTGCCCATAGACTCAACACTGCCCATAGACTCAACACTGCACCATAGACTCAACACTGCACCATAGACTCAACATTGCCCATAGACTCAACACTGCCCATAGACTCAACACTGCACCATAGACTCAACACTGCCCATAGACTCAACACTGCACCATAGACTCAACACTGCTCCATAGACTCAACACTGCCCCATAGACTCAACACTGCCCATAGACTCAACACTGCCCATAGACTCAACACTGCACCATAGACTCAACACTGCCCATAGACTCAACACTGCCCACAGACTCAACACAACACATAGTCTAACACAGCCCATAGACTCAACACTGCACCATAGACTCAACACAACACATAGTCTAACACTACCCATAGACTCAACACTGCCCATAGACTAACACTACCATAGACTCAACACTGCCACCCATAGACTCAGCACTGCACCATAGACTCAACACTGCACCATAGACTCAACACAACACATAGTCTAACACTACCCATAGACTCAACACTGCCCATAGACTAACACTACTATAGACTCAACACTGCACCATAGACTCAACACTGCCCCATAGACTCAACACATGTGAGGTCGTCACCTGTCTGAATCGTTTCTTGATGTCCGTGTCCGAAGCCTCCGGGTCCAGCTGTAGCACCTGCAGCGGCACACGGACACGGCACAGGGGATCAGTCACAAACCAAACCAACTTTG